>NC_132993.1:81435000-81742142 GCF_048564905.1 Vicugna pacos
AAATTCTAAAACTCTGCTTCTATTCTCAGGCAGAACTTTGGACCAGTATTTCCAGTGCTCCAGGGAGAAAACAGAATGGGAGTATAATTAATTCAACAGCTTGTAATTCTCTCTTAAGCAAGCCTTCTCATTTGTAGTACAGAAAGCTAAAAGAGAAAGTCTTGCTTTATAATGCTCTGTAACAAGGGGTTGCAGACATCAAGCTAGGAGATATGCAGCTGTTATTTTTACTGAGAATGTGTTACCACAGGACATTTGAGCGGGACTGAAAGTGCTTCACCGTAGCCAACGAAAATAAGATGATCTATACTTGGCTGTCATCCTATTGTGTGCAGAGTTTATATTATGTGAGGTCTGCAGGCCCCAGAAAGAGCAGGATGCAATTCTCTTCTGCCCACTAGGATATCTCTTTATCATTTTAATAACCACTGATTTTTTTTAATTCCTCAGTTTTTTCCTACCTGATTTTGGAGATAAAAAGGATATACATAACCTTATATAGAAATACGAGGCTAAGCAATCCTTTACCCTGTTTCTCACTAAACTTTATAGCAGAGCTGTTAAAGCTATTTAATCGAAGTTCTTTGCTGTGTTTTTCCAAGCACTGTCCTGGGAGCACCTGCATCAGAATCCACCTGGGGTGTTTATTTCAAATACAGAATCCTTACCATTTTACCAGGACCACAGTGTCAGGTCCCTACAGGTATTGGGGGCTGGAGGTGTGGAGCGGGGAGCAGAGAATGGGTGAATATGCATTAATAAAAAGATCTTAGGTGACCTTTAGAAAACTGCAGTTCAAGAGCCATTATTCTGCGGTCTCTACATTTTTTGCTCATCTTTTGATCAACTCATAAACAATGAGTATGTAATAAGAGAAAGAAGAAATGAGCGCTCCACAAAATGAATAATTAGTCCTTAGATATTTTATAATTAGCTATATAAATTTCTCTGCAAAGTCTTTTTAAAGTTAATAGTTCAATTCATTATGAATGAATAAAAATCATAGGATCCGACTCCTGGGAAAATTCCAGCATTCAGTATGAGCGTGTAATAGACCAGACAGATTTGTAATAATGAGAGCTGTTTGATAAATAACCTCAGTGTCCTCATAATGCAGTGAAACTTTCAAATACCTTCATCAACTCTTGGCTTGTACTTTTTGTTTTCCCATCACATCTGCTCAGTTAACCCCATTGACATCATCACATCTCCGTTTATTTAGACTTCTAGTGAGTTTATCTTTCTGGGTTCCCAGGAATCTTGAGACACAATGGGATGAGCTTATAGGGTATGGCATCAGTGTGTATTTGCTACCTGTTGGTGAGGTTGCCTCATGTTATGCTGTGGAGTGCAAAATATGGCCTCTCTGCAGTGACCCAAGGACACATCAGACAGCTCCCGTTGGCCAGATTGGCAGCAGTTTGAGCTCATCTGACCTCATTCTCTCTTCTTCTTTCCTCTCCACCCCAATTATTAGGAAATAATGTCCTTGGTATTTAAGAATACCAAAAAACTCGTCTGTTTCTTCTTGCCCCTTGGTGAAATCTGGAAGTCATTCACACTTGCTTCCATTTGTAGCAAAACACTTCAGTCCTTATTTGTTACAGACGTTGTCAGTGGACATCTCCGACTCCACATGTTTGGAGATGAGTCTTTGGTGCCTGTTGCTGCCACCATCACAGAGTTGCTCCCTCTCAAGGCAGCAGTGGCCCTGGTGGGTGTGAGGGGGAAGGAGCCTTCCCGCTCGGTGCTCTGCTCAGCGCAGGGCACGCCATAGCAAACTGGCCTGGGCCCCCTCATGACAGCTCTCCAACTTCTCTCCCACAGCCCCTTCGTCGGGGCCACATCAGCCCCCAGGAGCCCAGTGTTACGATCGGTTTCCCAATCCACTCTCTGAAAACTTGGAATTCCTCTGCCTCTTGGCCACAAGACTAAGGCAGAGGCCACATTGTATCTAGACCTTTATCCCTTTTGTGATTTTTATTGTAGGATCTTTATTGTTCTTCCTGACCATTTCCAATTGTGGGTATCACCTGCTTTATGCCACTTCGCTTTTACGGAAGGCCTACGTTAGTACCTGTTTTCACCAATGGGAAGAAATCCAAAGAAAAATTTCACTTTTATGAAAAAAGGCAGAAAGTGAGAATAGCGTTTGTTTTGCTGCAAGGATTCATAGAGGCAGTAAGCACCCAGAGCACTGAGAGCGGTGCCTCCATACTCCTTGCCTGGGAACTGCACTCAGCATCTCAGCATCAAGCCGCCACTTTGAACTGTGTCTGGGAGAGCATCTGTGCTTTGTCTCGACTTTCTTTGTGCATCTGTTAGCAAGATGTGTCCTAAGGTAATTACTTCTTTGCTTTCCACCGTTTCAGCTTAGGAAAGGTTTCATGAGAACGCTCTGCTTTCAGATCTCGGGGGAAACCTGTACTTAGACTCAGCAGGGCAGGGTTAGGAATTGTTCTTTCCCAAACTGGAATGCACAGGGGTTTCTCTGATCGCCAGTTCCCAGCAGGCTTTTTATTCCTCATATCAATAGTAAATACTTCATATTAACTCCCTCCGCCAGCAAGAAAAATTAGAATAAAATCCATCCTAATCGAATACCTTGCTGCATACATCAAATATACCGTACGATCAAAACTATAACAGAGTAAAATATTTTTAGCAACACCAAGCAAATAACACAACTGTGAATATTCAGCACTCTATGCACGCTATCAGGACAAGAAAATAAATGCATAGAGGGAATTCTCTGCAGAGAAGTCTTACCTCAAAAGTAAGAAAAAGGATCCACTTGCCTAAGAACTGATCAGTTTCATTTCCAGTATGTTTTACCATGCCCAGTGTAGTCATTTATTTCTTAAAAAATTTTATGGGGGGAAGCTATGTGCATATTTTAAAGAGACTCACTAATGTGAAGTTCCAACTTTAATGCAATGACTGTTTTGCTAATTGGTGTGTGTGTAGCTATAAATTTCCTTGTGGGCAGAGACTTTGTCAACAGTATTTTTCTTACGTAAGAGAAGTGGCAAGTAAGATTTTTCTCTCTCAGAAGTGATGAGGTAAATCACTGAATTGGTCACAAGAGGAGAAAGCAGATAAAAACAGGAGTAAGGAAACACAAAGGGGAATTTCAGGATGGTCCTGGCGGTAGGGCGCTAGAAAAATGATCAGCATTCCTGCCACTGAGAACAGAAGGAGATGACCTGGTCCTCCAGTCATCTGGTCCAGATCTCTTGCAGTTCCTTCTGTTTCATAAGTCCTAGATGCTCGGTTTTCCCAAGCCTGGGTTCCACATGGGTGAGATTCCTGATACCCTACTTCTCCACACAGCTATACGAGGAAGACCTCTTTCTGAGACGATTTTATCAAGTTTCTTTCAGGTAATCGAAAAAAAAAAAGTTCAAAACAAGAGTCATTTTTGTGATCATCTCCTTTAGAAGGTGCTTTTAGGACAATGATAAGTATTTTTCTGTTGAATTTTGTTTTTGAAATAGTCAATAGCCCACATGTTGAGATGTTTGTAATTAGCGTATAGAAAAGCATGTGTATGCTTAAAGAAATTGACAGGAAGATATTTTCCTGTTAATGTATCACTTCCTCTTTGACTCAGAGGAATTTGGTGGAGGTCAGCCAATCCCTCAATAGGCTGATAACCCGATAACTACAATGAGTCCTCCTCCACCAACCTAATAGAGGCACCCACTGAATATTACACGTTCCACTTCAATAGGAAAAACACCTTGAGTCTTTTGGGGGTGAGAGTCTTTGATTCTTTATGACATTTGTGGATTTCACTTAAACCTTGGGGTATGGGAGGAACTGCTGAACTCCCCGGTTTGTGGGGATTATAGAATATGCCCAAATGTTATGCTTGTATTGCCATAAACACTCCTCCAATTTCAAGTGCCAACCTCACCAGGATATAATAAATACAGACCCTTCCTCCCTTCCCTTCTTTTCTCCTTCTTTTTTCTTTCCTTCCTTTTCATCTTTTTTTTCTTTTCTTCCCCTCTTCCTGTTTTAAAAAGTGCATGCTGAAAACATGTGCAGTTTTGATTTTCTGCTGAAAGATAATTCCCTTAGATGAATTATTGTTATATGTTCTAGTGAGATCTCTGCTCAGAAACCATAGGATTAATAATGTGTCGCTTGGCCAAATTTGAGCTGGCTTTTATCTCTGGCATTTCTTCTTTTCCGGGAAAGGGTTTTGAAGCTCTCTACTGAAGCAACATCAGAGCTTTCTTTGGTGGGTCCTAATATAAACTCTCAAGACACCGGTGAAAATTTCCACTGTACATCGTCTAATACCTTGTCTGACCCTCAGTGCTGGGTGAGTGCCCTCTGTATGAGTCCTCTTCTATCCCTGACTGCACATTTCAGACGAGTTTCTGCACTATATCTACTTACCTATATTTTTTTTCATTCTTTCTCACTAGGTTGTGCATTGATCAGGGTCTCCTGTTACTTTTTCATCAGAGTATCACTTCCTTTTCACCCAGTCTCTGATGAATGTTTGTTCACTGAATGAAGGCGGGAAGCGTGAATGGATGTGGAGATGCCTCTGGTGCTTTTGCCTCCCTCCCCACCGCTTCCCAGACCCCAGATCAGCTTCCTAAGGACAGACAATAGTGATTGCAAATCCTAGAAGGGAAGGCACTGGGTCTTTTGGGAGGTAATCAGAACTTTTCCTCTTTTGACAGACATCAGGCTTAGGAAAATTCGGAGAGGGAAGACTTCATTTGGCTTCGGGTGTAGCCTGTTCCTCTGCTTTCTCTCCTGTCTCTCTTCCTGAGTCTTTCACCCGTAGTTTAGATTTGTTCTTCAAGGTCTTACAACTCCACGTGGTTCTTAAGCTTCCAAAGTCCTTTAATGTTTTCCTCTAACTGACTTGACCTGGCCAGCACCCCATTCCTGGTGGCTTTGCTCCCATTTTTCATGGTATCAATACATAATAATAATGGCAGTAACAGTAATTAATATGAATTGAACCCTCTACTAGTTAGATGTGCTCCAAGCACTTTATCTCATGATACCTCTTACCCTCACAAGATAGAAACTCCTACTCTTACTTTACAGGTGAAAAACTTAGTGATATTTAAAAAAAAAAAAAAACTACCCAAAGTCACATAGCTAAGGTTAGGTTTTCCCTCCAGCCCCACCTCATATTCAAGTAAAACAGAATGTTTCAGGAGACAGAGCCTGAACATAAAAGAAAGTCTGGGGATAGTGGTAGGAAGTTTCTAAGATTACGGCAGATGGAAAGGAAAACACATATTTGGGGAGGGTACAGGGCATGGGGGGAGGGGCTGCTGAAAATGAACTCTAACTTTACCCTGTGGGTACAACAGCCTGCCTTTGTGTGATCCAGTGGGAAGACACTGGCAGAGCAAGGGAAGATGGCATCTGGAGGCAGTGTCATGGCTCTGAGCCCTCTCTCTGCAAGGGCACTGGAGGTGACAGTGACTATCCTCACAGTCCTTCATGGACCAGCATCCAGGGACGTCGGTCCCCTCCTCCATACCTTTCACTAGGCCCCCGTGAGTTGCATGAAAGTTGAAGTGACATAGATTTTAGTTTGAATCCTAATTCTTCCTCTCATCCATTGTCATCTTGAGTAATTTAATTAACTGTTCTTATTGGCAAAATAGGAATGCTGATAGTCTTATTGTTTTCAAGATTAAAGAGGTTTATTACATGCAGCATTGTGCAAAACAGGAAGCAAAAATTCTCGAAAAAATGTTAATTCCTTTTCTTTTCATCTCACACTTTCCCCTGCCCCTCCCTCCCTGATCAAGTCAGTAAGCATCTCATGATCATTCTTCAGACTTGAAGGCAGGAAAAGATGGCAGATAAGGGAGTCAGTTTGAAAGACCCATTTCTAGCACAGTATTTATCCAAGCAAAAGTAGGCTAAACCCAGAGCAGACCAAGGTGTGGTTCCTGCTGAAGAATAGACAAATCTGTAAGACAGCGTGGAAAATCCAGCCAGGCCTGGGTACACAAGCTAACTTAAAATATTATCACGGTGGTAATGCTTCAGAGCAGGAGGGAAAACTTTTCATAGCAAATGGTCCTGGAACAATTGGCTAGGAATGTAGAAAATAGTAAAATTAGAGCAGGGCAATCCAAACGAATTAAAGAGGTAAATATAAAAAATAGAACCATAAATATAACTAGAAATAAGTCTAAGTATTTGTGTTATCCTGGGGGCAATAAGGGCTTGTCTCAGCAAAAAATGAAATTAGGAGACTATAATGAAAAAAGATTGATGGACTTAGCTACATAAATAACATTTTTTGCAAAATAATGACAAAAAAAACCTCATCAAAATTAAAAGGAAAATAATATATTTGTAACCTAATAATAGAGCTCTTCTAATCAATAAGACCAACATAATAGAAAAATATGCATAAGAGATAAAAATACATACTTTATATATGTATATATACACACACATTTGGAATGACCTAATTAGTGATCAAATAGATGTAAATTAAAACACTAGTTGAAGTTAAAACACTAGTTGAAACACTAGGTAGCGAAGTTTGGGCAGAAATGTGAGGAAGTGAGCATCTTTGTACACCTGTGATGTCAGTGTGTAGTGGTATAACCCATCTGGAGGTTTATTGGACAATATGATAATTTCTATTGCCTTTGGACAACTGTAACCTTCTAATATAATCTTGTTGGTGTGTATCTTTGCTGAGTATCTGTGTCACTTTCCTAAAGAGTGAGCCCCCACGAGAGCAGAACCTGGGCTGTCTTCTTACTTCTCACCCACTGCCTCAGTGCCGCTTTTATGGGTTTATCTCTAGCCGAAACACTGCTGGCATAATCCGTTGAGATTTACTGAACAGTCTGTATTTAGGAAGAAGACGCTCAAAGTGGATCTCCACACTGAATCCTGACCAGAAATTCAACACCTGAAAAGTAGTTTTAATGAAATGATCAAACACATGCGAAGTTCTCAACACAGTGTAATCTGTAATTGGAAAATTTGAAAAAAAAAATCTAAATATTTAGCCATAAGGATGAATTGAATAAATAAATGCCTACAAGTAGAATTCCATAAAATCATTTAAGTAATATAGATAAATATTTAATTACATGGGGGAAATGATCATATTAAATCCTTAAGTGATAAAGTAGTTACTACAGAGTTTTGTGTATAGTGTGATTCCAAGTCTATAAAATAACAAGAAACTGCTGTGTTCTATAATGCATGCTTGTGTATTAGCTATAAGGAAAGTAATAACAAATATTTTTAAAAAGAGAGATAACTCTCATGAGAGCCTTATCCACTCTCATTTCATTTTTTTTACATGTACTTCACATACCTGTGACCGCTGACCGCTGTGGTCCGAATGTTGGAAAGAGCCTGACTATTTGACTTCTCATTTTCCATTCCCACCCCCAACGCCTCCTTCCTGACTTTTCCAAATGTCTTTTGTGCACCCTGCCCTTTTTATGCCCGATGACTGTCCCGGCCAAGCTTCCAAATGGAGTCTCTGTGATGAGCAGGTACCAGCAGCCAGAAGGGAGTTTCTTCTGGAGAAGGCAAGTTCAAGGAGTCAGGCTGAGCAGCAGGCAGTGGCTAAAAGCATTCCTGCATAGTTTGCTGCCTCAAGAGTTTTCCACCAGATCCTTGACGTGGACATTTCAAAATGTATTGTATCAAATAAACGCTATTCTTCAAATATCTCATTCTCTTTGCAGTTTCTCTACGCAGTTCCACTGCTAGTGAAGGTTATTATTTTCACCCACCCATAGAAGAATCTTTCCCCAAGTAAATTGCAATGTCTCAACTTACATGCGTAACTTTTTCCTATTGCTAATATGGCAGCTAGCTATTTGCCTTAAAGTAATTTCCATCATCCCTTTTATGCATTTAATATTTATATATTTCAACAAAGATTGCGGTGAAACACTATCCAGGGGAGTGTGCGGCTGCATATGAATTTATCCTTTAGGAGCAGCAGGTCCATGTACGGCTCCAGGCATGTTAAAGCACTTAGTGATTGGGGGGCACTGAAAGATGGAATAGCCCAACTGGGGGAGGTGGGGGATACACTTGCTGGGATGTTTGGTGTGTCTGTCAAGGATGTCAACAGAGAGATCATTCCAGAGATGTCCCTAAGACTTAGAGACAGTAAGGGAAACTTGGGAATGGAATAAGCTGTCAATGTGGAAGATCAGAGAAATCATAATTAAATGATGAAGAATATCGGGGTGAAGATGAACCTCTAAACGTCTCCCAGCAGGCCCATGGCCCAGTGTGACCTGACCTTACGTCTGCTACCTTCCCCTTCGCCCATGTTGCTTCAGGTGCCCCTGCCCTATTTCACATCCCTCCACTCTGCCCCTCAAGCACTGCTTTTTCGCCCAGGATGCTGTCTCCCCAGATAGCACCCTGGCTGTCTCTTCTTTGCCTTTGAATTTCTGCTCAGAAGACACTGATTCCTGAAGTCTACCTAGTTAATTCATCTAAAATAACCCCTGACCCTTCATCTCTCAGGAGTCCACCAACAAAACAATGACCCCTACCTTTCAGCTCGTCACCATTTGTATTGCCTTTAGGACACTTATCACTGCTTTTATTGGTGTGTGTCCTTATTGTTTATTTATGTCCTTTCTCTAAGTTGTAAGTTGCATTCAGAACAGGGGCCGGGGCTGGTTTGCTTACACCTCTGTCTCCAGTGCTCACAACAGTGCCCGGAACATTGTAGACACTTATGTAAACCACGAAACTGTCTCAGACCCAGGACTACTTCTGCATGAAGTGGTGATCAATTAATTATACCAAGGATCCACAAGCAACTTTTGAAACTCCTGTATTACAATCTTAGAACGGTTCATTGCTATAGACTTCATCACCGTCTGTCATTAATGTGTGTTTTCTAGCAATTTTTCTTCTTTACCTTCCTCCTAGCTCCCTTCCAACAAATATGTATGGAATGCTGGTCTCATGTTGGGCCTGAAGAGGCAGAGAGGAACAGGAAATAATTCCCACTTTCTGGTGTTAAAGTTCAGCGGAAGACTGATTTAAAAGGTAAGTAGATAATGCGCTGAAACACACACACACACACACACACACACACACACACACGCACACCCCTGTAGCTCAATACAGAAATTGCTACTCTAGGCTGCAACCACCTTTACCTTCTATTTAGCAGGTCAACGTGGAGTAGACTTTGCAATCTGACAGGCAGTGGAATTCAAGACATTATTTTCCCCTTGTTCTTTAGTGAGTGAAGGGCTTCCTACAGACACAAAGACAGCTTCATCCCAGCTGAGGCACATCGCCTCTAGGCTAGTTGTATTTTCTAAAGTGATGCTCAAGGAGGGGATGAGAAAGGCCAAGGGGTGGACCTGAAGCACAGTTGTGCTCTAGTAAGAGTCCACGGAAGGCAGGTTAGAGTGATACCTCGGGCTTAATTCACTGCTCTGCCATTTTGGGTCATTATGTAGAATTAAGAGATTAGCTTGGCCAGCTCTGCCCTTTCGTCATCTTTCAGTAGTTGCTATTTAACCGAAATTCTGTTTGGCAGTGATGAAAGAAGAGAGCAAAATTGAGTCACTATATACCTTAAATCCTATATTTCTACAATAATTCCCCCCCCAACTCTGCTGAACAGTTGCTTCCAGAAAGCACTGAGGAGGTACAAAAGGAATCTTTCCTTCAAATGTTCGGTTATCCTCCTCAATGCCTTTGTGGAACAAGGTAGAGTACAAAAATATAAAAGTGCATGACAAGTCATCTCAGCGGGTCATCTTGGCAGAATGTACGTGATGTCACTGCAAGGCCCACAGGGATTTTAGCAGCAGTGTGATCTCGGGCAAATGGCAGACCTTGCCTTGTTCAGCTTCTCCATCTGTAAGGTGGGGACACCAAATACCTACCTCAAGGGCTATGCAAGAAATAAGGAAGAGGATGGTCAGAAAAAGTATCATTTTCTGTTTAGAGAAGATCAGATATAATTTGGGAAGATGTAGTCACAAGGGAACTCTGCTGCCTCCTCTCGCATTTCACTTTAATGTTCCAACCACAGGGGATGGTGTCTCTTCCCTGTGAATGGTGTTTATGGCTTGAAAACAAAAATTACCTTTACGAAGGCTGGATTTGCCAAGAGAGCATTTTCTTTTCCTTTTCTACGAAACTGTTGACGTGTAAGCTGTACAATTTTTTAATCTTAATTGACCCACAATTTTGAGACAAATCATTTATACAATTTACATTTTAAGTGGCTTTTGAGAGTGTCAAAGCCATTTGGAAGCAGAGACTTTTAACAACAGGATTCCACTTTCTTCCTTGAAATGGCTGAAAGGGGCCTCAAACCCATCCCTGGAGAACACCCCAAGTGGCAAGTGGCCCCATTTTGGGAGCAGGATCTTACACGGGATCTCTGCACCCTGTGGGGGGGCACAGCTCCTGGATAGCCCTGGGGTGTGTTTGGTATCATAAGCCGTGGCCCTGTTCTGGTAGCTTTGGCTTTTTGACAGGAGCGTAAGAACCAGCTACCCCCCTCCCTCCCACATCCCTTGATTTTTACAAATAGCGACCTGAGTTCTTCTCCACAGACACAGATGTGTTTTGTATTCATTTCAGTATCTCACGCCCGGTGATGTTAACAATGTGCGTGTGTTTTCGTTTTGCTTAAGGATGTGACTTGCTCATTCCAGACACCGTGCACTTTCATCATGTGTTTTTCTAAAACATTCTCCTAGACAGGGAAAACTTGATGTACGTCCCAACACACACACATGCACACACACTCAATGCACGTACATGCGCACCTCTAATATCTATGCCTCTCTGTTATTTTATCCTGATAAATATGACTCAGATCAGCCTGCCGAAGCACAGAAGATAAGGATAGAGCAGGTGAATCCTGATGATCCCAGAACAATGAGGGGAAGATAAATTGCTTGCTGAAGAGACTGTTCAACCCTTTGCTTTCAAATTTGCATTTAGTGGAGACTGTAAGCTCCCTGAACTTTTTCTTGCTCCCCCTTTCACTCCATTTCTAGTCCTGCTAGTCAGAGAAAAGCTTAATGGTGATATCTCATCCTAGGTGGGATTTTGAGGTCACACATATTTATTGGGAGGGAATCTGTCTTGTAGGAAATACTAAAATAATTTTTTAAAACCCTTGTATTCTAATGGAAGGAGTTGGTGAGTTGTTTTCTGGAAAAGCCAGGGATACTGGAAAGGATTACGATCTGTGAGGTGGTAAGACAGGCATCTTGGGAAGAGGGGACACCAAAGGAATACGGTCAACTTGGCCGATGGACGAGTTCTTCGCAGCTGAGCTGGCTTTCGGTCTCTTCCATTTGCACGATCCAGAAAGGGACTTGAACCAGCAGCCCTAAACACGGCAGTGGCCTAAGCAGACAGACTCTGCTTATTCTCTGTATTTACCATTTGTGTTAAGAGTTCTAAGAACCAAAGCATGCCTGCACATGCCAACATTAGCATTAATGTACGATGTTTAGAACAGAGAAAAGTGGTAATGGAAGAATTACGTGTTCACCACCACGATGATTCGTAAGCATACTGAGTGTTGAAACGGCACCTTTCATCTGTCCGCTGAGTGCTGTGGTCTGAGTGTTTGTGTCCCCCCGAGATTCTGCTTTTGCAATCCCAGTGCCCATCGTGATGGTATTTGGAGGTGAGGCTTTTGGGAGGTGCTTAGGTCTTGATGGTGGAGCCCTGGTGAATGGGATCAGTGTTCTTATAAAAGAGACCCTACAGAGCCCTCTCGCCCATTCCACCCTGTGAGGACAAGGTGAGAGCTGCCTGTTAATGAGGAGGAGGGCCGTCCCCAAAATGCAGCCACGCTGGTGACTTGGTCTTGGACTTGGAGCCCCCAGAGCCGTGAGAGAGAAATTTCTGCTGTCTATAAGCTACCTAGTCCGTGGTGTACAGTCTTATGAATATTTTTTGCCACAGTCCAAATGGACTGACACTGTAAGGGACAATTAGTTTGCAGAAACTGCATTTCCAGACCCAGCATCTTCTGAGAATATTGACAGTTGCTTCCTATTCATTGTGAGCAATTTTCACAGGGTTAGGGGTGTGTGTGTGTGGAGAAATAGTGAGAAATAGCATTTCCTTAGAATCAAAGATGAAAATAAATAGGATTATTTCCTAGGAGTGATTGTTGACAGTAATATACATTGTGAAATATCTCTGGGGCCATTTCCAGAAACCTATTACTGTATTTTTAAAGGGGACAATATCATTTTTCCTCTGTATGGCTTTACTTCCATTCTTGAAATCTTCACGTCATTTATAAAGGTTTGGGGGTATATCTAATTCAAAGCAAATTTGAGAAAAGGGGAAGGATATTATAGTAAGCTCTGGCAGAGATAAAGTACTGGGGAGATAGGAAAATGGGGAAAGATTAGTTCACATTTCTTCAGGCATATAAATGAAGCGCTGTGACCTTACAGGCAAAATGTATGTATTTATGAATTGTCCTTCAAATGGTCAAGGACTAAGATACGGGATGTGTCATACTTCCAGTAAAGATACTGTTTTTTCACATCTTAGCCTTCTAATAAAGTCAAGTGCATAGTCTGATAATTGTATAATATTATATTATCAGTAATCATTGTAATCTATTGTCTTACTTTGATGGTTATTTTTAATAATGTTTTGGATTCTTTATATTTATTTGATTGCACTTTATAGTTTACAAAGTATTGTCAATGTCTATATCTCCATACCTTTAAAGTGTGTTTTTCCCCCACATTTTTAGTTTTAAAAAATTGAGGTGTAGCACACAGAGACTGTCAAAGGAAGCTGCCCGGCCCCCAGGGAAAGGAAGTGGTTGGCATTGCCAGATCATGTTTAAATTTGTCTGGACAGAGACAAGCCCCAGTCACCTGATTGTAACTTTGGTGGGCTTAATTGAACAATGAGAGCGACATGTTGGATTCTAGTTTATACTTTTATTACTCATTGTCATTTAAAATATTTTCTAAGAGATTGCATCATAGTAAGAGGCTGTGTAACACACAGGTTATCATTCCTGGTTCTGCAGCTTGATTTCCTGAATTAGAGCCCAGGCCCACCCCTCCCTGGGCCTGGGACATGGGCTATCTGCTTACACTTTCTAAAACGAGGAAATGGGACACCTACCTCGTTGGGTCGCTGTAATGATGACAATGAGTTAATCTATGGAAAGCATTTTTCGCAGTGCCTGCCAGTTCATTTATTCCTTTGTTCAACAAATGTCTATGGAGTTCCTACCATGATCCAGGGACTGCTCTGCCTGCTGGAGATATGGAGATGGATTAGGTAACTAAGGTATGTCTGTAGCTCCCTTTTAGTGTCCACCAAGAGAAAAGTCATGTCAGATGATGATCTGTGCCATGAAGACAAAGAAGGGAGATGGTGGTGAATGGAAAGGAGCTGCTGTCCTAGAAGTGGTCAGAGAAGAATTCATGGATGAGGTGACACTGAGCTGAGACTTCAGTTGTGAGAAGGGGCAAACCATGAGCAGACGGGAGGGAGAAGGGCTTTCTAGGCACAGACCCAGGGAGCACCGAGGACCACAGTAGCAAGTCAGGTCAGGATCTTGAGCAGAGCCCAAGAGTTTGACCAGGTTATGGGGCTGAGTTTTTTCCTAAGGACAGGGCGAAGTCAATCAGAGGGATTTAATGTGGGGCATTAGTTTCCTAAGAGGTGGGAGAGGCTGAGAAGCCAGAGAGTAGCAGTAGCAGGGAGCCACTATCCCATTTTAAAAGGAAGAAGCAGTGTTACTGGACCCAAGGACCAAGGTCAACAGGAGGATCTTGGGATCAATCCAGGCCCATCCCGTAGAAGCTTCAGCTAAGGAAGAGAGGCGTCTTCTGCCAAGCTTGTCTTCCCAGACAGACGCAGAGGAGATATCCCTTAGACTTTCTGTCTTTCAGCAGTGACCCCAAGGCAGAACCAAAATGGAAACCCACCCAGAACCACAGCTTGTGAGGGATCAAAGGATGAGGGAACCCCTGCATTATAGAGCAGAGCAGGGGAGGGGCAAAGAACGGATCTGAGGGCAAACAGCCTGGGTGAGTGGATAGGGGGACTGGTGGAGCTTGGGAGCCGGCGAGCTATGGCTGTATGGAGAGAGGTCCACAAACGGGAGGTGGTCAGCGATTAGCAGGGACTAAACCATGCAGAGACTTGTACACATTTATGCAGTTTGAAATTTATCCTCAGATCATTCAGGAGTCTCTGAAAATTGATCGGATGTGTGATTTAGAAAAAATCATTCTAGCTACAATGTGAATGACTTGAAGAGGTGCATTTCCGGAAGTGAGGATCTCAGAGCATTTCTGCAGTGGCCTAGATTATAATATTTCCTGTAATTTACTTGGAAATACTCATGAGTGGCCCAGCTCCTCCTGCAATCTACCCCTTGCACTCTCTCTGCCCTACCTGGCAGCATGCATCTATTTCTGATTGCTGAGAAAATCAGCCTACTTTCCCTCTATGTAAACAAGAACTCAATCCTCCCATGAAACATACAATTCCTGCAGAACAAGTCTGTGTTATAAAACTTGAAAATACAAACAGTTCAGCCTGAGGGCCTCACAGAGGAATTACAGGCTCAGACTCATTAGCTAATTAGAATAAGTCACATCAGCTGTTTCTTTAAAAAAAAAAAAGTGTTGCCTATTGAATGAGATTCTTGAGAACATTAGCATCTAATTTTCTGAATGATAATACAATGTGCTGGTGTTTTCAGCTACATCACTAGGCAATGTGTAGTGAGGAGTTAAAGCAATTCTTGGTGCAGGAAAAAGGCATCTGGACTGAGGGTCAGGAACTTTGTTTTTCATCCCAACTGTAACTAACCAGCTTCATGACCTTGTTTGTGCATGAAAACTTAACCTTGGGGATTTCGTTTCGTAGTCTCCAAAAGATAGACTTTCATAGTCCTAAGAATTCAGATTATTCTAGTTCATTCTTCACGAAGAAACAAAAAAATTGAAAAGGGAGAAGCTGAATAATTTCACATTGGTGAATTTATGTTTGCTATTTGAAAAGAATTAAGCAGATCTGTTGGTGATGGCTATATTATTGTGAGCACACATGTCCACATATATTTTGGCAAAAGTTAATTATAGAAAATATATGACTGCTTGGGGGTGACGGGGGACAGGAGACACTGGGTCTTACTCATCAATCTTTATGTTCTGAGTTGTATGCTTTCACTGTCTGTCATGACCCTCTCTGTCAACGGGAGAATTCCCCAAGCCTCCTTCCCCTTGATTTCCTGGAGCTTCATCCTATGCCTCCAGGTGGACAATTCCAAACTTGGAATCCCTAGTCCCTTCCTCACTCTGTAGTTACTTGGCCACATCTGGACTGGAAAATGGAAACATAAAGAGAAAAAAGAATTTAAAAAGGGCAATGGAACAGGATATCCAAGAACTGTGGGACAACTACAGAAGGTGTAACCTATGTGCAATGTGAGCACAAATAGGAGAGAAAAGAGAAAGTTGCAGAAGAAATGTTTGAAGCAATAATGAGAATTTCTCCAAATGAATGTCACCATTCACAGACACCAAACACGGTTCCAGGAAACTCAGAGGACACACACAAAAAACAAAACTTCGCCATATCATATTCAAACTTCAGGAAATCAAAGATAAAGGGGAAAATCTTGAAAGAAGCCAGAGAAGAAAACTCCTTACCTTTCAAGGAGCCGGGCTAAGAACATCTGAATTCTCCTTGAAAACCATGGAATAAAATAACATGTTGAGAGAAAAACAAAAACAGAAGCAAAAAAACCACCACCTAGATTTCTGTACCCTGTGAAATCATCATTCAAAAGTGAAGGACTTTCTCAGACAAACAAAAATTGAGGGAATGTCACCAGTAGACCCATGCTGCACGCAATGTTAAAAGAAGTTCTTTAGAGAGAAGGAAATGACATCAGAAACTTGGATCTGTAAAAAGAAAGAAAAAGCATCAGAGAAGGTATACACGTGAAGGTTTAATAAAATCTTTAACTTTCTTATTCTTACTGTTGAATTTGAGTTCTTTCCCTATTTGGGATAACTGTCCTTTTCCAGACGTGTGTTTTGCAGATACTTACTATCCGTTTGTGGCTTGTCTCCTTCTCATCACAGTGTGTTCAGCAGAACAGAAGTTTTCATTTTAATGAAGTCTTAGCTTACAAATTATTTCTCTCATGGATTATGCCTTTGGTGTTGTATCTGAAAGTTCTCACCATACCCTAAGTCATCTAGATCGCCTCCTGTTTTCTTCTAGGAGTTTTATAGTTGTGCCTTCGACAAGTACTCCCTCTGGAGTTCACAACTTTCATAGTGTCCACGCTGAGCCTCCAGCAATTCCTCCATCACAGCTCAGGCTCTTCTCCAGTGCTGGTTCCATGGTGGTTCTCATTCTTGGGTTTCTGCTCCAGTCAGTTATAATTTTCTCTATCCTCCTCTCTGTCTCTGCTTTGGGGGCAGTGGCTTGTCCTGTGACCTGACTTGTTTGACGGACCTAAAAGGAGTTACTGATCTTTCAATTTGTTCAGTTGTGAGGTAGTGAGGATGTGGGGTGACTTCCAAGCTCCTGGCCTGCCAGACCAGAAACTAAAAGACTTAATGTGGTATTTTTAAACATAATTTTATTTAAAGATATATAAAGCCATCTGACATAAAGATGACCAATCAGAAGAACACTTAGGGTACAATCCAAAGAGCTTCTTCTCTGTTATATTCCAACTGAGTATGAGTCAGGATCAACCACCTTGCCATTCAGTTCTGCTAATGATGGAAAACAGTATGGAGATTCCTTAGAAAACTGAAAATAGACTTATCATGTGATCCAGCAATCCCACTCCTGGGCATATATCTACAGAGAACATTAATTCAAAAAGATACATGCACCCCACTGTTCACAGCAGCACTATTTACAATAGCCAAGACATGGAAGCAGCCTAAGTGTCCATCGACAGATGACTGGATAAAGAAGTTATGGTATATTTATACAATGGAATAGTACTCAGCCATAAAAAAGTAAAATAATGCCATTTGCAGCAACATGGATGGTCCTGGAGATCATCATTCTAAGTGAAGTAGAAGAAGAAAAATATCATATGATATCCCTTATATGTGGTCTCTAAAAAAAAACAAAAAAAACCCACAAATGAACTTATTTACAAAACAGAAACAGACCGACACACATAGAAAACAAACTTATGGTTACCAGAAGAGGAAGGGAGTGGGAAGGGATAAATTGGGAGTTTCACATTTGCAGATACTAACTACTATCTATAAAATAGATAAACAACAAGTTTCTATTGTAGAGCGCAGGGAACTATATTCCATATCTTGTAGTAACCTATAATGAAAAAATATGAAAAGGAATATATGTACGTATATGTATGACTGAAACATTACGCTGCACACCAGAAATTGACACAACATTGTAAACTGACTATTCTTCAGGGAAAAAAAAAAAGACGTTGAGGAAATCAAGTTTCTTTACCTTTTGTAGATACAAAGCCTTTTGAACATTTGGTTCAGGCTATGGATAGAGACTCTCCAGGTAAAGATGCCCACCTGTCATGGACCTGCTGGACCTGGAAATTGGTGCTCAGATCACGTCGAAGGTCATCTATAATTCCATCTCTAAGCCTTTATGACTGCTTCCACTTAGCTAGCCATGTGTGAACTCCAAACTCACAGGTATTTCAGGGTAAGTAAAATACCACAAAATGAGGACTAATAACTAATATTTATTGAGCACTTATAATGTGCCACATGCTAGTCCTTTGTATGGAATATGAGTTTGGTCCTCACCATAGTTTTAGGAGGGAGGCCAGCAGGAGGGCTCCTATTTCACAGGATATGTTCAGTACTAATTATGTGCCAGGACTCGTGCTGAGCAGATCCCCCTAACAACCCCACCAGGGTTTGCATTAAAATTAGTTAGTAATTTATCATGCAAACCGGGACACTTTTCAGAGTTGAAAGGACCCGCTATTAATAATTAGATCCGACACCAAGCATAAATAGAGGTTCTCAAGGGCAAGCTGGGACACATGGCCCTTTTAGTTACCATCCTTTTATAGAGGAGAAAACTGAGACAAGAAAAACAAAGTAGCTTTCCAGAGGCTATATTCTAGCACGCAGACTAGATTTGATTCCAGAAATGTTGGACTCCAGAGCTCCATTTAATCACAACGTGCTGGGATAGACCAGAGCGTGGCATCTGCAGTGAATTTCCCAGGTGTCTGTTCTCAGATACCCTTCTAGTTTGTGTCATCAATCTGCCCTTGAAAGGCGAATTCCCCTGTGTTTGACCATGAGCTAGCATCACTGACTTTAGAGATAAACCCATGCAAGCTTCCAGATCTATGAAAACCAGGGCTAGGCTTCACTGGAAATGCTCACAATAGCAGAATTTTTTTTTTTTTCAAGAAGGAGAGCCTAATTACCTTTCGAAATTCCAAAAATGTCAAACTGATTACGGTGTATGCTTTTTTTTATAACATCACATGCACCGGAGTTATTTTGGGATAATGAGCAATTTTAATCTTGCTTAATAAAAGCTATTCACAGGGCACTTTAGGAGGGGATCTGCATATAAGTAAGTAGTTTTACTAAACCACTTTCCCCCTTCAGTGGCATTTATTCAAGAGTATGCAAATTCTTCTAAAACCCGGCAGCTAAATTTAGAAATCAGAAGGGCAGAGCTATGGACTTGAGCAAATTTTCTGTTTTTTAAGAACAGATCTGATAAAAAGAAAGCAAAACTGAATTTTGAATCTCACATATCATCTATGTGCTAATAAAAAGCAGAGATGTGCTGAGTTTTGAATCCAAATTTGAGTTTGAATTCAGGTTTATAAGTTAAATTTTTAAAAGATTTATTTAAATCACTTCAGTCAATATGATGAAATAATTATGAAAAGATATTTTAAGAGAAAAAATGCTTCAGGAATCTTTTTTTAAAGAATATTTTAACTTTTCATAGCATTTTTTTTTTTTTTTTAGGCAGGGAGGTGATTAGGTTTATTTAGTTATTTATAGAGGAGGCACTGGGGATTGAACCCAGGACCTCATGCACGCTAAACATGCTCTCTACCACTTGAGCTATCCCTTCTCCCTTTTGTTTAACTTTTCAAGCAAAAAGGAATAGGAAAATTTTATAGCAGTACTCTCATCATAAAAGCCAGTTGAAAATACGCATCTTAAATCATAGGAGATTCCTCTTGTTGACCAGCTAATAAAAACTTATAGAATGATACAGGCAAGGTCATTCAGGAGACAGAGGCTTCATGACTTGGTGTTTGAGATGGAGAGAAGTGGGCTCACCCCAAAGTTTCCATGGCTCAGACAAGTCTTTTAGAAGCAGTCTCTGCCTACCTTCTGCTCCAGCCCTTCCGTGCTGAAAGCCTGCCAGTATCAGTGCTCAGACTCTCACCAATAGAAATAGATTTGTTAAATGAGATCTCTAATTACTACCAAGCGCGAAATTTCAGGCTGCTGGTTGGGTAGGATGCTTCCTGCGTGTCCACGGTGTACAGAGGAGGGCAGCAGGTTAGTACCACCTCCTCTGACCACCATCAGTGACCTCAGAGAGATACTTCTGTCCCCTCCTCTGAGCTTCTAAATAACCTTGTAGAAGCACTAAGGTTCAGAAAGGGTAGGGACCTGTCTAAGACCCCACAGCTAATAAGAAGTGAGCTGGGATTTAAACCCAGTCTTCTGTCTCCAAGTCCAGCTCTCTCAGTAATGTCACTATCAGGCTTTCTCCAACTGCCAATTTGACAATTTCTCCAACTCCTTTTTGACAAGTCCTTTACTCTCCTTGATCCTCGCAGGCTGGAAACAACTCCTTTTGTTCTCTTAGAGTGGCTCTTAATTTCTTAAAACAAGTGAGATTCCTCAGTGCACCTTTTCCCCCAGACTCACCCTTTTAATGTGGCCTCCCACCCACAATCATCCAGAAGGAAATAAAACGGAAAAGTCAAGAGAGAATGGTCAAACCAGCGAGTCTGTTTGTTTTTTTTTTCCCCTCCTCTTCCTGGTCTATAAAATGGTGATGGTAATATTACCTACAGTACAGAACTAAGGTTACATGAGATCAGTCATGTTAAACGTACTTCTGATTGCTTGGCATATAGCTGGTATTCAGTAAAGCTTTTTTGTTTGTTTTTTGTTTGTTTGTTTTGTGTGTGTGTGTTTTAACAATGATTCAGAGAGAAATCCATGTGTCTTTAGGGAAAAAAGAAAAATAAAGGGAAAACCTTCCTTCAATTTACTCACACAAACCTCAACAATCGTTATTATAAGATCTGGAGAATACATTTTGATCTCCTTTGAGAGAGAAATCCAACAAAGAAATGATGGAAGAACAAACGGTCAGGTCTGTTTATTTCTTTAATTTTTAATCGAAGTGTTATTTATAGTTTTCGCTTCTGAAAGCGAGCATGCTCATTATAGAAAACTTTGGAAAATTCCGGAAATAATAAAACACACGACCGTTTTTCAAAGACAGATGACCACTGACATCTGGGGTACTCATTCCTGGCTCTTTCCATCTGTAGGTTATACACAGGGTTGCCACACTCTGCTGTGAAGGTCGCACATCGTGCCACTCCAGGAAGCACCATCCACATTAACTGCCACGTGACTGACACTCTCTGGGGTTGTGCAATAAAGTGGCACCACGTAGCACATGTAACATGTCTGTATACAAGTGCATTTTTTTTCTTTTCTCATAACTGCCCATGTGATACTGCGTTTTACTTAGTACGACACTGTCAGTATTTTGCATGTTGTAAGAACCGTTTCAAAACCATTTTTCAGAGACCAAATAATATTCCTTGAAGTGGTTGTGTTAAATCGCATTTAACCATTACTTCATTTTTAGAACTCGGGCATGTTTCCAAATTTCTGCTATGAGTAATAACACCATCGTGATGAATATTTTTGGGTAGAAAGCTTTTCCCTATATTTTGGAACTTCTTTAGTACACATTCGTGTGGTTAAAAGGTAAAAATGTCGTGTGGCTGATAAGATATATTACCAGATTGCTCCTGAAAAGCATTGTATCTATTTATACATCTCTTTCCAAAGGGCGTATGATGGAGGCTTCATATCAGTAAATCCCTGTGTTTTCTTAAAGTCAACACTTACTTTAGCTTTTACCTAATATTTTAAAGCAAATCTGGCTTGTCAGCCCAGCACAAAGAGGGAAATCGGCCGAGAAAAATAGTGCCAGGCATCTGGCTTGAAGTGAAAACCCAAAGGGCTAAAAAATCCTGGTAAAGAGAATGTAATTCACTTGGCCAACTTTCCTCCTGTATTTGAAGGTCACACATTTGTAGATACAAAGAGAAAAATAAATGAATAGCACATTTTTTTCCCCAATGTTAATATGACTAAGACTTATTTACAAACACAGGCCTGCCTGTATTTAACAAACTTTTTCTATGCTATTTTAGAGCTTTGGGGACAAACTCTCGGGGAGGCTATATATAATAGCAGGCCTAAGCCAGCAGTGCTGTTTACATCCCTGCCACTCCAAGTGTGGTCAGGAAAGCAGAGGCAGCCCCAGCACCTGGGAGCTGGGAAGAAATGCAAAATCTCAGGTCCCACCCAGACCTCGAGAATCAGAATCTGCATTATGTCCTGGGGGAATGAAGCCCAAGTTCAAGGAAGGTTCAAGTTCTCACTGTGCTCTGGGGTCAGACGTCCTCGGAGCTAATCCCATGGAGCCCTAATACAATTATAGAAACCCTTATCACGTTATATTGAGGTTGTTTACTTGTTTGTCTTTGCACTTGCATTCAATAACTTTTGAAGGATCTTATTGAACGAGAGTATTGAAAACTAAATACTCTTTTTTGCAGGGAAATGAGCTACAGTTTTTTTCTTTATTTCCAAAGGCTACTTGGGGAAAAAAAAGTCCAGTGAAAATTCCATTGGTAAATCTCTTTGAAAAAGGAATATATTCTGCTCCAACTGAAACACATCTGCCTTCAGACTTCCCTTCTTTTCGGTTACAAGACAGTTAGATCTTACGCTTAATCACCAGCAAAATTGACTTTTGTTAATATTCTATTTCATATTTTAACGTCTTATTTGACAGGTGTGGTTGAGTTACTGGCAAGCATCTAATTTATGTCAAATCTAATATTATTTTCCTAGAGTGGAAGTTTTCCCTGTCTTGTCTCAGTCCTGAGGTAATTCCTTTTTCTTCCCTTTTTCAGAAGAAGATGAATTGGGAACGCAGAGTTGAATAACATATGTTAAAAGTTGTTGTGAGAAGTAAAATGCATCACACTTATTTAAAAATACTTGAAAATACATATACATATATTCATCCCAGAGATGCCTTAAAAAATGGCTGAATATCAACTAGACGTGAAATGTTAACAGAAAAATTCCAAGCGTTATATTGTAACCAAAAGCAACTTTTTGGAGTAATTTGAGAGGAGAGAAAAATGGAATGGAAGCTTTTGCAGGAGAATATTTTTGCTCGGTCCTGGTTCAAATTTGTCACCTCATTTAAGTCTATTACTATTTCCATAACCCTGAAGCCTCAGGAGTACATTCAGTTCTTTTCTCTGGATACCTCAGATGTGGCACCTAGCTGCGGTGACAGGCAGCAGCCTTGTGAAAATGGAAGGCAAAGAATTTCAGGAAACCGAGGAAGGCAACTGGCTTTCACTGAGCAGCTAGCTACTCACTGCCGGCAGTGCGTAGATGCAGTGGTAGCCTTGCTGTATCAGAACCCTCAAAACTGGGCGTTATTGTCTCTGTTTTCACAGATCAAAAGGTTAATATTAGAGACGCAAATTAAACTTACACACTTGAAGGGGTGCCATCTTGAATTGAAAAAGCAGATTCATTTGCGAGATTCCAAAGCTCATGTTTCTCTACCACAATGCTGCCAGAATGATACCATCTCTTAACATCAGATGTCTCTGGCACTTCTGTTGGTCACTTGGGAATGAAAAAAATGGTGCCTTGATTGTATTTTTAAATATAATAAATAGGAATGAAGATCATGGCAAGGAATTCATCTCTGGGTTTATCTCCTTTGAAAAATCCTCAGGTCCCCTGGAATCAGCCAACATTCCCAGACATCTAGGGGACTCTAGAAAGCCTCTGCTCTCCCTTGGCTTAACCAAAGTAGTATTATTTCTGATTTTATTTTTTATTGGACTAGTATTTTTTGCCTTTCTAAAGAACCTGTCTATCCTGAGGGAGCTTCCTATAAATTTTAGCTTCTGCCTGCTCTCTGAAGTGGGCTCCTAAAGTACCCATTGACCGTGTTCCAGCTGCCAAAAGCCTACCTTGGAGAATGGTTTTCTTACACATGGTGGCTTAGGATCTGATGGACTAGAGGGCACTGGAATTCCTAAGGAGGTGCCACACAAGTATGGAGAGGCCACTGTTCCATTTGTCAGTGCTCAGAAATCTGGCCCCTGGTAAACAGCACCTATGTAGCTCTTAACAGGCGAAGGCTTGGTGGTATTAAAGCATGATTTATTTACAGCTTTACAGATTTGGGGTTATATTAGGAAATCTTTCCATTGCCAAGACAGCCTTCCTCCAGGACTGTTCTCAGCTAGGAAATATTTGTTTTCAAGGCTTTAGAACCCACTTAAATCTAGCGGGATAAACACGTACTCGGTCAACCAGGGATTGGTTCTGCTACCTTTTTAAAGTCATCTAAACAACATTTCAAAGCGTGATTATCTAACAGGTCCTCCAAACCAGGTCAATGCTTCAGTGCTTTTGCTTTAATTTAAACCGAGGTTGTTTGCAGATGAAATTTAACTTGACTTCAGACCAGGTTTTTGCATAAATGCCTTTTTCAAACACCATGAAGTACACCCTCCACACTTCTGAACCGCCTCAAGAAGGCAAGCTGATTCCAGAAAATGAGGTCAGTCTGCACCCACTTTAGAAATGGAGAAAGCCAAACTTTGGTTGGATTCAATAATCAGAGTTCAAGAATGTGCCTCAAAAACTCAGATTAATGGAAGAGTCAGTCTCAATTTCATAAATACTTTACTAGTCCCTTTCAGGTTTTATTTATATTCCCTGGAATATTTTTAATGTAATTAATGGTTAACGTTGGCCAAATTACTTAACTTCTCTAAGCCCTGGTTTCGTCATTGGTAAAAGAGGGATAATAATTGTAGTACCTCATAAATTTATCATCACGATTAAATGAGGTAATCTATATAAAGTGCTTACCTCAGTGCCTCGGACGGACTGAGCAGCTGAGAGATGTCAGCTAATACCTTCCTCTCTGATACCGCTGGTTGTGCTCAGTTAAAAAACAAAACAAAACAAAAGACACTGTTTTTGTTGTTGTTTCGTTTCACTGAAGTTGACATTCTTCTCAGCTTGTCGCCAGGACTGCGGTTTGGTTCACAAATCTGGTTCCGTGTCAGAATCACCCAGGATGCTCTTCAGAACATGCATTCCTTGCCTCTGCCCTCCTGACTCGGGATCCCTAGGAGCTTCTGCAAGAGGGGCCTGAAAATCTGGAGTTTGGCAGCTCCTCGGGTGATGCTAATGTTCACCAGGATGGGGAACTACTTTCTTTACCAGGTAGGACACGCTTATTCATCCCTGTTCTCTCAGTGCCGCCGAAAATTCAGGGCAAGGGGAGTTTCGGCATCACCTTGCCCTCTCTCTACTTAAAAGTGGTGATTGTATCACCCGGAAGTACTCACCTGCCTGCGCGTCACCCCTCACTTCCCTGGAGCAGCCCTGGAGGCAGCCCTGGAGGCCGCCCTGTAAGAGGCAACACCGTAGATGTGCAGATTCTGAAGGTAGACTGGGTCTGGGGTCATGCTGATTCCTGAGGCTTCGAATGAATGTCCAGTAACCTGCCAAGGCCAGAGAGGGACAGTTTAGGAATTCTTTCCTCATAATCCTTGATGGCCTTCTCTGGCAAGAACAAATCTTACTTTGCATTTGGAAAATGGGGATAAACCAGGCTCCCTGCCCCTGGAGCTGGGTTGAAGATTGGAGAGCCATGCACTTTGTGCTTAGACTCTGAGACCTCTCAGGCAGCCGCAGATAATTTTTAAATGATAGATATTTCCTAAAATGGCTGTGGCATGCATTTTGGGCCATTGATAGAAACTTTATGTTATTTTTTTTAATGTAAATACTTCTTTTGCTTCATTTCATGCTCCGCCTTTCCAGGAGGCCCCGTAGCAAAGCGGCCCAGCTCCCAGTCCGTCCCATTTTTCCCAAAGGCTCTCTTCCGCTTTCTGCAGCCCTTTCTCTCTTGTTTGTCTTTTCAATCTTCCTTAAACCCTGGGATACGTCTCCCCCGGCCACAGCCCCACCCCAACCCTCTCTTGTTCCCTCTCACTATGGTCAGATGACAGTTTGGCTGGTCTTCAAGTCCTGTAAGAGTCGCCTGTGGTCTCCTGACTGGAGAGATAGGGGAAGGGGTACAAGACCCTGCACCCCAAAGGGGCTCTTTCCACAAAATCAGCTGTGCCTTCAGGGTTAAAAGAATGATGTCGTTTCCAGGTGTTAAACTTTGACTTTTTCTCATAAGGGTTGAGAGTCCTTTTTCTTTGGCCATTGCCTTCAAAACACTGTGACCGTTTTCTCTCTGGCCTTGGAGTTGTCTTAGTTATTAATTCAAAAAATTAGAAATTTCTTGATCACCTGTTGTGGCAGGAACATAACTTATTTTGCATCTGTCTCCTTTCCTCCTTGGGGACACCATATGTCCATTTCTGGCTTCTACCCTCTTTTATAAACACAAAAGTGGAAAGGCTTGGCTTTATTCTGTGAGTCTCTTTTATGTCAGTAAATTATATATGTCCCTCTGTTGCAACCTCAGCCGTCTCGCCTTCATTTATTTGTCTTCCATACTTGAAATGTCTCATTTATTCTAGCCATTTACGCAATAGTGCTTTTAATTAACACCTTGCACTCTTAAAAAAATATGTATAGTTTATAATCTATCTTGGCTTCTTCAGTGTTGAACCTACAAACATAAAACATTCTTTCTCTTTCATCCCCTATCAATAGGTCATTTGTACATTGTTGTAGAAAAGTTTATTGCATCATATTCATTCTCTAACCAAATAAAGCCATGACATTGTGTGTGTTTAAATTACATATGTTGCCAGACTGAGAAAGATAAATATTGCGTAGGATGGCTTATATGTGAAATCTAAAAAAGAAAAAGTCAAACGTATAAACAGGAATTAAAAAGTGGTTGCCAGGTGCTGGGGGTGGTGGGAAAAGTAGGGAGAGGTTGGTAAAAGGATACAAACTTTCATTTATAAAATGAGTAAGTTCTGAGGGTGGTGGGTACAGCGCAGTGCTAGAGCACGTGCTTAGCATGCACGAGGTCCTAGGTTCAATCCCCAGGATCTCCATTTAAAAAAATTAAATAAATAAATAAACCTAATTACCTCCTGCCTTAAAAGAAAACAATAAATAAAATGAGTAAGTTCTGAGGATCTAGCAGATAACATGGTGACTATAGTTGGTAACACTGTGTTATATAATTGAGATTTCCTAAGGGAGTAGAACTTAAATGTTCTTACCAAAAACAACAAAAAAAGATAAATAAGGTAAATATGTAAAGTGATGGCTGTCACCGGTTAGTTAACTAGTTTGTGGGAATCCATTCACAATGTATACATATGTCAAATCACGATCATGTACACTTTAAATACGTTACAATTTTATTTGTCAATTATCCGTCACTAAAGCTGAAAAGAAGTACGTATGTAGTTCTCATTTGTGACTCACCTTGTCTTTCTCATGACCTGCACTCCTGGAGACAACTCGCACTTGGAGGTGGATGCAAGGAGAAGCTGTCTGCAGTGTGGCGGGGGAGCAAGGAAAACTGTCTCAGGAACCAAGGTGAGTGCTGGTCCATTCTCCAAGGTGCTCACCTACACCACCCTGAGCATCCGTGACATCGATGGCTGTAGCCAGTGATACCCCGCAGGCTGCTGCTGGTTTGAAGGGGAGTGTGTTTACTTCTGAATGCGTTGAGCGCGAAGGCCCATGACAGAAGGGAACTTCTGGGGTCGCCCTTGAGGACTGCCCAGGATCTTGCTGGGTATGGTCAGGAGGACTTGATCAGAACAAGTTTTCCGATGGCAGCGGCCTCTGGGGATTGCTTGTCCCTGTCTGAGAGGCTCATTTCTGTGTTTGGTGCCTGGGCCGCAGCTATAATTTCACAGATCGGGAATTCCTTTGGAAATGCTCTGCCTTTCGGGAACAGTGGATGGCTAACATCACCTATGGCACAGAGAGGGAAAAAAAAATCTCCGCCATCAATGCAGCAGTTGGGTTTCTTTTTGGTGTTTCTAGTATTAGTTAAAATAGACCAAATCTATTATCAGTGGAAATAGAAGAGTGTTGACGTTTGAAAAGACGGCATCTTACGGAAAATTGAGTTCCAGAAATGGAAAAAAGGTGGGGGGAGACTAACATCTGTGTGTCAAGCCCTGTGCAAGGAGTTTCACATAGTTAATTTAATCCTTCCCTGCGGTGTGTCTGCAACATCGTGTCACAGGTGAGAAAACTGGGGCCCCGGGAAGCGCAGTGATGTCACCTAGACAAACACCTGGGTAGCTGGCAACACCAGGGCCAGAACAGATGTGTCTTGTTTCTGTTTCCAACGATCTTCCCACCACACCACACAGGGACAGGTTCAGCTTTGTGCTAAGCTGGTCGCTGGTTGGTGTTTTGAGATTCAACAACTGATGTGTTCGTTGGTTGGTTCTAAGTATCGGTGGATGTTGCCATAATTTTGAATACAGTGAAAACTGTCTAATTTGTTTGGGTTGGGGGAGTGGGAAGAAGGAATTACCAGGATCTCTCAGAGTTCAAGAGAGACAGCAGTAACTTCCACTTGGTTGAAACTCCAGGTATATTACAACAGGAAGATACACCAACAGAGTGTTGTAAAAACTGCGGTACATTTTCCATGTTTACTTTTAGCAAATTCATAATTTCAAAAAACAAAAGGAAGTATGCTATGCTATTTACAAGTTAGCCCAAGACTTATGAAAATACTGACTTTTCATGTATGGAGGAGATACGTAGTCTGTTAATGGGTTGAGTTTTGAAGAACTTCTTTCAGTGTGGTCACTGTATCTCAGTGACTTAATAAATAAATTCATTTGAAGATAAAATCACAAGTCTAAATGTGAGGCCTAGACTAAATGACCTGCCCTGCCGCTCAGTGACAGGCCCCTTATCAGCATTCTTTCAAGGCCCTGCCTTGTTTAGGAAACCCCCCAAATCCTGACCGGCCTGAGTGTGACTGGGCATCTGCTGGGACCACGTGGTTTGCTGTTGGCCAGAGGTGCTGGCCCTTATCTGTCCTGCCTTCAGCCTCTCTCCAGGTCAGGCTATCACACCTCTGCGTAATTCGCAGTGACCCTCACGTCCTTGCCTTGCTATCAGCGTCTTGATTGCCTCCTCCCCACTATCTCTCCCTGCACAGCAGTCCTGATAGGAGAGGAAAAGAGAGCCGAGCGGGCCTGGGGGACGCCCTGGGCCAGCGATGGGCCAAGCAGCAGGGCTCCCTCTGGCACAAGGCTCCTCACCCCCGCCCCCCAACCTCCTGCCCCACGGCTGTGCTCCCCAACACCAGGGCCGGCCTTCCCTGGGACTCTCTCTGGCAGAGAGGTACACTGGTTGGCCCGTGGCAGGCAGTGGATCTGGAACATCATTCTTTCCAGGGAAAGCCTTTGTGGATCAAGACCCGCCCCTGAGCAGGCTGCTGTGTAGGAACCCCAGAACTGCTCCCCAACATCCCTTAGGGATGCTGTAAAAGCGCAGCCAGCTCCCCTCCATGTCCCAGAGCTCAGTGGATAAAGCCGAGTGGAGTCCCTTCGGCAGTGGCGTGCCATCTGCCCCCTATTTGTGACCAGAGAGCCCGAGCAAGTGGACTGCAGGGGGCTAGCCGTGTGTTAATAGACAGTTGTGGAAGATGAAAGCGTTCCACACTGCCTCTAATAACTCCCAGCCCCAGGCTGGGTAGGAGTAAGCTTCCTGGTAAGGCCACCCTCCCGGCCACCGGAAAGTCAGCCGCGGTGACGTTCTGTAGGGAATTTCAGACAGCCAGACATAAAGTTGCCTTTAATGTCCCTCTTCTTCATGGCAACCTGATGTGCTCAATATCTGTTTAAACACTTGCAGATTTAGATGGACTTGGCTTTTCCAGGCTCCTGGGAACACCCTCAGTTCCTCTGCTTGCCCCATCGCCGGGGTCTATGTGTTTGCGGAGCCTGTTTCTCAGGCCAAGTCCCCGACCTTCTCACGCTGTTCCCCAGCAGAGTCAGGCCCGCTGCAGGCCCCCTGCCATGGGCATACCTCGGTGCAGAGAGACTGGAGTGTATGAGACCAGACCAGACCAGACCAGACCAGGCCAGACTGCCCAGTCCAGCCCAGCCCCCAGCGAGCACAGCCATGCACCAGCGTGCGGGCGGCCCTCCAGCTGCCTTTGTTCTTAGCAGGATTCTTGCGTGCTCATCCCTACGTGAGGCATTAATGGGGTTGGAACGGGCGTTTGGCAGAGAGCCCTGACATCTGTCATCTCTGCTTCACCAGGACTTCAGCTCAGAACCAGGCCCCTGGTCACGTGTTTCCTCCCGTTGGCTGGCCAGGTCATTGATGGTTCTGCAGAAATGGGTGGGTCACACTTGGTAGCTCCCCAGCCTCTGGTCTTGTGTCGATCTCTACAAGTCAAACCAAGTTCCGAGGAGTACAAAACAGACTTTCACATTCGCAGCGGAAGAAGAAAAACCACACTAATAGATACCCACCCAAACCACACAGGGTGAAGGGCAAAGGGAGATAGGTACTTAGCAGCAGGTCATCGAGACTTACTTCCCAGGGGGTTATGAATTCCCGTCCCCTCACTGTCCATGGACCAGTGAGACCCCAGGAGAAGAGCCACGGGTCTGGCGGAACCTTCACCTGTGTTGATGTCGGGCCCTGATCTGCACAATCCAGTAGGCAAAACTTGCTTACTCTGCAGTATTCTGCATCGCAATCCTCCATCCCCCCACCTGTCCACTGCCACCGCCCTCGGGCTGGTCTCCTCAATTCTAATCCACCCTAACTGCTGCAGGTAGATGATTTTCTTAAACTAGAGTTCTAATCCTGTCCTGCAGGTCTGACCCTCCCATCTTCCCACCTGCCCCTCTCCCGCCGCCACACACACACGCACACGCAGGCACACACAGTGCCTGAAACCCTTCAGTAACCTCTCCCCGTCCACTGGATGTGGTTCGCATACCTTAAACCTTAATCTGAGTGAACAAAGTCATCCTGACCTGGCCATGGCCAACTTTGCCTGCCTCAGCTCTGCTCACTTTTGCTCTCTGTTGGGCCCAGCTGTTCTTGGTTTCTGTTTTTGTGTGTCGTCCCCCGCCACCACCCCTCCCTTAGATGTATTGAACTCTTGGTGGTGGTGTTCACACTTTTGAGTTTCTCTTTGCTCTTCTGTGTTTCTGGAATGTTTCCTCTTTCTCTTCATCTGATTAACTACTGTTTATCCTTTGGATTCTAAATGCCACATCCTATTTAAATCCCCCTGTCCTTTGCTTTCATAATACCCAGGCATCCTTGTCACAACATCTTACTTTGTTGTGACTGCTTCGTTTACAACAGCCCTGCCCGCTCCGAGGGCAGTATTCACCTTGTTGCTGCCGGATTCCCAGTGCCTGCAAACTGTGGGTACACCGTGAATGCTGGCTGGCTGGTGGGCTGAGTAGGAGAATGAAGGATCGGTGGGTCTTTGTTTCCTGGCTGTACAGGAAGCCACTTGGCAGAAAATGTTGTCCCACAGACTCCTTTAAATGCTTTTTACTCTCCTTCCTGTCCTTTGGCTTCCAGTTCCCAAGGCTCATGACATCACAAACAGCTACTCGGGTGTTTTTCCATCCGTGGAGCAGAGTTATGCTCAGACTTGTTCTTGCCGACGGGCTGGTTACCTGCCAGCCTCATCACTGAAGAAGAGCGAGGGCTGGGGCAGATGGCACTGTCCATTCAGACTGACCACCTGTAGGGATCTGAAATAACTTCAGGACCGTTGTGGGATGTGACGCCAGGAAGTTCTGTTTTATAACCTCTTACCTCAAAAGTGATGGCCATGGAGGTAACTTTTTAATCTTGCATAATTCTATTTATCTGTGTGTTGGGCTGATGAGAAACTGATTTAAATGCTGAAGTGATATATATCATCTGGGGATGCAGAGGCCGATTGAAGCGCCACCATACACTGGAGACACAGGCTTTTCATTTTTGGACATAGTGGCAGCCACTTCAAAACATGGAGGGAAAACATAGTGGTCATCTGTTGACTTGTTCAATATGGATCCAGTACAGCATCAGTTTCAAGGAAACTGATGTTGAAGATAAACATACTCAGTTTCTGTCCACTTCACCTCCAGACCAATTTGAACAGACCTATGTGGACTGTCTCCTTCCCTCTCACAGAGATAGTCACCTCTCCTCCCTCCCAGGGCCCATTCCTTGCTCACACGCTGCCTCCCATCTCAGCATCACCTCCCACTCCCCACCTCCTCGCTCCTCTGGGGTTTGTCAGCCCCTCCCTCTCCAGTCTTTCCTTTCCTCAACAACGAGAGCGATCAAATCTCCATTATCTTAAAAAATAATTCTAAAATATTCACACTAGATAGCATCTTCTCTTTTTCCTCATCTTTATTACTTTTATTAACATAGTCAGGATATGTTACTTCAACTTCCTCACTCCTTGGTGTGGACTGAATTGTGCCCTCCTCCTCTTCTAATTTTGTGTTGAGGCGCTGACCCCCAATGATTGTATCTGGAAGTGAGGCTTTGAGGAGGTAATTAAGGTTAAATGGGGTCATAAAGGTGGGCTCCAAATCCTGTAGGATTGATGGCCCTCTAAGAAGGGGAAGAAAGAGAGCGACCTCTCTCCTCTCTCTCTCTCTCACACACACACACACACACACACACACACACACATACATCTTGAAAGGCGGGACGTGAGAAGGCAGCTGTCTACAAAACAGGCAGGAGGGCTCCCACCAGAAAAAGTCTGCTGGACCTTGATCTTGGGCTTCCCAACCTCCAGAACTGTAAGAAAAATGAATTTCTATTCTTTAAGGGCCCCCAGTCTGTGGTATTTGCTGGGACAGCCCGAGCTAAGACACCCTCAGCCTACTTGTGTCAGTCACACCACAGAGGCAGCGCCCTGTGGTCATCCAAGGCCAGGAACCATTGACCCAGCGGCAAGGAACACCCTTGACCAACCCTTGAAACTGTCCTCTGCTTCCCCTAACTCCTCTTTAAGCGCTCCTCTTCCTCCTTAAGTAACGCTTCCTCCTGCTCCTCCCCTCTTGTCAATACTGACATGTTATCCATCTTCTAATCTTGGTCTCATTACTCTGCGTGTCCCCGTGGAGGGGGACGGGGTGACGTTTTACACTCTCATGCTCTCTCATCCCAGTTTTAGGTCGATCCCAGTTCTGTATCTCCAAACTAAGCATTTCTCTGAGAAGCGCAGCTTGGTTTCCTTTAGCCTAGTGGGTCTCTTTGTTTCAGAACCCGTGCTTTACCAGACCCCTGAGTTTAGCCCTCAGGAGTCACCTCTCCCTCCACTCTGCTGGACCCTCCCCGTTCCTTACCTCAGCTGATAACGGTCGCCATTCACCCATTCTCTTAACTTAGAAAACTGAGAATTGCAATCACCTCTTCCTTCTCTGCATCTTGGCAGATCACAGGGGCTGTCAATTGAGCCATGAAATGGTCCCCACGTTTGGATCTATCTGCTCGAATTTATGCCATTTGGAATGCCTAGTTCAGGGTTCTGTCATTTCTTGTTGGCACTACGGCCGGAGTCTGGTAACCCTGTACTGCACTCCACCTTGTTGTCTTCATCAAAGACAGACTTGTAATCCTGGAAACTAATGGGGTTGTTTCCTTTTTACTCATAGACTTCACCTGACTGCTCAGCTGAATACTACATAGTATTTCCCAAAATGAGCTCATTGGAATATTAATTATAATTTTTCTTTGAGATGTTAGTAGATGTTTTGTAAGCAAAGGGGTGGGGGTAAGTGTTCAAAAGTCAAATCTATGTGGGAAGTGCTAGGTGAAAGAAATTTAATTTCTTCACTGAAGAACTTCTTAGAAACTGGTAATGTTCATGTGACTCTCTAAAAGGACATTATGCATGTCCACAGTCTCTGATCCAAAGACTCCTGGGGCTGGGTGTTGGAATCCAGAATTTGTTAAATGTTTAGAAAGGCAGTAAGGTGCCTATAGCAAATGTTATATAATGCATCCAGCACTCACATTGCTGTTTCTACATCAGAATATTTGGCTTTCACATGAAATGAGATGGATCAAGACTGTCAGATAGCCTCACATCAGCTCAGGTGAGGTTTTGCAGTCTGATGAATTACAAAACACGTTTGGATTTTGAAACTGTGTACAAGGGATTGTGGGCTGGTAATACACTGAATTTCCCAAACACATTTGTCTGTGGAAGCTTTCCTCCCAAGAACATCTCTCGCAAGGGTTCTGTACCATTGTACACATTTTTTTTTAAAAATGTGAACATATAGGCTATTTCTGCCCCATCCCACTACAGTGTCATTCTTCTCCGAAGGACTTTAATGTTTGCCACTTGGCGTTTCTTGTCATTCCGCTTTGATCCTCCTTCTCCACCTGGAAAATGTCTTTTCGTCCATCAAATTCAAGTTTAAATGTCAGTTCACACTCCTATTATGGCCATCATCACATTGCATGTTAATTATCTCTGTACTTCTGGGTCAACTATTTGTCAGGAGGCTATTTCTTTTTTAATTACTGAATCCTTACTGCTGAAAAGAGTGCCTGGTCATTAGTGGATACTGAAAAACTAATGAATGAATAAATGAAAATTAATTCAGTGTACTGAAGACACTGAAAAATCACCAGACTGAAAACTAAGAGTGGCCAACAACATAATGCCAGAATCTGGGCATACTTCCCTATCAATAAAGTCAGATGAATTGGGTTGAGAAAAATCTTCTGGAAGACCAAAATGTTGCAATGTGCTGCCCTTTGATTTAGCAATCCCATTTTTAGAATTCTTCCCAAAGGAGATACTCGGACAAGTATGTAATATGTACCTATAAGGGAATGTCATCTCATCATTATAATAATAAAAAGAGGACAAAATCTAGTTGCTTATCAATAGGAAACTGGCTAAATATACCGTGAAAAATCTCACACAATAGATTACTACGTGGCTCTTAAACAAGATTGTGTGTGTGTGTATCTGTCTGTACCCTATCTTAAAAAATCTCTTTGACATATTGTTGGAAAAAAACAGCTTGTCAAACAGCATGTATATGTTGATCCCATTTATGTGCAAATTATATACATATATGGTCATACATATATATCCATATATTATAGAGCAAGCCTTGGACGGGTGTCCGTCAAATCTTTGACAGTAGCTGACTCTCAGTGGTTAGAGTCTTGGGACCTTTTTATTCTTTACTGTATTTTATTCCTAAAAACTGCTATATTTTATCTCATAAGTAGTAAAACAGTAGAAAAATTGCTTTAAAGTCAACATACAACTATTTGTGATTCTAAGTCAGCTTGAGAACTTGGAAGCAAGTGATTTCCTTATAGTAATATGTTTACATTACTACGAAGAGAGGATTTGGGGAAGTTCCTTAATGAATCTTCACAAACATTCCCAGAAGGTCAGTCTTCTTGTCTCCGGAGAGAACAGCGGTGGTGATTTGGGTCTGGAGGACCCCAGGGTTTACCTTTTCACATTCTGCACGTGGAGGACATCTGCCCTGTGACAGCTGCTCCCGGGACCATGATTCTTTGGCTGAGTGATGGGTGAGCAACCCACATTCTGACAACCTTTTGCAGCTGATATCATTTCTCCCAGATTCCAGCTAGAGACCCCTTCCTTGTGTTGTTCTTGGAAATGCCATTCTTTGTTTCGATTTAAGATTGGCCACATATGGAGCAGACTGGCCATTTCACTACTTTTGGGTTTGGCCTATTGGAAGGTCTGGATGTTCTGGAGCAGGTGAAACTTTCACACAGACTGCAGAGATGCGCTGTTCAACACAATATGCCCCATCTGCATAAGCGCACCCACACAGGTATCACCTGCTTGCCCTTCACCCAGCTTCTCCAGGCACGCAACTTCCTGCCCCTGGTTTCTCTCTACCACGCTTCTTTCTGCCTCTTCCCTCCCTCCTCATAACCACCATGTGCAGGAAGACGGAGAAGCTTAGTTTCTGTACAAACCTCCCACCCACCTGCCACACATATACAAAAGCCCAGCCAGGAGTTTACTGGCTTCTAATTTGGCTGACGTACAATTTATCAAACTTTTGAAAAAAAAATTCAAATCTCTTGGAGAATGGTGAGCCCTAAATAATTCTACATGAGCACATGGGGGCTCTTGTGGGATCGGACCATGCTCTTTGTCTAGGTTATTCATCTGTAGCATTCAGAGAGTCCCCTGTAACTCTGTGGGGAAAATAGAGGTCACGTTCCTTGCAGCTGCTAACGGTTCCTCTAACATTTCTCCAAGTCGTTCTAAAGAATTGAGGTAAAGGATCCACTTAGACTATTTAAAGCATAGGTAAAGAAATCACTGCAAGGTATCACGATGTATTGTACGTTCCCTTTTACCAGTTGTAGGACCAGAGTCTGTCCAGGTAGCCTTATAAATGATGAGCAAATGGCCAGAATGCCATTGTCACGCTGAGCACTGCATCCGACTTCTGGTTCTGTTGGACAGGATACAAAACTGTGATTCTTGAAATCTCTTCCTGGTTACCTTCTATCAATTTTAAATTTTGAAGTGATGTACTAACTATTTCTCTTAGGAACATGTGAAAACCCTTATGTTCATTGGTTTTTAATAAGTTGCCTGGAATTGAAAAGAACATCCCGCAGAGGGATTTTGCAGGTAACACTTCCTAATGACTTCATCACCCTCTAAATCGTGACTTGGATTATTCCAAGGTCATGAGAAATTTTACATGCTCAAAATATAACCAGATGATGTTACATTTATTTTGCATATCATTTATGCAATTTTCATGTCAGGACCTGAGCCTAATCCTAACCGAGCTTTAGAGTAGCATCTGACAAGCTGTCACTGATAGCTCTGTTCCTGCCGATATCTCACTGCACAGCATGGGAGACGCTGAAATATTACCAGACTAAGAGTGGCCAACAACTTAACGCCAGAAACTGGGCATACTTCCCCATCAATAAGGTCAAAGGTATTGTGTTGAGAAAAAAAAATACTGAATTGCCTATGGTTTTGCATAATAGTGAAACCGAATATTTGAACCTTCCAGAATGATGCAAGCAAAAAGTTTTATCCATTACCCACTAGCTTAGAGACCCAGGCTTATTACAGAGGACAACTCCATGGAGTTCCTTGCAGGGGTGGTATTCTGTTTCTATCTCTAAATGTCTCATTTACCCACTATTATTTATTCACATGTAAAAATTAATTTGATGGGACAGACTTCAGAAAATAGAAGCCAAAAATATGTGACAATGTTAATTTGAGGAAAAATCGTTTAAGCCAAAAAAACAAAAAAGAGATGACGACTATTGTCCTATATTGCTGAGTATAATTTAGAATTACAATATAATAGTCATAAAATGTATGCATTAAAATGTAGCAACAAATATTTAAAAGAACACTTTGGTCAGATTCATTATTGTTAATTACGTTCTAACACAGATTTCTCTGCCTTTGAAAAATTGCTTAAGAGAGTCTGACCATTATAACTAATAAATTTGAATGAACGTTGCAGAAATGTTCTTTACTTTCTGGCCACGTGGGAAATATTTATGAAAGTTCTTCATATATTAAACCACAAAGAAAACAACTGAGAAAGTTTCCAACACTAGAATACTTGTAGATTCCTCTGAATGTAATGCAGTATGACTAACACCCAATAATACAAGTTTAAACAAACATTGAAAACCAACACAAATCTAACCACTTTAAAAGGAGGGAAATTTTCTTAAAATCCATTTTTCTAAGAAAGAATTAAAATGGCAATTTTAGTTTTTTTCTGAAAGAAGACAGTGCTTGGCACATGGTAGGAGCCAAGTGAATAATCATCCAATGAGTTAATGATGATTACTTAGAAACTAAGGAAAATAAGAAGAATTCTCCAGTAACACAGTGGGCTCAAATGTGTGGCCTAAATTATACTTGCATAAACATGAAAGAAGAAAATAAACTCAGCACTCAACAGTCAATCCCAGAAGCTGGAGAAATGACAAAAAATTAAGGAAACAAATTGGGAGAAAAATAATAATAAAAGCAAAAAATCAATACATCTGTGGGATAAAAGGAAGGAAAAAGAAGCTCTTAGTAACTTTAATTCTTACCCAGTAGAAATAAAATATGATGGAAAAAAACTGGCACTAAATATATGTTGTATAAACAAAAGAGAGAGAATGCAGAGTCAAATATGTTATTATCCAAGTATGCTTGTAAATATGAGAATTTCAGTAGAAAGGGTGACTTATTTTAGAATAGTGTAAGTGGGGAAAAATTGATTCATCAGTCATTTAAAAACCAAAATATATGGAATACCTAGAGAAAAAAAATGAAAAAAAAAAGTCATTATTTCCACAAAAGACTTCAGGACTTGATCACATTTTCTTTCAAGGAACAGGCTTCATAAATTGTTCCGTGACTTAGAAAGAGTTTGAAAGCTATCAAGATCACTTTGTAAACTAAAATAAAAACCTGACAGAAATAGCACAAGAAAATTATAGACAATAAATTATTAGCAAATGAATTCAACTATACTTAGTGAAAAAAAAAATCTGCCTCCACCAAGAATGTTAATGCAGGAACGGGTGGGAGTCAAATATTAGGACATCTCTTCATAGCGTACAGTGTGGCCAAGGTCCAGTTAGAAAAGCCACATTTGTGATCTCAGTGGATACTTTAACAGCATTTAGTACAGTTAAATACGCATCACAGATTGGGAGAAAATAACTTTGCTTGTCTAATGTGATACTTGTCTAACGTGAGAGAGAGCATCTATATTAAACAGCATCATTTTAGTAAAATACCAGAAACACCCCTTTTAAAATAAGGAGGGATGAGTTAAGGACATCTGATATCCTCATTAATCTGTATCATTGTTCTGAATTCTGGCCATTGAGGCATGTAACAAAACAGGAGAAAAGGAAAAGATAGCATTTGAAATAATATCCCTAAAATACCAAAATATTTAGCTGTGAAGTTCTTAACATAATTTTAAGAAACATGAGGTGCCTTGATACACAAAATTATAAAAACTTTCTGAGAGAGACACACAGTGTTTGTTGATGAAAATTGAAATACTCTGAAAATGTTGTTTCAAAACTAATTTAGGGGTTTAACTCCAACCCAATCACAGTTCCACTCTTTTTACTTGACGCAGTGATTGTCAAATTCATCTGGAAGAATAAATAAATGAGAATGATGTCTATGAAAATGTTTAAATACATAAATTGGAATTGTGCTGGCAGATATTAAAATGTATTGCACAAACTTAATCACCAAAATGTTGAATGGAAAGGAGTAAATAACAAATGAATGAAATAGAACTTAGAACTCACTAATAAAGAAAAAGTTTTGTATGTACCAAAGGACACAACAAAATTTAATGAGAAGATAATAATGGATCAGGTAACAAATGGTGTTGAGAAAAACTAAAAGAAAAAATCGTTAGATCTCACCTACTGTCACACACACCAAAAAAATTAATAGTTAAAATTTAACCATTTACATCTATCTATCTATCTATCTATCTATCTAACTATATGTTGAAGAGACCATAAGAGAATAGTTAAATTATTGCAGAACGGGCAAGAGATTTCTAAAGTGAAAAGTAGTGGAAAAAATAATAAAGAAAAATCACTAAGCATTTGTGCCTACCTTTGTCACATAAAAACTATTATGAGAAAAGCATTTATAACATAGAGAGAAGTAGGGCAAAGGCCATAAACAAGTACTAGAATATCTTAATAGATTTTTTTTGAATCTTATAAACTCCATAACAGACAAAGAAATGCAAATAAAAAAGGATAATATTTAGGTCTACAAAATTATTATTGATTTAAAAATAATTACAGTCAATATTTATCAAAGGCTCTTAAATTCAACCATTAATATAAGCTGGCATAATTATTTTCTCTATATTTCTTCCTATGGATAGATTATAGAAAATCAATTGCTGCTTTTAACAGTAAAGTGTTAATAGTAGTAATTTCTGTGTAATGGGATTATTTTAATTTTTTTATACTTTTTGTTTTTTACATTTTAGATTGTGTATATCCATACACATACATGAGAGACAGAAGTTTTTATATCAGTCAGTAGATAAGATACATACACTCATATATACATTATAAAACTATATATGTAGATTGTGCAAATTCAGCTTAGTCTTCACTTGTTCCCGGGGCCCAGTTTCGTGGCCTGTAAAATAAGGAGATTTGATGAGATTCTAAATATTTTCTTTAATTAAATAAACTATCAAATCAGCACTGTTTACTGCATGGACACGTACATATCTCTTTACATACATATACATACATATGCATACAGGTCTAATATGCATACATAAGTACATATGTGCAAATATATATGTGTGTGTATAATATATACATATAGTATTAATTTTGAAAGTCAAAATAAAAGTAGATTAAATCGTATCAATGTTGACAATACCAATAAAATGCAACCCAACTTTTAAAGTGCTTATACACAGCAGTGTCCCTGATGGGGAAATTGATTCTGGCTGAGCAGAATGACAATGGTGAATGACAGTGGTGCTCAGGTGAAGTCTAGAGCACAATGTCCATATGATAAATTAATGACAACGGATGAATTAAAATTTAAAAATCATTGAGCAGACTTCAAAATACCTATTTTGATTACTAAACAAAATTGTCCAAATGTGTTTTCCTTGACCGCTTCTTTCGGTGCTCACAATTAACACCTGTGAAGGCTCACATTTGCAGAAATTCAAGCACAGTGTGATCTGGTGCTCTGCTCTACTGGAGAAATTAACTTTGAAAGAACCAGGGGGAGAAACGCTTTCATATTTTGCCCACATAACTCTTAACGCTCATTCAGTAACCTGCTCTCATGAGAACCGGGGACTAAGTTGAGGGGAAAGGGAAAAAAGAAGGCAGAAAATAAAAAAGCTTGCCGTTTCTTTATTCAACTGCCTCATTCCTTATAGCTCTCGAAGTAGGTTAAGTCCTGTTTGCTGCATGGAATGTTAATCCTAACAAATGTATTATATATATATATTTCATAAAGGCAGAGATGTCATAAAGATAGACATAGAGATATATATAGGCATATCTATCTTTATGAAATTGAGTGTATGTGTTTGTGTGTTCTTGTATACAAATCCAGATCCACATCACAGCACCTTGCCTTTCTTGGCCGTGCCAGGTATGTCTGTTCATTGCTCAGGGAAATCGGTCCCCAGCCTCTGCTAATTCAGTACACATACAGCACCTGGCCAGTTGTCAATGTCAGTAGTTATATATCATGAGCAAAAACATTCCATACTGAGTCACATGCATTAAAAAAAAAAAACACTAGCTCTCTGCCACAGTGTTGTGCCACTTGTAATTAGAAAGTGCCAACTGTACTTGGGTTTCTATGCATTCTCGCGGCTGGGCTCCATGTAATGCCATGCTGCACATTTTGTATTTTCTGTTCCAAATTCCTCGTTCTGATTTAGAGTTCCAAGTCATGAATCCTGGATGTGCTGCATGCACAATAAATGTTGTGCATTTTATTATCCTGCCTTTTTATTTAAAGTGAGCTTCAGCTAAACGAGCAGCTAATTTATAGGAAAACAGATTACTTCACACAGTAAAATTAACTAAAGCAATTACATCAAAATAGATGGTCCCCCCGGCCACCCTTTCTCTCTCATTTTTGTTCATGGTCCCTGGGATAAATTTTTTCATTGGGTCTCAACTAAATCCTTCTCTTTTTTTTTGCCTCCTCCCCACTTTGGAATTATAAACTAGTGTCAACGTTTGAAACTGACTTTGTCTTATTTCTTCTTAGTTGAAGAGGAATCGGGCTTGAGCACGAAAAATAGGCTCTAATTTTCACTCTGTGTCCTAACCAGGTTATACGTCACTTATTAGGTCACCAACTGCACAGAATTTAAAGAATGGTCCCGCTGGGGCCCACCCCTCGCTCAGTCTTATATCCCATCAACACTGCGGTGATGCTGATAAGTAGAAGTTACTTGCTGGTGGTGCCGAAAATTGACCCTAAAAGTACAGTGAAGGTTCAAGAACCATGCTAGGTCTTAGAACATAAAGAAAACCCCCCATCTGAGCTGAATCCTCCCTTGTTAGGGTTGGGTGAGTTGCCAGACACATGAAAAAGCATAAAACAACTTCCTTCTTTCCCGCATCCCTTTTTCCTTTTTCCCACCCCTTTTTCCCTCCCCCTCACTTATTTCTCCTTTATCCCTTTCCCCATGGGGAAAGGATATGGTGCTACTAGGGTTCTTAATGATCCATAATGCAACCTGCTCATAGAATGAAGGTCATTTTAGAGACTAAAACATCAGAATCATTGACTGCCATCTCTCATGCCGTAACCACCAATACATAGTCGTCTAAACAGCTGTTGCTCGAGACTAGCTTCAATTCCATTCCATCTCACGCGAGGGCTTTTTAACAACTTCCTTGGCACGTGTCACAAGGTTTGAGGCTGTTTCTAGCCCTCTACGTGGCAGAGTAGCTCCTGGGTTTACCCTCATTTGCCTCGTACAGGTCTCATGGTTTAAAATAGGGGATTCTGGGATGTGGGCATGCTCACAGGTGACTTGGGTCCACTAGAGGTCACACCCATGGGCAAGAAAGAGGTGAGAGTGGCCCAGGGGGAGAAAGACTGCATCACCTGAGGCCTTGCAAGAACGTTCACTGAGCAACTGCATGTGCATTCCCTGTTTCCTTTTTGTATAGAATCAGCTGTATCTTTAGAGACATGCTTGATGGGTCCCATCTCATAAACTCTTCGAGAGTAACTTAGGCCTTGTCATAATGGCATAATCTTTGGATAAATGCTTAAAAAGGAAATCTTCTATCTTCCAACTTCTGCATAAAATATAGTGAGCTTTGCAGCCAGGCCAGGCAATATTGTTTTCTTTAGCACCAACTAAGTTAAAGTAAAAATGTAATTATTGTGACTTCCAGATCTTTCTAATCCTACTGCAATCTGCTTTTCTTACTGGCTTCCTTTCATTTTTTTTTTTTTTTTGGTACTGCTGGCATTTTTGTTGACTCTCCTTGGCTTACATAAAGTCTTTGTAGAAGAAAGAGAAGTGGTCAATTAGAGACCGAGTAGTAGAGGATCAGAGGAATGTAATAATCTGAATTTACTGGTTCCTCTCTATTCTATTACTAAGCCATGTGGCATTTGTGTTGAGACCTTGGAAAAATCATATTGATTCTAGAGTTTTCACAATAATACAAACAAAAGTAAAATGCCTAAAGGTATTTGAGAAACATCGGTCTATAGTAAATTGGCATTAATATTTTAAATACAATGACCTCCCTACAAGGATAAGTGAATAAAATTATAGTTTCTCAGCGTCCAAGTGTGATACGCTTATCTGTTTACCTGGCTGGTACATTTGATAATCAGCCCCAGAATCCAAATGTGTCAAGGTTCATTGTATTGTGCGGGCCAACCATAGATTTAAAGTTATAGTTGCACAAGGTATTTGACATTTACGAAATTACTGAAGTCCAGATGTTTTATTCCTTCCTCTAAAAGACTGTCTTCGCCTCATTAGTAAAACAGCGTTAACACTAAATTTCTGTAAAGGCTTAGAGATGAGCCTAGAGGTGTCCACTTGTGCATTTGCGGACTCCTGTAAACGCACCCAGGAGGGTATACACATTATACCAGGACAGGATTTGGTGAATTGATGCTCTTGGGTTCACAGGGGCTGGGACCCCTGTCTATACAACTTGTGTTCTAGTTAATGATATGGTGGTAAAACGTATAAGAACCAGCTCTCAAGGTGGGGCGGGGGGCAAAGACGGGAATCCCTGATTGGTACAGTTTGTTTGCTTATTCCCATGTGTAAATACTCCCATGATGGCCAGTCTTAAGCCACCAGTGTCACCTGGCTGACTGCCAGTTGGGAAAAGATGCACACAATGGGTTCCCACCAGCTTACTCGGGCACACCATTTACTAGTTAACTTCACCTCTTACTAGTTAGCTGAGAAATCTTGGTAAGTTATACCGTCTTTCATGTTTGGGTTTCACACCTCTAAAATGAAGTTAATCATATGTGTGCCCATTTTTCTGAGGATCAGATGAAGGAATAGATATAAAATTATCTTGTAGGTTTACAGGGAAGGGTGATAATATTAATTGTGCCACTTAAGTATAAAAATCTTCTGTGATTCATGATGGGGATTGAGTCCCCAAAGTCAGAATATGTTTGTCCATTTATCTACTAATCTAGCAACCCTATGACCCTCTCTCCTCACAAAAGGATGCATATTTGAAAACGATAATTTTAAGAAATGCTTTGTGAGCACCTACGTCTCAGTAAACACATTTATATACCCTTAGGACACCCACAGTTGTTTCTCCCTAGAATATTTATTTACTTGTATTCTTATCTACGTTCTGAAAAGTTTTAGGTATGTTATGCACATATCATTGATCACATAGCTTTTACATCTCACTGTCAATTCCTACATGCTTCTGATTTCCTGTTTTCCTGTAGACACCTCCGACCATGTCCAATTATCAGGATTCCTTTGCCATTAAATATTTCTGTAGGAGCCAGATTCCATGTTCACGCTTTTCTCTATGATGTTAAATCCACTATCTTGTTACATTTTTAACCCACCTGCCAGGTGAGGCTTCTTGTGAAATGGCCTTCCTTCAGGACATCGTGATCTGCCATCTTCTAAATTTGTTTGGCTTTTATTAATCATACAGCGTATTTGCCAATAATTATATTGAAGAATCATAAAACCTCAAAATTAGAATAAATGTAAATGAACATATGTTCTGGCTAGCAGTAGTGGCATTTTAAACGGGAAAGGACCCCGCTGGTGAGGTCACGTTATCTCCAGAAGAGAATGGTGGCTACTCATAGGTCTCCCAGGTGGGTTATACCTCAGTCTCGTCACTACTTTTCTGTCTCAGATACTTCGTCAGTACACGGAGGGCAGATGTGTTTTTCAGGATCAGAATCACACTAATCAAACTTACAGACCACTGTGTAACCCCAAATGCCAGTATGTTAATATGCGCTGACAACGGAACTGTCACTGGGACCTGAGCACTCAAGTTGACCTGACTAGTCCATCTTCTCCCTGTTGGCCGTTGCTCACGGGAAGCTGCCTCATCGTCAGGAGGATGAAAGGTGTTTGCTGAGCCCTGAGCCAGACAAGTGGTGTTGGTACTGTAGTTCAGTTATCATTCCAGGCTATGATGTGTCTGAGCCTTCGTCCCAACAGGGATGTAGTTCCTGTAGAAACTGGGGCATGAGGGTTGGATCTCTCTCCCCTTGACTGTGCTGGGGTGAACTCTGCCATCGCAGGCTTCTCTGAATCTTTTCTTGACGCTTTCCCACTCAACCTGTCTCCTTCCAGTTTCCTTAGAGGATCAGTTTCTCTTGTCAAGTACCAGTTTAGTCTGAGAGTCATTCTTTCCATTAGGGTAACTTTGAGTATCTTTGCTGTAATTCAGTTGGTACTGGTTTTATCATTGGAGCAGTGAACAATCGTATTCCCTATTATTTCAGAGTTTCCCCTCAAGGTGATTGCAAAGGCTGTTGCTGCAGAGCAGACCACGCACACTTAATGGCTTCACACAGCAACATCCATTCTCACTCATATGAGGCTGGACGTCTCTTTTTCAGGCTGGGGGTCCAGCCGGGCTTGTCCCCTTACTGTCAGCTGGGCTCAGATCTGCTTGACACGTGCCCATTCTGGGGCCCAGGCTCACAGGACGCACACACCCGGGGAACCTCTTCTGGTGGTAACAGCAGCGGCACAAGAGAAGCCCGACCACACCAGCACATGTCAGTTCTCTGTTCTCAGTTCTCTGCTGCTAACATGTCTTCTAAAGTTCCCTTAGCCCAGCAAAGTCACGTGACTAGACCCAAAATCAAGGTTCAGCAAAGGACACAGCACCCATCAGAAGGCCGAAGCGTGTGGTTGAACATAACTGAGACAGGGATATATACCCCTGTTGTGCAGGTAGGGGGGTCACTGCTGAAAAATTATAATTGTATCTACCGTAGTGGCTTATGTATACCATGTGCTATTTGAGCCGTCATAGGTACAGTTGTAACTTTTCACCCTGTTTCATTTATCTGAGCATAACATCCCTAAAGATTAAGGTTTTCTAGAACAAAGCAAACAAGTAAACCAGACCCCAAATACATACACACAGGCTGTCGATCTGTAAGAATTCAAACACCAACAAACAAAGAAAGCATAAATACAGAACAGAAATAGACTCATAGACATAGAATACAGACTTGTGGTTGCCAAGGGGGTGGAGGATGGGAAGGGATAGACGGGATTTCAAAATTGTAGAATAGATAAACAAGATTATACTGTATAACACAGGTAGCTATATGGTAGCTCACAGAGAAAAAAATGTGGCAATGAATATATATATGTTCATGTATAGTTGAAAAAGTGTGCTCTACACTGGAATTTGACACAACATTGTAAAATGATTAGAAATCAATAAGAAATGTTAAATAAAATAAAATAAAATAAAATATCAACCAGGAAAAAAAAAAGAATTAAAACACCAGAATCAAACTGATCTAGGTCTATGATCTTTGACAAGTTATTTAATGTATGTGAGTCATGGTCCACAGATGGAGTGTTTGAAATGTGTACTTGGCACAGTGTTAGGGCTCAATAAATAGTATTCCTTTCACACTGTACCATCTATAACCCTAAGATAAGGTCTTATTCACAGAAGTTTTTCAGTAACTATTGACTCATTAGCTCTACCATCTCTGTCATGGAAAGTAACTTCGTAGCATCAGGAACAGTTTCAGGGCCATAGATCTTATTAACTTTTAACTATAGAAACCAAATGCTTTTTCTAATTTTAAACATCGTATCATGGTTCCATCCATTTTGAATTATCCAGAGCAATTGTTCTCAGCTCTGCTGTCTGCAGACGACTTTGGTTCTTGCAAACTGTCGTGTGTATCACCTATTCCGTCTGCTTCCATTCACCGCAGCAAGAAAAATCCAACCAGGATTAATGGGCAACCAGGCCCGTTCTTACTGGGAGCATCTGCCTCTTATTAAATATCATAAGTAATTTATTAATTCTTGCCAGAAGCAAAAGTAAAGACATTGTCATACTAAAAGCATTACCAGGACAAAAGACCAGCCGGCGGAGCACCTGGAGGACTCTCACAGACAGCCCCCCGGGTGTCATTAATCTGGGGACACAAGATGTCAAGTTTCTTCTATTTTCTTACTGAGGAAAATGAAGCTGGGGTGCATCTGAGCTGCAACTCCTTTGAGTTGCCTTGTGTGGTTGGGCACAAATATTGAGGGATGGGTTAGTAGGTTGGGGGATGAGCACTTCATAGCAGATTTAATAAAATGTGAGTGTGGGAAAGAAAGGACGAGAAAGAGGACTGGGGCCAGCTCAACCATTTGCAGGCATAGAATGAGGACCGGAAAGGGTAGGTGACTACCGCAGAGTTGCCCAGCCTACTGGTGACAAAGCCAGGCCACGTATCCAGAACCCCTACCACCGGGAAGAGTTCCGTGCAGTGTCCCTGAAAAGTGGACCCTTCCCAGGGAGACTGAACCATCGGTGATCTGTATGTGTCCTTTTAGAGGTTTGAGGGTCTGCAAACCGTGCGCCGTTCCTAATGCTTGAATTTTGGAAGGATGTCAACATGTTTCTTCTTTAAAGATGAAGAGAAAATAATCGTGGCTACTAACTTTTCAGTCCTTGCTATGTGCCAAGAGCTCTTTTAAGTTGTGTTTCTCATGCTTTTTCTCATTTAACCCCAATAGCCAGATTAAGTAGGTACTTTGTTTTGTATTGAGGTATAGTCAGTTTACAATGTCGTGTCAATTTCTGGTGTACAGCACAATGCTTCGGTCATACATGCATATTCATTTTCATATTCTTTTTCACAGTAAGCAAGCAGGTACTTTTAAATGCTATTTTATAGATGATGAAACTGATCCTCAGAGTGCTTAAATAATTTGCCAAGGTTGTCCCACAAGTAAGTGTTCGAGCCAGGATATAGATCAGGTGCAGTGAACTCCTCTGTCTGCCACGTGTTCTCTAGATTGTATTGTCTTTAGCGTCAATGTACTTGGGATGTTTGTGGCTCTTACATCCGCTAGTCTTGTCGGTTTCTGCACATATCTTGCCTTTTTGGGGGTAGATGAAATATTTTCGTGTAAATACATTTTCACGTATTGGTTTGTTTCCTGAGTCATAATCCAAGCTATTGTACTGCTTTTTTGTGTTTCACATTTCTTTGTTTATCTTCACACTTGGGTATGAGTAAAATCTAGGAGGGCTCATATATAGTTCTTTATGGCTGGAATGCCTTCAAGATGGTCCCTGGGACAATTCACTCGATGGCCTGCCTTTCTCTACTGTCACTCCCCTTTGAAACTAGACCATCATACTTGTATCAATGAAAATAGTTGAAACACATTGGTTTTATACATGAAGAAGACAGATACAACCTAATTATAATGCACCCGCTTGAGTTCAGGCTTCTGTGCCTTGACTGCAATACAAAATGTGGTGAACCTATGCGGTAAGTATTTGGGTGGATTACTTTTTTAATGAGTAGTTCCTAAATTCCTACTCACTTTCAGTAAGCATCAGGACTGCATTCAGCAGGGTCTAAAGGAGGGAAGACTAAATGACTCATTTCTTTTCCCCCTGTTGAGTATCCATTGAGATCAAAGTCAAGTCCTGTTTCCACTAGAACACAGGCTATCAGATGACTCCATTCACTTTTGTGTGCCATCAGTCCAGTTCCTGAATTTTAAAATTGTACACCTACTAAGAGGTGTTAGTGGTACCGTATCACAGGGTTGTTTTTTTTTTGCCATGAAATTTTCTTTTAATATATTTTTTAGAAATCTTTTAAATTATAGATCCAACTTTTCAATAGCCCTATCACAGCTTTTAACTTGAATTCTCCTAACGTCTACTTATGCTAAATATCTTTTCCTGTGCTTATTTGCTGCCATCCTTGGTAAAATGCCTGATCAAGTCTTTTATCCATTTTTTTTTAATTGGGTGTGTGTTTTCTTACTATTAAGCTTTGAGATTTTGAAAAACTCTACTGGTTAAATTCTTTGCCAAGTATTTGGTTTGCAGTTGTCTTCTCTCAGTTTATGACTTGTTTTTCCTACTCTTAGCAATGTCTTTCTGAGAGCAAAAGCATCTCATTTTTATAAAGTTTATATATTTTTTTCTTTTATGGAACATGCTTTTAGTGTAATGTCTAAGAACTGCTTGCCTCCCTCCAGGTCCCTTGTTTTCTTCTAAAAATGTTATAACTTTATGTTTTACACTTAGAGCTGTAACCCATTTTGAGTTAGACATGCACCTTACACCTTATATAAAAATTAAGTTCACTATATGCTTATGAATGTAAGAATATAGAGTTAGAGGCCAATTTATGTTATCTGTTTTTATCTTGGGCTAGTTTTAGTAGTATTGATTTTTTAAGGAATTGATCCATTTGGTATAAAATTGAATTTGTGTGCAGAGAGTTGCTCAGAGTATCCCTAGCAGTAATTGTAAATTTGTCCATTTCTTTTAAATTCTGTCGGTTTCTACTTCATTTCTTCTAAGGCTCTGTTGTTAAATGCATAAATATTTATGATTGTTATTTACTTCGTAAATTGAACTTTTTTTATTATTATGTTACATTCTTCTCTCTCCTTGGCAATTTTCTTTTCTCTTAAGTCTACTCTGATGTAATATAGCCACCCCGATTTTATTTGACTAATGTTTGCTGTGGCGCATAGTATATATATATATTTTCCATCCTTTCACTTTAACCTGCCTGTATTACTATATTTGAAATGAGTTTCTTGTAGACAGCTTCTTTTAAAAAAAAATTCATTCCTTCAATATTTGCCTTTTAATTGATAACATTTAGGCCATTTGCATTTGATGTAATTACTGGTTTATTTAAATTTAGTTCTATCATTGTATTTATTTTCAGTTTATTCTCTCAGTTTCTGTTCCTGTGTTTTCCATTTCTTCTCTCTTTCTGTAATTTATGTCTTGGCCAAATGTAGAGAGTCTTCAGCCATTATTTCTTCAAGCTTTTTTCACTGCATTTTTTTCTCCTTTCCTTCTGAATGACACAAATATTAAAGCTTTAACTTAATACAGGTCCTCGAGGCTCTGTACCTCTTTGTTTCAATCTTTTCCTCTCTGTTGTTCAGACTGGATAATTTCTATTTACCTATCTTCAGGTTTACCAGTTTTTTCCTCTTGCACCTTCTCTCTGTGGTTGAGCCCACCCAAATAAATTTCAGTTATTTTGTTTCTCAGCTCTAATTTTTTTTCAGTTTGTTCTTTGTATCTTCTTTCCTTTGCTGAGATTTTTGTTTTTCCATTCATCTTAAGAGCATTTACAATTGCTTTCTGGACCATTTTTATAACAGTTGCTTTAAAGAGTTCAACAGATGATTCCAATGTTTATGTCATTGCAACATTGACATCCGTCGATTGTCTCTTCCCAAGTAAGTTGAGATTTTTCTGGTTCTTCATATGCTGAGAAATTTTGTATTGTGTCTTAGCCATTTTGAATATTTTGAAACTCTGTGACCTGTTTACATCCTATGAAAAGTATTGTAGGGTCAGGCTGCGAGTTCCAATATTCATGCTGTTGGCTGTGGATCCAGTGTTAGTTCAGTTGTCACAGCCTTTGTGATATCAGATCTGTCTCATGTGTGTGCTACCCAGAAGCTAGTTTGGGATGTAGCCTGTGGTTTCATCTGTTAGTTCAGTTCTCAAAGTCTTTGGTGTACCGGATCAGAACAGATTCACGTATGCATGGCTCAGGTGGTGAGCCTCGGACTTCATACACCTCTTTACGTTGTTGCTTTCCCCAGCTTACCTCTGTCTGCAAAATCCCTACTACTTTTGCTTCTCCTCTTTTTGGCCCTCCAGCCAGAAAGGTAGAGCTTTAGTTACCCTGTTCTGCCGTGCACTTCTGCACTGTGCCCATGTCTAGAGCCAACTGGCAGGAAGACAGAGAGTAAAAGCCATTGTGGGGTTGGCTCCACACTCTTAGAACCACAGCTCCACTGAATGGAGAGGAAGGTACCCTTCCCTCAGAGTTTTGGATCCTACAAGCTTCACTTTGCTGCTACAAGCTACCGCTGCCAGCACAGGGTTGCTTGGTGTCTGGGGCATGGGAAAACAGATGTGAGAAAGAGAGAGAATGGAAGGGTAGATTTCTACATGTTAGATACTAGCATTTCCCTTTCCCTCTTTCTGAGCAAGATCTGGAGAGTTTCTCCTGGAGTTCTCTCTGCACCCTGGTACTCACTTTGGTGCATTAAGTTTAAGCCAGGGGATACTGGAGGGGAAATATAAAGTGTAAAATCAGCCCATCATTGGTTTGGTGGTATTTTGAAGTCTGGGTTCTTCCCAGTCTTCCTAGTGCAATTTACTTTTGAGAGTCCTCAAATAGCTGCTTTATCCAATCTCTCCAGAGAGTGGACAGGATGGAGTATGTTTACTCCATCTTACTTGATCAGAAATCCCCCAATTCTATTTGAATGCATTTGTCAGTCACGTTTAAGTGTATTAAACTGCTCTATCATTGTCTGCTTTTAAAAGAATTCTTCCTTAATGATTAATTTGGACTCTAAAATATGGACCACATGTCAAGCCCTATCCTGGACTCTAGGGGTAGAAAGATGCAGAATAATCTCTGTCCTGGAGAGTCTCACAGTATTCAGGACCCCTTCCCTGATTCCTCCTAGGGGAACACCTCCCATGATGAGCATTTTGCCTGAGATAGAAAATTAGATGCTCTGCCCTCCTCTGCCAAAGGAGTATGCACATGAAGCAAATTAAAACTACTGGACCCCTCCCCTTTCTCTGACTCTTGATGCTAGTGATACAGGAATGGAAGAGAGTCACTCATTTTCCCTTGGGGGAGTACCTGGCTGCCTAGGGCTGTCCAGGTGCTACTCACTGAGGGTAGTGAGTTCCCTATTTCATTTTACTTTGTGAGTTGGCTTCTGTTGTTTGCCACCAAAAATCCTAACAAATATACAGTCCAAGAGAGAAAACAAATTTATGCACACAAATCCCTGCAGTCAATTGGTAACTCAGTGTTACAACAGAGATTGATACCAAAAGTTCTAGGAATAAAGAGGTCATACTTATTTACTGGAAGAAAGTGGTCAAAGATATCGAAGGAAACATGTCCCTTGATTGAAAATAACATCACTGTCTCAAGGAAGGCTGACTTATTTCTTGTGTGTTTCTTGAGTGGCTGGTTATAGTCCTCTTTGACAAGCCATGCACGCTTGTGTAGCAGCAAGAGACAATGTTTGGGAAAATTAAAAGACATTTGAATTCAGTGGGTCCTTGGCTGAAAATTAAGATTAAGCCTCCAGTGGTTGAAGTTCTGCTCACTGCTGGCCAAAAAGCAACTTCATGGTTTGAAAAAAAAAAAAAGAAAGAAAGACTTATACAAAATGCTCATCCGGCATCTTAGACATCAAATAACTCTTAAACAACAGCATTTTGATGAGTTAAGTGTAAATGAATCAGAAACATACGGATTAAATTTCCCCTGAAATACACAAGGGCTTAAAAAATTAAGGGAAAAAGTGCCTGGCAAAACGTGTTTTGAATTTTGCCAAGTCCTGAAGGTTTAAGAAGCAATTCAAGATGTTTTGCCAGGCTACTCAAAACATCGCTGGGTTGTCCCAGCCCTTCAAGAGCAGATCTAGATATTTTGTTCCCTCTGGCTTTCTGTCTGCCAGTCGTTGGTGGGGAGGGCAAGGGCAGAGGGCTATTGCACATGCTCACTGCAGGCAGCCTTTGTTTCCCACCGCTCCCATCTTCCCCTGGGCCCAGATATGTGTCCCTTTCACACCCTCACCTTCCCCTTCTCCACACAGGCTCTCCTAAAATCAGGAATAATACTTTGTTCCTTAACACCATGTAGCACAACTCCAGGGAAAAGTATTCCCCTCACATTCTCTAACATTGTTAGTCTATCAAAACTTCTCCAAAAAAAGAGGAAGCCTGCTAATGCTAAATAAGTAATTTGAGTTATATTGCACCCAGAAATTTAATAATGAAATCTGGGGGGAAATTAGAAAGAGTCAGCATAAACTGGATATTAAAACAAAAATTAAAACATGGGGAGGGTGTAGCTCGAGTGGTAGAGCACATGCTTAGCATGCGTGAGGTCCTGGGTTCAATCCCCGGCACCTCCTCTAAAAATAAATAAACCTAATTACCTCCCTGCCACTACCAAAATAAAATGATTAAATGATACAATAATAAGTAAATAAAATATTTTAAAAACTGAAAATAAATTAGAATGCACTCAAAGATATACTTTACTATCCTATTTTTAAAATCTGTTTATCTTTGTATTTTCATGTACACACGGAAATCGAGAGGATGCTACAGTGAATTCCTCATGTTCATCACAGCTTCAAAACCTGCCACCATTCTGTCGTAAAGGAAGGTTTTTAAGTCTTGAAATTTGCCATAGGGTTTTTTAAATTGAGTCAGTGAATGGTAAACAATTAAGGCTGGCATCCGTCGTGTACAAGGAATGAGTCAGTTGCTGAGACTTAAATGAATATAAGATAATGCCCATCCCTTCAGTACTTACATTCTAGGTAAGGAGGATGCACGAAAGATACGTGTTAGAAAAAGAATGAGTCTCCAAAGTGTTTGGCACAGATCGTAGGTGTAAAAAACAATGCAAAAGAGACAGAAATTAATTGTTGAGCCCACATTTATGGAACCCCAGGTACTGAGATGAGAATAGGGATAAAAGGACAAAAATTCCCACTCTTCAGAAACGTCATGTAACAGGGAAGGCAGAGGGGTAGCTTGTTTGGATCATATTAGCGCCTGAACAGAGACATTCTAACAGAGACAATTCAAAGACTGAGTTAGAGGCACCCCAGACTCCTCCTACTGGGACTGAGTTATGCTCTTTGGTTAACTATTTATCTGCCTTCTGGGAGAAACTGCTCTGGGAGGTGGTGGGGCGGCGAGCACAAGACCCCACAGTTTGGTCTGTATGACACCAAATAGCCGGAGTGACTACTGGATTTTTACCTCCTACTTAATTGGGGTTCTCGGGCCAAGCTAATTAGTAATCTGGCTAATTTGGAGAATGTGCAGACACTTCAATGAAAAACGCTTCTCTGTGAAAAGGGGCACCTGAACTGTATTATCATGGGCTGACTTGCAGTCCCATTAAAATTTATACATCAAAATTCTAACCCCTTGTGCCTCTGATCCAAATCATGTCTGGATATTTGGAGACAGGTAACCTAATTACCTTTAGAGATAATTGGGTTAAAGTGAGGTCATTAGGGTGGACCCTAACCCACGATGACTGGTGTCCTTATAAGAAGAGGAAACTTGGACACGTGCGTGTACTGAGGGAGGACCATGTGAAGAAATAAAGACAGTTGTCTACAAGCCAAAGAGAGAGGCCTCAGGATAAACCAGCCCTGCCGACACCTTGATCTTGGACTTCTAGGGTCTAGAACCGTGAGAATATAAATTTCTGTTGTTTAAACCACCCAGGCTGTGGGTATTTGTTATGGCAGCCTGAGCAAACTAGTCCCTACACGAGTTCTCCCATTGCTGTTGAGAATGTGAGCATAACGTTTGAATAAAGGTATTGAGGAGATGTGTGACTTAACCAAGTGAGGAATGTCTGTACGTCCCGACTTCTTACACACAGACTAAAAGCAGTGACCAGAGATGACAGGTTGTGGTCCTAGAGTAACAGTTTTATCTGGTTTCATCTACTCTGATAACATTCTGGCCAAATAAACAGATACAGTCAAATCCAATTATGTATATTCAATATTTGGATTGGAATATTTGGATTAAAAAAATTAGTGTATAAAAAACCTATCAGCCCATGAAGCTCTGTTGACATAAAAAATACCTTTTTGACAAACATGTCGGGCCTGCCAAAGCACTGTAGTATATTTTAAAACATGAGCCTAAAGCTGTCTTATATACAGTGCGTTAGTCCCGAGAAAGTTTTCATTACAATCCTTTGCTGGAAAACAAAATTTTATTTTAAAATCTTATCTAATGTGTGTGTATATTCACTCCAACTCCTTTATAAAAAAGATAGGAAAATTTTATTCTTAGAAAACTAATCACAAGAAGCATACTATTGTTAACGTGTGTGTGTGTGTGTGTGTGTGTGTGTGTGTGTGTGTGTAGCTACCATGCATGAAAAACATTACAAATTGTTGACTGTAGGTTAAAAATAAAATATCATTTGGATAATTCCAGCCTTAGAGTGGAGTGTGTGGATGGCAAGAATCACTTGAGATGAAGTTGCCAAGTCTTTAAAAAAAAATGATTTACTTACATTTCCGAAAACGACTTCTTGTTCTGTGATTGCCCAGTCCATATGATGGTCTCTGACTTTCTGTCTATGGAAATGTATAAAGATGTTTCAGAGGCGTCACGATATACAGCTTCATTGTATGTTGCAACCCTAGCTCTGAGTCGATGCAGAGTTTTCCCAGTTGCACAAAAGAAATCTTAAATGAAAACGTGCTTTGTAAAACGTTAAGTGCCATATAAATATTTAATTAGCGATGTTTGAAAATATTTCAAATAATGCTGTGCTTTGGGTGTTACAGACGTTATTCCAAGACTTGGGTCCCTGAATGGAGGAGGCAGTTGCAAGTTGTCATTAACGTTTAATGGGAGAATAATTGGAGCACTTTCCTGAGACCTCAGAGTCCAGATTTGCTCTGCTGATCCATTACTGCCACTCCAAATCAAGTAAGCCACCCCCTGTAAGAAAGATCCAGAACCGTGGAGACAAAAGAAACAGACTTACAGATATAGAGAACAAACTAGTGGCTCCCGCTGGGGGGAGAGGGCAGTATAGGAGTAGGGGATAAAGAGGCACAAACTGTTAGGTATAAAAATAAACAACAAGGACGTGTTGTACAACACAGGGGTTAGAGCCAATATTTTATAATCACTATAAAGGGAGTGTAACCTTAAAACTGTGACTCACTTTATCCTATACCTCTAACATTTAATATTGTACGTCAGCCATGCTTCAGTTAAAAAAAAAAAATCCTAGTTGAGAGAATGCAGCATCTTCTGGGTCCCATTGTCAATTTAGTCGAAGTAGATCTTGAAATTCAAATCAGGAGTCATCTCAGAACTGCCTAGTCTAGTCTTGTCCCGGGTGACAGAGGAGCTGCAGATAGCCCTCGGCTGGGGGTGAGCAGCCAGCTACCGGGACTAGGATTTGGTGGCTTTCTTGAGATGACTCTGTGAGCCTCAGTCAAGCTTTGTTCCACTTGTCATAGCTCCGTGTGGCTCTATGGATAGACTGTGGCATTTAGAATGATAAGAACCTGCCAGCCTTGCTAAAACTACAGCATGAATAGATATTTTTCTTCACTCTGTACCCTCTCAAGATCAACAGGTATACATCTGTTGATTTCTCTGGGGTCTCAGTGATGTCCTTTTCTCACTCCTGTGAAAGAAGCTAAGACCAAAGCAGCCTAGACTTGGCATCTGAAGACCCTTCCTGAAGAGATCAGCTGCCCCCTGTCTTTCTGGCTCTCTGTTCAGCTTGAGCAGGAGGGAGGAGAGACGTCAGCCCAGAAGTAAGGCCAACTGCAAAATCTTCAGGATGAATAGAATCATAGGAAAATAAAACTATTCTTCATTGCATAACTCTAGTACTATGGAATGGCTAAAATTAGAAATTAAAGATTATTGATCTATTGGTGAAGATTTGGAATTGAACTTTGGAAACGGATTTAAAAAAAAAAAAAGAAGAAGAAGAAGTGGGATAGAGCCGAGAATAATTTGACAGCTTTAACCTTGCTGGTAATCAACCCCCAAGAGTCATTAAGAAAGACAGGAGTGGGAGGTGAAACATCTGGAGAAATGTGAGCAGATAACGAATTGGGTGGGTTTTATAAAAGCTAAATGCTATCTGTAGGAAGTACAGTTATAAAAAAAAAAATTTGAGGCGGTAACCCTGAGGTCATACAAGGGTGAGGAGGGAAATGTGATTCCTGGGCAGTGCTTTCAAGGAGACTGGCTATTGGAGGTGCTAATTCTCACAGCTGTATCCGTGCAGTGGTCAGATGTGGGCGGTCAAAAGCAAAAGCCCCTATCCAGAAAGAGGCCCGTTAAGTACTGGGTTACCTGCACCCTGGCCTGTCCTGTCCGACCGGGACCCTCCCAGCGTGGGCACTTCAGATCATGGCTGTCTGGGAGTGGGTGATGGTCTCACAAGGAGAACACAGACCTTCAAGCTCTGGGGGCTTTGATTCAAAAGATGCTTCTGTGACTTTCTCATTATGGGACCTAAAGAAAGGTATTTTGTGCTCTGTGAGCTTCGCTTTCCTCACTTGATGAGAGTGAATAATTATGCCCACTTTGCATATTTTTGTGAAGATTAAATAACACATCTGACATAGTATCTTATACATAGCAGATGAGGACTCCACATTTGTTCTCACATCCCTTCTTCACTCATTCCTCCGCAATCACTGATCCAACACGATGGACCCTGTGCAAGGCACTGAGGGGCAAGCATGAAAAGACACAACCCCTGTCCTAAATGAGGTCCTCATTTTGAGCAAGATAGACATAAACAGGTAACGATCATGTAATATGGTAAATGGAAGTGAGAGAAATTAGCATAGGGTACTAAGGGGCAAAGATGAGGAATGTGTAACTCAGCAGTGGATGGGAAAGAGCAGGAAGCCTTCCTGGAAGAGGTGATAACTGCAGCTGGTGCTATGGAATTACTAAGGATTAAAGAGGAGGCAGGCTGAATGTTCCAAGCAGACAGAATGAGCAAGGGTCAGGGGTCGAGGAGTAGCAAGGCTCACGTGGGAACCGCCTACATTGTGATGCACTGGAACCTACAATGTAAAGCAGAGAGAGGTAAGAGAAAGGGGCATGAGAGTGGGCAGAGCAGCCGGATCACAGAGTATTTGGCATCGCATGCAGCCTGGCTGTCACCCCTGCCCTGAGGGCCCCGGGACCCTGCTCTTTGCATTGACCTTGCAGGGTGCGTTCTGATTTAGAGAAATCAACCGTCACGGATTATAGTACACGACAGACTTAAAAGTTCAAGTAGGATGGCTGGGCAAATTAAAAATCTGGATTGTATTTGCTGGTGTGATTTCAAATGACTTCCTCCGTTAGTCCCAGCACGTCTTTCTAGCTTGCAGTGACGCCCTGCAAGTAGGTGAATGTGCAAATAGCTTTTCATGAAGAGGGCCAGGGTCTAGGACAGCACAAGTCCATGTGGTCAGACCTTATATATAGGCCAGTATTTCTCTCTCTCTCTTTTTTTTTTTTTTATTATTTTTCACTGAAGTATAGTTGATTTACAATTTTAGTTTCAGGTTTACAGCAAAGCGATTCAGTTATACGTATATATACACATATATTTTAGATTCTTTTCCATTATATGTTATTATAAAACATTGAATATAGTTCCCTCTGGTAGACAGTAGGTCCTTTAGGCCAGAATTTCAGCGCACAGCCCATAACAGGGTTGGTGAGGCCAGTCTGTCGTGATGACACGACGCCTTGTACCACATCAGACCACGCTCTCCTCGCCCTGTGAGTTCCTGGAGGAGCCCCCGGGGAGGATCAGGCCATCCCTCAGCCTCCGCCACGGCTCCTCCAGGCAGAGAACATTTTCAAACAGCCTCGCTCCCCGCTGATCGCTTCTCTCCGGGACGAACCAGGTCACCGAAGCCGTTTCACAAGTCCTGAACCTCCAGGCCTGTAGAACAAGCGACCCACACAGCTCAACACTTCTTTGTGGCGTTTCCAGAGCTTTTGATGGATTCTGAGCCGGAGTCTCAAGGGACAGCCTGCGAGTCCTGCTGCAACTGGTGAGGCGAGTTCTTCCCTGAGCCAGTTCTCTTGCTTTTTGTCTGATGAATATTCCGTGGTTGAAAATAAGAGGAAAAGCGGAATCACTTTGGAAGGTCATTTTCTTATCTAACATCAGGAATCAGTCAAAGTGAGAGGACCTGCTAACTCAGATCGCAGCGGGGCCAGGCAGGAAGTTTAAATGCGTGCGTTAGACAGATACAGTAGGGAACGGGGACTTCCGGCTGATGAAAGGAGATGCTCCACCAGAAACAGTCACCTTTTTAACTGCAGCGAATTAAATTTGATCCAAAATCATGCTTTGCTGGCCCACAAGCATTGCCGTGTGGATTTGCTCCCAGCTGTCCCCCGGTTTGTGAGCACGCAGATTTTATCGCCTTGATCCATCTTCTCCATCAAGTATTTCCTCTGCCTCACGTTTGAACACCATCTGTGTTTCCTGACCTCTCAGTGACAAGCTAGATCCATCACCTTAGCCTGTGTTTTCCAAACTCGTCTTTTAAATAAACGATACGGATGCCTGAGGATTCCTCCACTGTGCAGTCTCTTCCTCTCCTAGAAATATTTCCCTCCGGGAAGACCTGGGAGAAGTTTTCAGGGACCGATTACGGAGCTCTGACCCTCCCTAAAAGGAATCATACAAAGGGTTAGGAGACAAGACTAAGTTGGAACTGCAAAGGAAACCATTTTAAATGAGAGATAACGGCCTGTGGGAGAGGGCTTTCAAGAGTCAGCAACGTGACGCACTGGGGCTTGAGTTGGAGCCTGGGGAAGTGTGTATATTCTTGAGGACACAGAGCTGTTTTTGGAAAGGAGCAGCAGTTTCTGCAGAAAAGGTTTATCACAAAGTGATAACCATCATCCGTCTCTTAACACTTATTGAGCAAAACACTGAACACTGTCCTGCAGGGACTTTACAGGAAAGAAAGATCGTGAGTCCCTCTCCCCACAGAAGAGGACTCATGGCGTAAATTCATACAATAGCAGTTCTGAATAAATGGTATGAAGTCCGCAGTGACAGAATGGGGACAGGAATTGAGAAATGACTTCTTCTCTTTCCTGTCTGCCTATAGGTTATAATTAGAGCTAACGCATTCTGAGAAATCACATGTACAAATGGAGAACCACTTAAGATGCTAGCAGCTGACCATGGTGGTCCTCTTGAGTGACTCTTAGCTCCTCTAGGTTGTAGAGGTGACGCGACCTGTCCGCGGCCACAGAATGAATTCACAGGGCTTGTTCCTGAGTCTGCCCGGTCCTACAAGGTGTCTCTCTTGGACCAATTTACAAACAGACCTTGAGTCATCACTCCCAACTACTAATCATTTTAAGAACTGAAACCATTAGTTTCATCAGATTATCTCTAATATTCGTGTGTATCAACATACACCAAACAAATTCTTTAGTTGTTAACCAATTATTTGCCACACGTAGTCCTTGCTGACCAAAATAGTTACATGGCTTCTAAACATTGTCATCTTCATTTATACATTAAAAAGATGGAGTTTGTTGGAAATTTAAAAGTTCTCATATCTCTTATCGTTACTTTAGGAAATTATACTTTATTTAAACAGGATAGAAAATAGTACATAAGCCTTAAAATCCCAATGCTTTATATCAGTTAAAAACACATTTTGATCCTACAAAGCATTATTCACACCTTTAAAAAAATTTTTTTATTTAATAGTAGTCAGTTTATAATGTTTTGTTAATTTCCCATGTACAGCATAGTGATTCACTTATACATTTTATATATATATATATATATATATTCCTTTTCATACTCTTTTTCATTATAGGCTATTACAAGGTATTGACTATAGTTCCCTGTGCTACACAGAATGACCTTGCTGTTTATCTATTTTATATATAGTAGTTAGTGTCTGAAATTTCCTGAACTCCCAATTTATTCCTCCACCCCTTATTTCCCCCCTGGTAACCACAAGCTTGTTTTCTACGTCTGTGAGTCTGCTTCTGTTTTGTAAATAAGTTTCACTTGTCTCATTTTTTTTAGATTCTATGTATAAATGGTATCACATGGTATTTTTCTTTCTCTTTTCAGCTTACTTCACTTAGTATGACAATCTCCAGGTGCATCCATGTTGCTGCAAATGGCATTATTTTATTCTTTTTTATGGCTGAGTAGTATGCCATTGTGTGTGTGTGTGTGTGTGTGTGTGTGTGTGTGTGTGTGTGTGTGTGTAGCATATTCTTTATCCAGTCATCTGTTGATGGACATTTAGGTTGCTTCCATGTCTTGGCTATTGTAAATAGTGCTGCTGTGAACACTGGGGTGCATGTATCTTTCCTCCAGATATATGCCCAGGAGTGGGATTGCTGGATCATATGGTTAAGTCTATTTTTAGTTCTTTAAAGGACTCTCCATACTGTTTTCCATAATGGCTACACTAAACTACATTCCCACCAGCAGTGTAGGAGGGTTCCCCTTTCTCCATACTCTTTCCAGCATGTATCATTTGTGGACTTTTTAATCATGGCCGTTCTAACTGGTAAGAGGTGATACCTCATTGTAGTTTTGAGTTGCATTTCTGTAATAGTTAGCGATATTGAGCATTTTTTTCTTGTGCCTTTTGGCCATTTGTATGTTTTCTTTGGAGAAATGTTTGTTTAGGCCTTTTGCCTATTTTGTGATTGGGTTGTTTGTTTTTTTGTCATTGAGTTGTATGAGCTGTTTATATATTCTGGAAATTAAGCCCTTTTCAGTCACATCATTTGCAAATATTTTCTCCCATTCTATAGGTTATCCTTTTTGTTATGTTGACAAAATACATATTATCTTGTGTTTTTACCTAATGCAAAACAAGTGAAATAAGGTTGTTTTGAGTTTTTCTAGAATATTCAAAAAAAAATCCCTATCATGTGTGATTAAAAAAAAAAACAACCAAAAGCATCAAATACAGAGCAGAAAGCAGACAAATGAGAGCTGCCTGTCAGAAGCCACAGTGCAAACCCCCTGCCCAGCAGCAAATCACATGACATGCGGGTGCTGGGGCCACGCCGGGTGAGCCTCATCCCGAATGTTCGCCTGGACTGGTCATCACTGCACGATGTCCAGTGTGTGAGGTGCGGTAGGCACAGAAACGGCCGGGCCTCGGCAGGAGAGGTAGACACGGCCAGCCCTCACGCTGGGACATTTGATCCCGTGCTGGGTTTGTCCTGTGATCACAACTGTTGTGCAGGTATTCATAATAAAACGCACAGTAACACCGTGTCTACCGTGTTGTGCCAAGGCTTTCCCTCCTAGTTCTCTAAATAATATTCAAAGAAATACAGTGCGGTTTGAGTCTAGAATCACAAACCTTGATACTTCAAAGCTGTGAAGTGGCTTTCTTCTAAGACTCACGCAGGACCTCTGTGCTTTTTCAATGGACTTATTGGCTGAACATCTTGTATGTTCTGGTGTTAGAACAACAATAAAAAAGCCTCCCCAGCACTTCGCACATGAGGCTCTTTTACCTCCTTCCTTCCATTCTTAAGTCTTTGCGGGCAGAGACCGCCAATCCCACCGGAGAGGCACAGAGGACCCAGAGGGTCTGCCGCCGCACTCCCTCTCTGCCCGGGGCGTGTGAGGATGCACCTGAGGGCGGAGCTGCTAGGCAGGGCTGCTGCGTGGAAGGTGCCACGTGGGGCAGAGGGAGGGTGGTGTGGCCTTTGTAACGCTCAACCTGTGCAAGCTGCTTGCCTTTAGGATGGACAGTACTGTGATGTGTGGGGTCCAGCGGCCTCCGATGCATTTTCATGCATCTACAGAGTACAGCTCCGAGGCTGGCTACCTGGGTCCAAATGCTGCTCCTCGGTAGCTTGTCCACATTCTTTAACGTCTCTGGGCCACCCTCTTCTTTACCTGTAACACAGAACTAATAACAAACACAATAGCAATAACAAAAATACCTTTTTCCAAAGGCTTTTATGAGGTTTAAATACAATATTGCATATGAAGTCCTTACAACACAGCTTGACATATAGCATGCATTCAATAAACATTGGCTGTTTTTATCAATATAGTCAAAGGCAATGTTTCAAAAGCATTTAGCAGAACTCCTGGCTCATCACGAGCTTATGTAAGAGTTGTGTCTCTCTGCCCTCACTCTCTCCTCCTCGGATATCATGAGAGAGGGCAAAGTAATGTAAACAACATGGACTTTGAAGTCAGACCAACCTGAGTTCAACTTCTGGCTCAGCCATCTCCTACCTGTGTGAACAGAAGATGTTACATAACACTCTGAGCTTCAGGTTTCTCAGCTGCACAATGCAGAGATTGGTCCTTCAGACCATTCAAGAAGAGAAAACTGCACAGCCTGGCATGTCAAAGGCACTCAGGAGACGTTAGTCCCCGCTCAGCACCTGCACCCGCACCCTCGCCTCCACTGCTCCCCCCACCAGGACACTCTGGGTCAGCCGCCACTGGGCATGGGGGACACAGGGACATCCTCTCTTCCTCCTGCACTCACGTTCATCAGCTCGCCCTCCCCATCCCTGTGTGATGGAAGGGTGCCTTCATTTTGTACTTTTGGAATCTGAGGCTCAAATGTACTGTGCCACAGAGCTGGATTCCAGTCCAGATTTGTGTGACCCCCTCAAACCATTGGCATCTCACTCACCCACACTGCCTTCTTGAGATGAGAACACCTCTTTTTTTTTTTTTCAATACCCAATTGCAACTCAGCATCCTGCCCCAGGTCAGCCCCACCAAAGCAGGAGGAGAATGAAGAGCTCATTCTTGGAGTGTGTACATCCGCTCAGCCTGCAAAAAAGGGAGCACCTTCAGAGTGTGTCACCAAAGGGACACTTCGTGAGTCCTCCTTGATACGATGCAGTTTGATTACATTGGATCCTGGGGGTATTCCTTTCATTTGAAAGAGCAAGGATGGTTCTTCTGATATAGAATATCCTTTTGCTGTGTTTTATTTGTGAAGACTCTTTGGGATGTGAATAACAAAAAACCCAGTTGAATCCAATTCCTGGCTTAACGGAAAATAATACAGTCCCATGGCTCACACAGCAGGGGTAGGTTGATTTTAGGCACAGCTTGATACAGGTGCTCTTGGAGTGACAAGCCCCCAAATTTCTCTCTCATCTCTTGCTGCTTCTTCTGGGTTGGCTGCAATCTTGGGACAGACTCCTTTCATGGCGGCAGTAGTAGGGTGAATGGTGACACCCAAAGAGATACATCATGTACAGTTCCTAGAGCCTGTGAATGGTGCCTGATTTGGAAGAGAGTTCTTTGCAGATATAATTAGGGATCTTGAGATAAAGCCATCCTGGATTACTCAGGTGGGCTCTTCATCTAATGATAATTTTTCTTCCAAGCAATAGAGGTGGAGAAGGTCTTGTGAAGAGGGAGGCAGAGATCAGAGGGCTACAGACACAAACCAAGAGGAAGCTGGTAGAGGCAAGGAAGCCTTCTCCCCCGGAGCCTCTGGAGGGAGCATGACCCTACTGATGCCTGGATTTCAGATTTCCTGTCTCCAGAACTATGAGAGAATAGATTGCTATCGATTTAAGTCATGAAGTTTGTGGTAATTTATTACAGCAGACAGCACAGTAACATGGGGCGGTAACAACTCCAACCTCACATTCTCACAACAGTGAGCTAAGGAAGTGAGTGTTCTGGGTGTTTCCACAAAAGTGCAGACACTTGCTCTCAAGGGGTAGACTAGCCTGTGCCCACGCTAACAACCTGTGTGGCCAGGGTCATCCCAGTTACGAGTTTTACCTCTCGACCCAGACTAAAAAAAGGCTTCCCCTGGTACCATGAGTAGAGTCAAAAAAAGGAAGAACCCCTAAACCAAGAGCAGGAGCTGCTGTTGCCTGCTGCCAGCCTGCAACCGGGGTGAGAAAGAACAAATATCCACCACACTCCTGAAACATTCACCCCAGTGGAAGTCAGCTGTTCACTTTGCTTTCTGCACTGTTACTGTAAATGCACTCTTAAGTACATGCTTGGCTTTTAGTTGACTAGCTGTTCTTCTCCAGAGTTTGATTTTTGACATCCTTTTTGAAAATCAGAAATATTCTGCTCTTTTAAACTCCCCTCTACCTCCCTCTCACTGACAATGGATGTTAAAGTATGGGTTCCCTCCACAGTTGAATCGAAAGCTGTTTAATTCCGAGGCCGGGACTCATCACAGTTGCACTGAATTGTTTTTGTCTTACAGCCACATTGTTTCCACGGCGAGGGGAACTTCAGTTGTACTCACATTGTGCCTGATGGTTGAACAGCTCTTCCAAGTATAAAAGAGGCTCTTGAGAGACTGCTCTTGGTGAGCCGGGGCGGGGATGGGTTAAAAATTTGGTGAATGTTTCCTGGAATTTACAGAGATCCCACACTAGAACGAGCCAGGTAGGATTAGAATCCTGAGTATGAATCATTTTCTGAGTATTAACCTGCCCAGCAGCCCCTTCTTCTACCAAACCCTGGGAAATGACACTGAATAGCTGTATGTTTCCTCTAGCATATTTCCCCAGCACAAATGGGATCGTGTGTGTGCGTGTGGGCATATGCATGTGTGCACCTGCAGAGAGAGACAGAGGGAGAAAGAAGACACCAGGGCACCTTTCAGTGTGCCAGCCTCTATGCTAAGTATTTGGCAGAGTAAACATTTTGGGAGTTATTGATGTTAACATTAATTTTTAGTAGTAGTTAATTTAAGATCCACAGAAACCCTATAGGATAGATACAGTTTAACCCCATTATACACATAGGAAGACTGAGGCTCAAGGAGGTTAAGTGGTTGCATTCAGTCACATGTGGCTAATTAGAAGCAGGACTAGTCAGAATTTGAACCCAGGGCTGTTTGTTATGCCCCTAGCCCTCTCCTGTTCTCTGGCTCTCTCTGCATTCTGCATCCTATAATTGCATTATAAATTATATAGAACGTATTTGGAATACCAGGAAAAAATTAAATCTATAAATATACTATTAAAACTAATAAGACTTCAGTAACCTTTTGGAGGTGTAATATTAATATACAATAATCAATAGCTTTCACAGATATGGGTAATAAACAATTAGAAAAAGTCATTTACAAAAGTTGCAATTTGCAAGTAGCCATAAAATACATAAGGTATGCAGAAATATCTAAATATTAACAATACTAAAGAATACTAACGTAGATGTGCAAGATCATAGGGAAAATATATGTACATATATAAAACTTTGTTATGCATCTAACAGCAGAAACTGAGTTGACTAACATGCCATGTTCATGGACAGGAAAACTCAATATCATAAATTTGTCTCCAAGAGATAATAGAATCAACTTTACTCAAAATTCTGATAGAAGTGTAAAATAGATTTGACTAGTTCAATCTCAAATTTACATTGAAGTACAGCCCAGAAGAGCCACGTAATTAAAAAAATAGTAATAATATAGAGGACTCACCATGCAGAAATCAAGATTTTTAGAAAGCTGGTGTAGAAATAGATAAACAGACCAATAGAAAGAACGGAAAGACAGGCAATAAGCCTCCTTATCCATAGAAATTCGTTTTTGAGAGCAGTGACGTTACAAATCACCGTGGGAAGAATAAAAGACTCAGCAAATGATAGTGGGAAAATTAGCAGTCCCTATGGGAAAAAGTAAATAAGATCATGTACGAGAATGAATTCCAGTGATTTATAGACTCAGGAATAACAATACGTTAAAATTTTAGGGGTAAAAATGAAGAATATATTGATTTCTTTTGGTTGGGAAATATTTCTTAAACAAGAAACAAAACACAAATTTGACGAAAAAATTTAAAAGCCACTATGTTAGAAAAGCCACCAACGTTAACAAAGTTAAAACAAAGACACAAACAGAGGAAGTAATTTATGGTTGGTCTCCAGATTAATGAATAAGAAAACTGACAAAGTAGATGAGCAGGCATCTTACAGAAGAGGAAACCCAGATGTCCCCAACCATATGAAATGAAGCTTAGCATCACTAACGCTCAGATACCTACAAAGTTAAGCAGTACTGATGTATCAACTTTGACGCATCTGATTGACAGACATCTGAACAGTCTGGTATTACCAAGTGTGGATGAGAACGTGGGGCAAAGAAACCCACATGCGTTGCTGGTGGAAGTCTGAGTTGCTTTCACCTCATCAGATGGTCACTTGGTGTTATCCGGTAAAGTTACAGATGGGCAAATCTCACTACTCAGCACCTCCACTTCTGGGGTTCTGGTGCACATGCCAAAAGGGCACGTCCAAGGACAACCTCATTCAACATATATAACAGGGAAAATCAGAAACCGCTAATACTAAATATTCACCCAAAGACTGCTAAATATTCATCCCTAGAGGCATGAGAAAAATAAGTCATGATGTATTAAACAGACTGATCTCTAACATTTAAAATGAGAAACTAAATCTACATGCAGCTACCTGAATCAACCTGGGAAATGGTTACATGAACAAAAAGTTGTGATACGTTACTCAGAGTATACCATTTATGTAAAGTTTTTTTAAAAATCGTGCATTGTGAACTTTGAATTGTGGGTTGAACTGGACTTATTATTGTAGGAGAAAAAAATGAGATTATGTTTTCACACCTGGTAGTATCTTAAAAGTTATGGTATCTTCTGGAGATTTTATCCAGGATAGAAGAAGAATGAACCAACAGAGTCAGTTTAATGGGAGATGTTGAGAAACAATAAGGTTGCCTTCTGCTTGAACCCGACTAAGTACAACTTAATACATAAGTTACAATTTTAAAAAATCGCATAGTGTGATATGTTATGCATATATTCTGATTGTGGGGTAAAATTGTAAGACCATAAAGAAGAAGGGTACATGCCAATTTCAGGATGGCAGCTTTCTCTGAAGAGGGAAGGAGACTGGGTTGGGTGGGGATATGAGTAAACCAAAGAATCTTATTAGTTTTTAATAAAAATTCTAAAGCAATAGGAAAGAAAATGCATTTGGAGTTGTGGCCAGAGAGTACATCTTAGAACATATTCACAAGAAAAAAAAAAGTCATATCCAGCAGACTTCCCAGCTTAAATGTGCTTTAGGGTGAAGCCAAGGTCTCAAGAACCATCTCACCTCTTACTGTCCAAGTATAAAGATCATGGTCCTTCTATCAATTTCTTATTCATTTCCCCCGATTCTTTCTGCTTTTTTCTTTGACTTTTTTGGCCCTCAATTTTCCTTCTGAGAGTAATTTTCAATATCTAGCTCGTGGGAGAGAAGCCTTCTACCCTGAAATGTAAGTTTTGGATAACGTTCAACTCACCATTATACAAGGGAAACTGAAGCTCAAAGAAGTTAAACAATATATTCCAAGTTAAACGGCTAATCAGAGTCAGGAATAGCCAGGATCTGAACCCAGGTCTGTCTGGTACTCACATTCTGTAGTCTCACCTGGCAGCTGTGTCTTAGTGGATTTATAAACGATGCTGTGGACTAGCCAGGGGGTGCTTATTACTTAAAGTATTTGCATGGCACTTCATGTTTGCAATGTGTTTTACAATTGTTTTCATTACTGATTCTTATTTTATAGCTGGTCTCAGTTTATAGCAGCCTTTCTGCAACAACAATTGTAAAGAACAAACCAACACGAAAACCATCTCTGCTTTGCTGGAGAGCGGCACTCGGGTTAATCACAAGAGCATCAGCCATGTTGGCAAACAGTTGTCAGGCGCAGCTCTTTGCAAACCGGCTGATGGCTGGCAGGGTCCTGGTCCCCTTAGATAACTGCTTGACACTCTTTTGAAGTGGAGAGAGAAACCAAGATACCATCTTCAGGGTAAGCAAAGCTCATTCACTTTTTACCAAGTGTTAGTGCAGAAAAAGTGACTTCAGTTTCAGTCCTTTTAACAAGGGACTTGATTTCATCATAAAATGTTTTAACGATGACTCTGGTCTTGCCTGGCATGATTGAGGGGAGGGGTCCAAGAAGGAGGCCCACGTAATATTATTACTCAAAAGCCTGAGGTTCTCCTTTTTTTTTTCTTTTCTTTCTTTAAGCACATTCCAGATCCAGGACCTTCAGCACGAGGTAAACATAAAAGAGGATACGCCATTACCTTGAGGAAATCATCTTCAAATGGGAGCCAGGAAAAACAGTAGAACGTGGGTCTTGTCCTTCTTTGGGATAATTGACTGGGCCTGGCAGATGCTGGAATCTCGCCCACAAGATGCTCCATGGGAGAAGGTTCTGCTTTTTCCTCAAGGTGGAAAGGTGAGAGAGGAGAGTGAGGCGTTTCTCAGTTTCCTCCGATGCTGTGACCAACTCCGTCATCTCCTACACCATCGTCTTCACCCACATCCTCATCATTACTCACAGTGTCTATAGGTTTAGCAATTAATCTGCCATGTCCTGAGCTAAACCTAAAGGGGTATTCTCATTTTACAGGTAAGAAAAACTGATTTCGCAAGTTTATCATCACACATACACAACACACACGCACATGCACAGATGCATATGTTTTTAGATATTTTAGGTAGCGCATCTGAGGAACATTTTCCTTCCTGGAGATGCTGATTTTACCAAAAATTATTAACAAAAGATTTTAAATATCAAATAAAAAAAAAAAAAGAGAGACCGGCACACAGAAGAATTTGTAAGTAAAACTCCCTGGTTTTCCAGCTTCTAGAGGCTGCTGGGTACCTGGGCTCCCAGCCCCCAGCCAGCAGTCACATGACTGATGTCTGCTTCTGGCATCACAGCTCCCTGTGCAGAAGACTCTCCTGCCTCCCTCTCTCCCTTGTAAGAACCCTCGTGATTACCCTGGACCCACCTGGATAATCCAGAAAAGTCTCCTCGAAGATCTTTAACTTAATGACATCTGCAAAATGTCTTTTGCTGGATAAGGTAACATATGCACAGGTTTCAGGGATTAAGACATGAACACCTTGGGGAAGGTGGGGCTGTCATTTTTCTGGCTACCACACCTGGTTTTCACATATCAATAAAAGTCTCTGGAGACAACTCAATGGAACTTAAAAAAAAAAAAGAGAGAGAGACAGAGAGACAGAGGTGGTCCATTAATTATTAGGGAATCATCTGGTTAATCACAGTATTGTTGTGGTGGGAGACTTTGTGGTCCACCCTGGGATGGAGAGACGAGGCGCTGGATCCAGCAGAGGAAGCCCACTGGGTGGTCGTGTGGTGGCAGCAGGGCGCCAGGACCCCAGCCTTCCAGCTTTGGTCCAGCTCTCTGTCCAGCACACCAGGAAGATTTACACGAGTTCCTAGAGTTCAACGGAAGACTGCTTTTCTGTATCAGGGAAACGGCCCAGAGATCTGTTTAGAAATCTCTGCAGAGAACTCCAGCTCTTCAATTTGTTGCGCTGAGATGGAAAAACTCTCCATAAAGTTTCTGCCAGGAAATCACTTAATCACTTTTCTTATCAGAGAAAGTTATCAAAGCGTTCACGTTATAGTCATACATGGCAGCTTTCATTTTGATGGAAAGTAATTAACAGGTATCTCTGTTCCGATCTCTCTCCTTCCCTGGGAGTTTGTTTACGCCACTGCTGTTTGAAGATGCAGCCAGGTCTGTTCTGGTGGGAGGCGGAAGACAGGTCCTGCTGGCCCACACTTAGTGAAGCTAAAATGAGCTCGTGACCACTGTGTGCGTCACTGTCTTATGGTGCTTCTTTCCTAAGCATTTTCTTATAATTACTCTGACAAAAGTGTAACCTTAGAGGTCATTTATTGTTATACTTTTTAATCATCAAACGTATTGATCGTCATCTCAATTCTATTATGAAATCTTGTACTATGACTTGCCCTGGAACATTTCTGAAAGGCCCATTAATCTGAACATTTTTAGGACCTGAAGAAGAGACAAAATAGTTAGTGTTATGCAGGTGTCTTTGAAGAGTAGATCCCAAGCCAACAGGAATTGACGGAGAGGCTGAGACCACAGGGAAGCAGACATAAGTGCAGATGGTTTTCTCTGCTGATGGGAAGAGCCCTGGGGGGCATTGACCAACTGATGAGGACATCATACTCTGAGCTTTTCTTTCCTTACTCTAAATTGGACACTTTTATGGCGCTAGGGAGTGGTCATTAGAAATAGTCCAGGAGCCGAGATGATACATTCAAAGATGTTCTGTTTCCTTGCCAGGCAACCCCATGAGAAAAACCTGCATCCTGAGTAGGAATGAGTGTGTCCTCTCCTATTTCCCTTCGCCCATCTGTGCCTGGGGAGAGCCATCCTCCTGCTGTCTGCCTCGTATTCATGCTCCCTGGACAGGAGATTCCTGGAGGCAGGGACTTGGCTTCACCCCTTTTTGGGGGCCAGCGATGGATTCATGGGGATTGATTGCAGATGTATCAATATGGCATGATGACTTTCACTATACTGAGAAATTTTGAAGATGTTTTCCTCTATTTGTGTTATTGAAATTAGTTAAGATGGTCCTTGAGAACAGACTAGGGTCATTTACTTTGCGCTGCTCCCCCTGGGTGCTCGCTAAATGCAGTTCACCCACTTCATTCTCTCTCACTGATGTATTTTAGCAAATAGAGTAACAGACTGTTGGACAGAGCACTGGGAGACTCCGCCTCTAGTTTTATTCTACACCAAGGATCTCGGGCAGTCACTTTGCTCTCCGGGTCCAGATCTCCAACTTAGCAAATAAACTGAGTATGCAGATAAGTGTATAAGAGGATTGGTGGATGATACTTAAGATTTTGGAGTCGGAAGCTCTTTTGAGAAACATTTGTGGGCCCTCTCCCTAAAAATTCCTGACTGTAGTCTTTGGATTAGATGCTCTTAAAAAGATCTGTCGGTGGGGTGGGTGGAGCTCAGTGGTGGAGCTCATGTTTATTAGCATGCAAGAGGTCCTGGGTTCAATCCCCAGTACCTCCATTTAAAAAAAAAAGAAAGAAAGAAAATCTTAGCTTTCACAACTATTGTTGTATCAGATGCTAGGCTCTAGGCTAATTCCTTTTTATGTTTTGTTTCATATAGTGTTCACAATAAGCCTAGGCATTAAGCATCATCATTTCCTTTATTCCTTCTGTTTTGGGAGAAAAGAAAACTGAGGCTCAGGGTCAGCCTGCTACTGAGGGGTAGAGCTGGACCCAGAAACCTGTGTGCATAGAGGCTTCTGGGGGATAATCTTAAAACCCCCCAAATTGTAGCAAATTACATTTTTTTTTTAAAAAAAGAACATGTGTAAACACTCCTTTATCTATTTTAGTAATTCTGGCAAAAATTAGACTGGTGCATGACATTAGAACTTGCTTTGTTTTTATGAATCTTCAATTATTGAGCCAACATCTGACAGCCAGATTACCCAAGGCTTGCTGAATACTTCAAATAACATTTTCAAAGATGTTTTCCCAAAATGATAATACAGATTGATGGATTTTCATGACATATACAGGGAACAAAAAGAGACTGGAATAAATGCAATAAAGTCATCATCCTTCCCAACATTTTTTTTTTCTGCAGAGATTCACTCTGGATTGCATTTATGCAATCACGTATTTTCAAGCAATTTAAAATCAAAATAGCAATACATTTCCCGGGTAAGCTCATCAAATGAGCGATGGACGGGGGTCATAGAAGAAATGTTCTTACCCCTCTGGTGAACCAAAATCTTTGTTTGACTTTTCACTCAATTTTATGTTTCTCTTTGAAAAGTTACTAAAACTTGTGATAACTAAAACATTTCCAGATGTCTGAGTTCTTTACTATTTGTATGTCTCTCTACCAGGGGTGGAAGAATTAGCAGCAGTGGTCAAAGGGAGAGGCTCCTTTTGGTGGAGATGGGCAAGCAGACAGGCACACTTTCCTTCTATTCTTGCTGCGACTGTCCCCCAAGGAATTGCTTTTTTGTTGTTATTTGTTTCTTTTTAAAAAAAATTTTTTTTGCTGAAGATCTCAGTCTAGTTTATCCTAAAGGGTGCTGGTGACCTAAGAATTATGACAGCTGGGAGCAGTCCTAGGAGACGTGACACTTGAAGCCAGGGCTTATTAAATCAGAGACTTGGCCTCCTCAACTACCATTGTGCCCTTTCTTACCTCCCTTTGCTCATTGGCTTCCTGACACCTCACTCCGTAAATTTCCAGTTAATTACATGCAGAATCCTGAACCATCGTCAGAGTTGAAGTTAGGATGCACACAGCTAAGATGTGATGAGAAACAGATGAGCAAATGACTGCAATCAGCAGCACCAGTTCAAACCTGCAAAATGGGTTCTTTAACCAATGGCTTCCTATCACCCTGATTTCTCTATTGAGATTTGACGGTGGGGAAATAGTTCTACTTGGATTTGGACAACTAAGAGACAACGCTGGGGTAGGGGGAAATCACAGAAGCAAAAGATGCAGATACTTAGATCCTAAGAAAAGATAAGGCTCCTTGGAAAGCAGAAGAGACCTTGGGCCATTTCTATTACAACACGATGCCTTTTATTTATCCATCGCAAAGGAGCTTGAGTCCCTTTCTCTGCATCTGTAGCACCGAGTCATCTATCAATGGTGTTGGGGTGGAGCACGAGAAAGAGAGAAAGAGAATGCCTGATTCATTTTCACCAATTCCCATAGGACCGAGACCCAGGCCACAGAGGGAACTGTCCTGACAGAATCCTGCAAACAGAAGAAAAGGGAGAAGAAAACAAGATGAGCTGGATTATAATGTCTCTCCCGGACTGCCCACCTAGCAGATAAATCCGGCAGCTGATAGGAGCCTTCAGTCATAGCAGTTGTCTTCTTTGCCACATTTCCAGGTAATTTTTAGTCATATCACTTATAATATAATGATTGCATGTATTCTTGTGTACGCTCAAAACACGCTGAAAAGCAAGTATCTGTGTGTGCTGCCGAGGATACAAAAGTGGGTAAGAGGCTATTTCTGCCCTCAGAGTGCTCACAATCCAGTTAGGTAAGTAGGTATCTTAATAATCGTTCCCTGCACCATGTGATCCTTGCCACGTTACAGTTTTGTGAAGAGTAGAATTTGAGCACAGATGCATGACCTCACCCAGTCTAGAGGAAGAAGATGTAGAGATACAAGCACAGCTGACTAGAATATACAACGAAAATGTATGAGACCAACATCTATAGAACATGTAGGAATTAACCTACCAAGATTTACTCAAGTCCTTTATGGTGGAATTTCCATAAGTCTATTAGCAAATCTAGAAGAAAATTCAGATAAATATTCATGACTAGGAGACCTTAACACTGGAAAGATTCAATTGAAAACCACCAAATTAATCCATAAATTCAGTGACATTCCAGGCACAATTCTGGCAAGATCTTGGGGATAAAGAAAGAGAGGGTCTGACAAACTCATTTAAAATTTTATGTGGATGAATAATGTCTGTGGTACCTCCCACCAGATATTTTAAGATACACTGTAATGTCAGAGCAATAAATGAAAGAAGTGACATTGGCCACGGTGCGTACATATAGATCACCGGATCTATAATTAGGTTACTGAATAGGCTGAACTTGGTAGAATGCCATCAGGAAACAGCTGTATTTCTCTCCCACCTCTGCCTTCAGACAAAGACACTTATAGTCATCTCCCATCCTGGGCCCTTGATGAAATCACAAACAGATCCCCTCTCTCTGGGAACTTTCAGTCATCATTCCGATATGAAGAAGTTACATTTATTATGGTGCATCAGAATGAAAACGTCTATTTCTTATCTAATTAGTTGTTCTTCCTTTTCCATCTGGTTCAGGGCTGACAAACCCAGGCCTGAGAACTCATGTGACTCCAGAAAAAGTTCACAAGAGGTCCCCAGGTCTGAGTGTGAGTGTGGAAGGTCCTCCATCACAGCCTGGATGCAGGAATCGTGATGTACAAGGGGAGACAGCAGGAAAGAACGCACCCTAGCCCTGCAGAACCAGCTTGGAAACACAGTCCTCAGTGACAAGGTACAAACGGGTTTAGAGTCACGCCTGAGACCAGATGTCCACATTAATAATTCGTTTGTGACAAAGAGCACACACCTATGATAGATACATCAGAGAGGGTGTCTGAGCAGGGGCTGTGAGTGAAGGAATGGACGTGGCTGAGGCATAAAGAGGAAAAGTAGTACAATAAACCAGAAATGGACCAATCAGGAGTGAGAGAAGTAGCCAATCAGGAGTGAGCTCCATGCAAATGAAGGACTACAAATGGACCAATCAGGAGTTAGTTAAGGGAACCAATCAAATTTTAGGGGTAAGTTCCACTTTCCTAGAGTAAGCCGTTTCAGGGGCAAAAAGGGAGATAAAGCCGCTGGGCCAGGGAACCCAGGGGTGCTGGCAGGAGAGCAGTGGCCCTGCCTGGAGGTCCTGCTGGTCTTTTCTGAGGGGCTTCCCACCTCACCAGGTGCCAGATGGTGACGCTCAGAACGAAACCACTAGGGACGGCAGGAAAAGGCAGGCTCAGCAGTGGACAAGAGGAAATGCTCCCTCTGAGCTGCTCAAGGCATCTCGTGGTGGGAAGGACACCACGCTGAGGTTCTGGTTTCCAGGGAGAAGCGGTCAAGCCCAGTGGGGTGAACGCATCATGACCGCCAAGGGCGCTGGCCACTTCTCAGCATGTGCCCACCTCTGGCTACTGTCGCATAGATCACTGGCTTCAAATCTGTGGATCCAGAACCAGGAAACATCTGGGAAGCCTATCTGAAAAATTCCAAAGCTTGTAACACAACCCCAGAGATTCTAATTCAATTTTGCCAATAAAGCCGGTCCAGGAACTTTCTCAGCTCCACGGTACTTCAGTGCTTTGGTCATTTATGAGACAAAACATACACACCCAGGTATGCAGTGGTGAAAAATACAAGTGGTATTCACAAATAACTCTTTCTGACAATTATTTAGCCCTCAGAAATCTATCTTTGTATATTCTCAAGAACCGAAAATGAGTATTAACTTTAGAACTGCCATCAGCTCGGAAAGTGTCCCAGAAAGCCTGAGCTGCTTTCCTTGTGGCTATCTAAGGTGTTTATGGTAAATAAAAACTGTGTTTCAAACTTACTTATTCTCCAGCACCTCCTCCCTCTTTTTCCAGGAAGTTTCTTAGGATTCTGGTGCTTTGAATGCCCTCTGGAAAATACTGAATGTCGTGAGGCTTCCCCAGATCTTCCTGAAAAGTCACCTTTATTTTTTTTTCTCTCTCCTTAACTCTGCCTAATATTCTGTTATGCCAAAGCATGTTAAGGCCACTTAAGAGGTCCTGTTCTCTCTGGCCTCCCTCCCTTTGCTCATGGATAATGATGCTCATTCTTCACCTTCTAGTTTATTGTAACACCGCCACCCTCGTCCCCCTCCACTCCCCGCCTCCACCCCGTCCCCTGCCAGACTGATTTGGGGTCTTCTCTGAGCATCCTGCCCCTTCACTGGTACTTAACGTGATGATGGCTCCCAGAAGTTGTCCATGAGCCAACACTATTATAGATCAAGATACAATTAATACCGAAACAATTGTCAAAGAATTGCAGAGATTCCTGCATATGCAAATTGGTTAAGGGTATGAAATAAAGAGATAATTAGCAAGGGACAGGGCTAATCCAAACATTTAACAACAGACAAGGTTTGACTGCACTCTTAAAGGGGCCACTGCAGTATCTCTGTAGAGAGCAGCCTGGAACATTAAGAGCTCACTGGCCCAGGCGCGTGACCCAGGCTGTAATTCACTGCCACTAACCAGCTGAGTGAACTTGAGTAAGTCATTGACCACTATGAGCCATAAATACTCTCTAACATTCCGGTCCTCTCCTCACCTCCAGTGACTCCTCAGTGTTCTAAGTCCTCAGATCCTCTGTGGTTTTCATGGATCGGTTTGAAAAATTGGGGGAATTGATGCAAGAATGATGTCTTTGTCTTTTGTCAAGTAAGGACATTTTAAAAATTGAAATCTGTGACAGTATTTTATGAAATAAAGGAGATTTTAACATCTCCCCCAAAATTAAATAGGAAAATTTATTTTATAGTAAAAGGACACATGTAGGTATGTAGGTAAATATAGACAAAGCTCATCGCGTAGAGATTCTATTTTTTTTTCTTCTAAGTTTGCTGCAATGTTGGGGAAAATCATCCCAGCTGAGGATGGAGAGGTGGTTGAAAGGTGATGGTGGTGTTGAGAGTGGGAGACAAGAGCCCAGGGCACAGAGGCAGGGACCAGGAAAAGCATCAGAGTCCTCACTTACTGACCCCAGTGGGAGATTCGAGTCTCTTTATCCTTGAGGCAGTCATCAGGTGAGTTAGAAGTTTTCTAAACATCATGATGAAACCAGGAAACACTTTCCTACCCACTTTAAGCTTCCCCTATGAGTTTAATACATTTATTTACAAAACCTTTAGGTAACGCTTTATAGTAATTTCCTCGGCATTTTAAAATACAGCCCTCTGCGGTGATTCAGGAAGCAATGATGACTTGCATCAACTTAATTGTCTCTTTTGAGACTTGATACCCATGGCAAACATCTTGTTCTGCTTTGTTCTTGGTGGTTAGTGTTACCGTATACATCCCATATGGGAGTTACAGAGATTGTGGGTGGGTAAAGGAAAAAGCATTCAGACTAATCTCATGGGACAGAAATAGTGAAGGAGTGAATCACAAGAGATTTGAAAGGTTTCCCTGGGTTTGGAGAAGAACCAGATCTGGAGGGGGGGGGGTGGGTCTTCACATTCCTGGATTCCCACAAAATTTTTAGCCGCTTGGCTTTCCCTTGAGAATTTTGATACTGTCGACGAAGATTAGAAAGTTGATTTTTTTCGTATACACAAAACACAGTCTTGATTTGGGGAGTTGAGTGGCCAACTTGATTTTGAGCTTGTTTACTGCTGGAAAATAATGGCTTCCTGTTTTTGACAAGGGAGCAACATCAAAAAAGGTTTACAAACGAAAATTAAAAGGTTTCTTGGACAACAAATACACTAGCAGCATTTTGGAAATTGGTCCTAAGTGAATCTGAAAACAGAGTAACCGCCCCCTGAAAGGCACATGGGCTCAGTAACTAATGTGAAAATTGTTTAATAAATGGCAATTTGGTCTAAACGCCGCCTTCTAATGAAGGATAGGAATGTCCTCTAATCGCCAGCTCTGTTCATTCTGTTTTTAGCTTTCAGGGGAATACAGAACATGAGGCCAGACTGTTTCTCCATGACAATCTTAACGAAAATCTATGGGCCTCGCTAGGGAGGCTCTAGTTGAGAGGGAAGATAAATGCTAACTTGGGCTTGCCTTTCAGTGTTTGATGCATCTTTGTATATACTCAGTTACAAATCTAGGGTCTGCAATGGGCTAGGTTCTCAGGCTACAGAGATGGACGAGACACGGTCTATCAGTCTATCACCTCATGAAGTTCATGGTCTAATGCAGAGGTCAGCAAATGTCTTCTGTAATGGACCGGATAGTAGATAGTTTAGAGTTGCAAGCCATAAGCTCTCTGTTGCAGTCACTCATCTCTGCGTGGAAACAACCGTAGCATAATGTACAAGCAAACAGGCCTGGCTTGTTCCAATAAAACTTTATTTATAAAAATAGGCAGCAGGGAGGATTTGGCCCATGGGCTGTAGTTTGCCAGCTCCTGGACTAGTGGCAGAGACAGCTGATAGGAACAGACAACTGTAACACAGGGTAAAATGTTTTATGATTAAGCTGTTCTGTGAACCCAAAGGAAAGAATCAATTTCGTCTGGGAGAAACATGGAAAGTGCATTCAAAAGTAAATGACAGTAAGCTGGATTTTTAACCATGAACAAGACTGGGCCAGTGAATAAATGACTGTTTGTTTCCCTTTATAGCAGAAAATCTTCTCAAGTTCTTTCCATAACAACAAAAAAAAATTTAGTATAAAATTTCAGTGCAGAGTATTTTAAAGAAAATAAGTTTTACTTGATCAAGTATCAGTGCACTGGTAAACAAAAACTTGGTAAATAATATCCAAACTAAATTTAAAGGGTCAACTCCTTGTATGATCATATGCTCGTAGATGAAAATTCTGAAATCTCAAATATTTTACTTGATTCAGGAAGGAAGAGAATTTAATATCTGATCATTTAAATAAGGATTCAAATGGCCTTCTTCACATGATAAAATAGCCAAATCTTCCAGTTTGGCATGTGCATTTGTTACACAGGCAATAACGAATTACTACAAACATGAGAGTTGAAAACAGGGTGCATTTATTATCTCAGAACTTACGTGGGCCAGTTGTGGCTGAAACTCAGCTGGGTGCGTCGCTTAGGGCCTGACAAGACTGCAGCCAAGACGTGGTCTACACTGCATTCTCTTCTGGAAGCTCAGCTGGGGAGGAATTCACACTGGGTCTCTGATTTCCTTGTGGATGTAGGACTGAGGGCCCTGGTTCTTTGTGGGTTGTTGGCTAAAGGCTGCCCTCCGCTCCCTGTCACCTCTGTAGTTTCTACTGGCCTCTTGCACTGCTTTGTGACCTGAATTTCTCCAGCTCAGCCTCTCCCTTCATCAAGCCCACAGGAACATCTCTAACTCCAGTCTGTTCAGACAGATTCTTAGAGAATATAACCTAATATGGCAGTGATATCCCATTATCTGTGCTGCATTTTATTGGCTAGAAGCCAGTTGCAGGTCCCGCCTCCACTCAAGAGGAGAGCATTAAGCAAAAGTAAACACCAGGAGGTGGGGACAGTGGGGACCGCCTTAGGATCTGTCTGCCACAGTGTGCCTCCTCTTCTGCATGTGCTGTGTTTGGTTTTCCTCTTAAACAGAGACCTCCTTATAAGCAAGTACAGCCAGTGACGGAATATAACAACCCACTCTGTGTGCCAGACACTAAAATATGGTATTTCCTCTAGAGGTTGTGAGATGCATAAAGGTTAAGTAAGTTATGGAAGATCCTATAGTCACTGAGAGCTCTGATTTGAACCAAGTCTGGGTAATTTCGGAGCCTCTATGTTTAATCAGTATGGCAAGGGGGGCCCTAAGAGAGGGTGAGCTGAACCCCTTTGTGGACAAGCTCACATCACAACGCTCTGAAACCACAGATTTACCTTGCACTCAAGTGTCACACACAAAGGTCCTCGCTCACAAAGGGCTTATGGTGAGGATGTGGAAAGGCGGTGGACGTCTGTAGTCATTGCTCAGAATGCATTTTTAGCTTGTGTACACAAAGGGTGAAGAGCATCATTCTTGCTAATTGAAGGTAGTAGCCAGTGAGCCTCACCCCAAGTTCCCCCCCCAACCCCGGATAGAAGTATGCCAGCGTGGAATCCCACAGGGGATTGAATTCATCTAGCTCTTGTGACATGTCCTTCTTTTGAGGAAAAAAAAAAAGTTTGGCTTCACTTGGGAAGATCTGGGTGGATAATGAATTATATCTCTCAGGAGAGACTCAGCCTTACTACAGTATCAACTCCAGACGCTCCACAGCTCGCAGCCAAGGGCTTAAATCTTGCTCGTACAGTATGTTCCTCATCCTTGTCATTTTTGGACTGGTGGAGCAGCTACCATCAGGAACACCGCTTGCCACCCTGGCAGAAGGCAAGAAAGCTCCAGGAGGTCTCTACTGGCTATAAACTCTTAGCAGAGAAGGGACACAAGTCATTTGGGCTCATGACTCATTAGTCAAAACCAGTCACTTGACCCCACCCTAGCACGGGCGGGCCAGGAGGTGCAAAGCTATCTTGGGCCCAGAACATTAATGACTAACAGCATTTCCTCCCAGACCCTCTGCCCTCCAAGGAGAGGCTGAGACAACAGGGGCCCCCACATGTTGTTTTATAGGTAAAGAAACCAAGACACAGGCAAAGAATCAAATAGGAACCAAGGGCTCATTCTTGGGTCTTTTTTTTTTTTTTTGTTATTAAATCAAGAATTGAAAAACAACCATAGATTTTGGAAATTAATCCTGGTAATTTTTTTTTTTTTGGTAGACGTAGAGTCAGTAATCGGAATTCAGATTTTAGTGAGTTACCGAGAGCAAAGAAACGTGATCAGAAACAATGCTGAGGAAAATGGAGGGGATGACCTGGGAGCTGAAAAGTTTGCCCCGTTACAGCAAGCCCAGCGTGTTCTCAAAGGGCAAGAGTGAAATGTTCCCGTCCAAGTCCAAGAAGGATTCCAGATACAGATGGGGTTGACGTTGGAAATGGATGTGACATTGGCATGCACCGACATGAACGCGAAGACGGTTTTGTGAGGCCCTGGCTTTTGCCACGAAGCTTTTAAATTGCACTGGCTAATAACTACAGAGAGAGTCTGAGAGCAAGAACATATCCCCTTAATAAAACTTTTATGTATGAGTATTTTAATGAATTGTTTCAGTATACAGAACTTCCAAAGGGAGCCAAGTTAGTGGTTGAAAACAGAATAGGTTTCAGTCCTTCCTAAGAAACTCCATGCTAACAACTGGTACAAGAATTAAAATGAAGAAAGGGACTTGTCTTACACACTAGCGTTTTTGGAAGCCATTCTTTCAGATGCTACGTTTTAGAATTTCCAGGCATCTGTCTGTTGCTAGAATACCTACACGCTTTGTGGAAGCTTTATTTGAAAATGCTGTGTACCTTGTCTAAAGGGCCAGCTGGGATGCCAGAAATAGCATCCGCTCTATTTATGTCTTTGGAGTAATTACAGTGGAATTTAAAGACTTAGTTTATAGATCCAAGAAGAAGATCTTCTGTGTACACTAAAAGGATGAATCCTTTCCAGACGACTTCTCATTTGGCTGAAGAAGGGCTTGAGGAAGCATTTCGTAACGTCAGCCAAAGTCGTTTTTAGCAAGACCTGGGTGGGATTCTTGCTGTTGATACCCAAATTAAAAAAAAAAAAAGCCTTGATTTTAATCTGTCCAGGGTTACTTTGTTGTAGCGATGAAACCATGAATCAATTTTAAAGCTTTCAGGGATGAAAGGAGATATTGAGACAAGTGCCCCCTATCTGTTGTTGAATGGGGTGGGGTGGGGGTGGAGGAAATATGTTAACCAATTTCCTGATGGCTTTGCCTGGTGGACTTGACTTTTGTTTAGCTAACGTCTTTTCGGAATGCATCTCTGTTTTTCCCTATTCATGCCCTGCCTCTTACCAAAGGCCAGTGTGTGTATGCGTTCAAGGAGAAAGATGCAGTGTGTGTGGTCAGTGTGCACATCTTCCACTTACTGGATGTAAGTGGGACTCTGCTCTGAAATGAGCTTTTCATCAGCTAAGTGCTGATGAAGATGGTGATGGATCTTGAGGGAGATTTACATGACTGTATGCTTTCTGGACAAAGAAGGAAAGAATATTCACAATAGGAATCTATCCTGCTGCCCACTTCCCCGGTCTTTTGAACTAGGAGAATAAAAATTAATTCATCCTGGACGTGTCCTAGCACACCACAAACCTTTGAGGGAATTCACTTTCCTCACCTTCCAAAAAGATCAGGAGAAACTTCACTGGCTGTGCGATCCATTCATCCTCTTAAACTTTCATGTATGTTCAAGAGACCCTCTTACTGTTAAAAGCAATAGTAACAGTGATTTAAACATATTGTTGGCTTACTTGGGGTCAGACACAGTGTTTGATCCTAGAGGATGCGGTGACAAATAAACGTAATGTAGCCTTTGTCCCAGTGGACCACACTTTGTACTGTCCTAATCCTTAAGACAAAGCTTGAATATTGGTGTAATGAACCCCACTTTATTGATGGAGAAACTGTGAATCAAATAGATTGAGTATCTTTCCTAAGACCACAAAGAAGCAAGGCATCAAGATTCAAATCCAAGGCTCTTGAACTACCTGGTGATTTTTTTCCTCCCCAACAGATTTTCCCTATAACATAGAATCAAATGGATTTGGAAAGGTTCCAGCTAAAATGATCCTGGCCTATTTGGTGGAAATGAACGTTTCCACCCTCCCTGGGCTGGTTTGCTCCATCGTCAAGTTTGTTGAACTGGGCACATGCTGCCCCCAATCCCCATCTCTTCATTGATCTGGGTTAGCGTGGCCGAAAGAGAAGTTCAGGTGAAATTTGCGAGGCAGGGGTGAAGCAGGGCCTTCATGGTCCAAAGGAATTTTCAAGTTAGATGCGGTAAAGAGATATGCCAAGGGGCCCAGGGGCTCTCCCTTGACCTCACTGTCCTCCGCGCCCTGGACAGATCTTCCTCCAGCCTTCAGACCAACCAACATCGGCCCGGCCCTGTTTGATGCTCGCCTTCTGACTCTCAGAGGTGGGAGTTACCTGGCCATCATGGTGCCCTAAGACCTTTCAGAGTGGAGTTGCTTTGTGAAGGAATAGCCTTCGCTTCTTAGATTTCCCTGTGCAGTCTGTGTTGTCTCCCCATACCAGTGCTTCTAGTGATGCCCCAGTGGCCCCATCTCTCCTTTCCCCAACTCCTCCCACAGTTCTTTAAGGTCCACTTGCTACAAAAATCCCTTATCGTCCAACCCTTAGGATGGTTCTTCTTCCCTTACAGAATCCTGCCGCTATCTCCATGTACGCATCCACTGGGAAAACCCAATGTTAGCGGAGAGAAAACCCCGGCCTGACTTGCAGACCTAGTTTCAGCTCAGCTTCAGCTGAAGATGGCTGATCTTGGTTCAGGTAAGTCCTGGTGCCATTTCAATTTTCACAAAAAGATGTCACATCCATGATCAGCACAAGTGCTCGTGTATCTGTCTTTAATCAGGAACAAAAGCCTGAAATCTTTACCAAGACAATCTTACTTTCACTGGTTTGCTATCCAACTTCTATTGAAAGCTCTGAGATTTGCAAATACTAACTACGATACATAAAACAGATTAAAAAACAAATTTCTTCTGTATAGCACAAGGAACTATATTTAGATCTTGTAGCAACCTATAATGAAAAAGAATATCAAAAGGAATGTATGTATGTATATGTTTGACTGAATCACTATGCTGTACACCAGAAATTGACACAACATTGTAAACTGACTAGACCTCAATTAAAAAAAAAAAAAGCTCTATTAAGAGAATTTAGTTCCTGGAGGTTCACCTCCCTAGGAAGAGTTTTAAGTGGAAGGTTTCAGTTCCTAGAGAATTGCATTGGCCTGACTCTTGAAGATATTACATATATTGAATTAGTTACTAATGATTATAAATTGGGAGATGTCAGAGCCTGGATTTCCAATTTCTTTTTTTCCAAATAGAAAGCTCCCATGTTGTGGGGCCCACATTCCTAAACTGCAGTATACACTTCATTTTTGTTATTTGTTTGACCTCTTAGGCATGAGCATGATCCTCCCAATTGCCTAGGTTTTACTGCTGGAACCAGGGTCATTAACATACACATGGAGATGCGCTGTAAGACAAAGCTATGAAAAACCCCCAATGATGCGTTCCAAAGATGTTGAGGATATGGTTACCTTCATAGCTGATGTCCAGGGGTCAGATTTGGAACAGAACAATGTGTAACTTGAGTTGCATGTCAAGCACACGTCCAGCCTTCTCTCAGTTTTGTTTGCCTGTAACAGCACAGCCAAAAAGCTCGTGTTCTCACTGGCTTCCTGAAGGTTTCCGTGCTCCCGGGCTGCGGCCGCTTACACAGCCGGCCCACGTTCCGTGGGAGCCCCCATCCGAGCATCGCCCAGGGCACCGCCCTGTTGATGTTAACGGAGTCCGCCTTGTGGGTTTAAGTTCCAGGCTTGGCTGCAGGGCTGGAGCGTTTCCTCCCATAAATGTATGATTTGCAACACTGTTGACTTTTGTTTAGCTTTCCTGTTTGTCATATCTCGCAATGCTTCCTTTCGGTTAAGAATATTTGGCAACATTGTTGAAACAGGCTGGCTGCCTTAGATCAAGAATTTTAAAGTTTAATTTAGGTTGATTATTCTCTAAAGAAAAAAAAAAGGGAGATGCTTTTCAGCATACATTTTCACTTCCTCATTGCAGGGAATCTTTTCATCAGCTGATTTAGTTAATAGAGTTCTCTCTCAAGAAGGTGAGATCTTCAAATATATGTAGAAATGGTAAAATGTAAAGAATACATATAAAAACTCTGGCACAAAGTTGGGACACAAATATTAGCTATTATTATTATATGTGCAGTATAAATTATGTAAGTGATTATGTTTCCTTTTTGCTTTGGCTTCCAGGACGCTCCAGGATGATTTTATGCGTGAATTATAATTACCTGCTAGAAATTGTGTTTATGCCTAATTACTGTATCTTTTGTTAGCCATGTGATTTTACTATTCCTACACTCTGATTCTGGTTATTTCTCTTCTGCCATTAAACTATTATGTATTTTTTTGTATTTTATAATCCATTGTCAAATGATAGAGATAAAGGGGGTAACTCAAATTTTTATTATATAAAATCAGGATTAGAGCTCCAGGCTCCTAACAGGTTTTTTTTTTTTTCTCTCCTTAACCTCTGAAAAGCTTAAATTTACATTTAGAATCACAGCAATTTTTTCCTAAAGTACAGATTTAAATGTAATTCTAACATTAAAAAAAATTACCTTCAGAAAGATGACATTGAAACATCTTAGCTTGGCCCTGAAACCTTCTTCAAAGTGGCTCTGGCCTGTTTCTGCTGTTGTATGGCTCGCCCGTGAAACTTCCACTCTGCTCAGATTGACCTGATAGGATTCAGCTCTTGGGCCTCACGAGGCAAAGTGCGGGACACACAGTTGGCCAAAGGAGGAAGAGGCCAAATCCTTGGGAGATGCTCCATGACTAACAGCCCTCCTAAGGTTTGATCCCACTGCTAAGTGGAGTGCTTTGATTCTTCCGGTTTTAGACACCATTTAGGGACAAGCATGAGCAATGGGAACATTTTTCCAACTTAAAAAAAGAGAGAGAGAAAGTTTGAAAACTGAAAAAAAAAAAAGATTGGATTCATTTTGGCTCTGTTTCTTATAAACATCTCAAAGCCTACTTAAGCTCATGGCTAACCCAGAAGCACATCTGTGTGGAAGTGTTTTGTTTTGCTTTTTTACAGTAAGGTTCATTTCCAAGCCTAGTAACTTTATGACCGTCTTACAGTGTGCTTCATTTTTACCTCTGGGAAATCTTCATCCCCAACCAACTTATCTTTCCTTTACCCATTCACTCTTTTGAATAAGTCAGTAGATATTTATTAAGTCCTTTGATGTGCCAGGTATAATGACAGGGTGACGGAAAAGATAGATGGTACTTGCCACTCTCATGAGGTGGGGAAGAGTAAAATCTATAACCAATCACTTGAAAAAATAAAAATTACAAGTTTAAATATTCTTAAGTAGATAAGTTTAAATATTCATAAGGAAGAACTGTGTACTCATCTATAAAATAGGGTAACTGTTATATAGATAAATATATAACATTAAATGTATAAATTCAAAAGTAAGGTTAGGATAAGGATTAGAAAATGAATGTGATGGGGCCATGTGAGATCATGGAAGGCTTCTCGGAGGAAATAGCATTTTGAAAGAGGAAAGGGGAGAAAAATCAACAAAAGGTACTAGTTCCCCAAATTAAAGCACATTTGCCCAGATTGAGAAGTTCTTGTAAAGGGTTGCCCGTCATATTTGTGTGTGTATATTATATGTGTATATATATATGTACACACGCACACATGTAATTAATACATAATGCAGATTATAATATATATGTACTATATGTGTAGTTTAGACAGAGATATAGTCAAAAAGACAAATGTGAAGCTATTTATTACTTTCATATTTTAATTTCCTGTGATCACAAAAACTACGTGACATAAATCCTGTCAATGAGGGAACTAAACTGATATTTCCTCAAAAAGCCACCAAATAAATACCTACGAGGTACTGAGAACAGGATATGTATTCCTCAAGGGCACACGGAGTGGTGAGATCAGGGGACACAAGATCAAATACTTTCCCTCTGATGTGAGGCTGGCCATGAGAGAAGTACTATGAGTCACTGACATCCTGGTGTTTCAGAGAAAGCTTCCTGGAAGTGAGGATGCATGATCCAGACGTGAAGGATGACTGAAACTTACACAGGAGGGAGGAGACTGGCCTGGAAAGAGGTAGAGAAGTAAGCAGTAGTATGTGAGAATAAAGGTTGGGCTAGAGCAACCAAAGTGGAATTGGATGTTGTTGGCAAACCGATGATAGGAAAATCCAAATGGATGGTGGTACAAGGAGAATGAGAGAAAATCTAGTGGAAAATAGAAAAGTCTAAAGAAAACAGTGAACATTGTAAAATGATTATAAATCAATAAAAAATGTTAAAAAAAAAAAAAGAAAACAGTGAGTAACCATCCACATGGTGAAGCAGGTGTGTCCCAAGAATGGGACAGAGAGGGAATAATTACTGAGGACCAGTGAGGGCCAGTCAACAAGCGCAGGTGGTTCCACGTGGAGTAAGTTGTTCCGTGGTATCAGAGGTGGCCAGGAGAGCCCGCACAGAAAGCCCTGATACGGTGTCACTGCATTTAGGAAAAGGAAGGTCTTTGTAGACCTTTCCCAAAGTAGTGAGGGCTGGAGGCTGAAGCAGTTTTAGGGGTTGTGGAGTTGGATGAAGCCAATGAGTGGAGAGTCTTGCCATGACTTTTACGAGAAGTTTCACCACACAGGGAAGGATGTCAAAGGAACTACTCACAGAGGACATGTGAGCCCCGGGAGGTTCCTCTGGTTGTTTTGTTTTTTTAAGCGTGCAAAGATTTAAACATTTATTTAGCCCAGGGGAAAGAAGCCAAGACAGAAGGGATGGTTGAAGATAAAACAGTAAATATTATATTTGATTGATCATGGTCTTGAAGGAAAACAGATGGGACCGAGGGCAACGCTGAAGATGTTGGCATTGAACGAGAGACAGGCCATTTATTCTCTGACCACGGAGACAAAGAGACAGGGGAGAAACAGATGAAGATGAGTTTCTGTGTGGCAAGGGCGGGGCAGGAGGTTGAGGTAGTTCACACCCAATGACGTAAAAGTAGGAGGTAACATCACATGCTCAGAGAGAGGCTGTGGATCAAATAAAAGGCTCAGAAGTGGTGAAGGAATGAAAGAATCCTTGGGACAAGAACGAAGCCTGCTCAGACCAAATCTAAGATTGGTGAACGAAGTTGCAACTGGCCCAGCCGAGGCTGAAGACCACTAAGAGGTGAGGTGGTAACCTGCCCTGCTAAGTGATTCTCTTCAGCAGAATGTAGCGATTTAGGCATAGAAAAGAGGAGATGGAACGTGGGTCTGAGATTTTAATAACACGAGGTGGGAGGCGGGTTGAAGGAACACGGGATGGGAGAGGGGTGAGGTTGAACACGTTAGTAAATTAGTTGTTCTGGGTGTCACCGTTTAGTCCAGGATGGATCACGAAAGAAGGAATACTGGAGGACTGGACAGTCAATGAGAAAAGAAAGATGCATTAACTGAGGTTCTCTATGAGACAGAGAACAGCTTGGTGGCAGGAAAAGAACAGCAAATATTTATGATGTGCCTGGGAATGAAAACAGGCATTCCAGTCCTAATATTTCACGTGTTTCCATAAATAAGGCTAAAACTAAGTCAACTGAGTTGAACCCACCAAGGACCAAAGATGTTTCCTGAATCAATAAAAGGTCAGGCTGATTATTCCTATATGGCCGCAGTCTAATGCTGGTGGTTAAGTGCTGAATTTTCAGGTAGTAAACTATGCTAGCTAAAGACTGACTCAAAAGGGGGTTTATATATTCCGTCGTCTTCTTAATCATGAAAATACATAACCAGTAAGTCTGCAGGCTATTCCAAATGTGCACGTCTCCCTGTGGTAAGAAAAGATGGTTTTATTAAGCTAAAATTTTAGAAGGAGAGTCCTTTATATAGGTGATCAAAGTCTGTGTATGAAATTTTCACTAATCAGTAAGGACCACATATTTGAAGGAGTGATTGTCCTCAGGGACAGGAGTTTCTGAACCCTTGAAAAGGATGGCACCTTGCTGCTGTGGCTGACATCCTTTGCACAGCAGTAGAAAGCATAGTACAAGGATGATAGTAGAGACCTTTTGGCTTTCCTTCACAGCTTTCTAGACTTTGAGATTTTAACTTTTTGTGAAGATAATAAACATCAACGTATATTTATTATTTATTAATTTCTCCAACTTTGGAGGATACACTTACCTATTGATGCTCTGTGCACTGCAAAAAGAAAGTCACCAAGAAATTACTGAGCAGGATGGCAGAAAGGGTTTTGGTTTTGTTTGTTTGATTTTTGTTTTGGTTTTTTACTACCTTTTCCCCAAAGGACACTGATTTTGACAATCAATCACCCACAGACAGGAGTACCTCAGTGGAAGTCCAAAAGTCCAGCAGAGAAATTTCAGTACACAGAGCAAATAAATCCATGATTAGACACGTTGAAGAGGGTAAGAGGCACAGTTTCACTCTAAGTCACCTCTCCCCAGAGGTGGCACAACTCAGTGCCAAGAGACCATCTTGACCTGCAGTTTCTCGCATAGGGGAACATGAGCGTGTGTGAGTGAGTGCCTGGATTCCCCAGCTGTGCAGGATGCTGCCAAAGAGTTCCACCTCTTTCTTGCCCCATCCAGGACCCTGAGGTGAGCTGCATGCCTGAGGTGTGGGCAGGGGCAGGGAGAATAGCAACCAGGGCTTGAAACATATTCAGGAGACGTGGCTTCTACTAACCACTTCATGGACTCCGTCAGGGAGTCTGCCACAAGCCTGACTGAGTATGCTTTGCCTACGGATCCCTGCCCCCACAGTGGCCCACAGGCACCCCCAGTGCTCTGTGCACCTCACCCCATCCCGTGGTTGGCTCCGTGTTCACTCCCTCAGCAGTGGCAAGTGCAAGCATTCACAGACAGCTAGTGAGCACGCACAGAGAGCCAGCCTGACGCTGCAGGACTGGGAGAAGGCCCACGAATTCGAGCAAGTAAATGGAAGGATGTCAGCACTCAAAACTGGCTTTGCAGGATGAACAGGAAGCACAAAATCTTAAGAACTGCTCCCCAAGAGGGCACAAGAAGTGTGGAGTAGGCAGATGTACAGAAAAGGCCTGAGAAAGTCTCCGACTCCCTAGCAGGGACGGCGGAAGGCATTTTTCTCCCAGAGCTGGTCAGTAAACGATGGAGGAGGTGGACTGCTTCTTCAAATGCAAAGATGAGAACACAGGACTGCAAGGAACACGCAAAATTAAGGAAACATGACACCACCAAAGGAACACAATGATTTTTTAGTAATTGACCCCAAAGAAAGGAGAGCCTCAAGTTTCCCAGAAAAAAAAATGCAAAATAGTTATTTTAAGGAAGCTCAGTGAGCTACAAGAAAACACAGAAAGGCATTTCAATAAATTCAAGAAAAAAACTATGTGAACAAAGTGAGAAATTTAACAAGCGGTAGAAATTGTGAAAAAAGAATCAAACAGAAATTCTGTTGCTGAAGAATACATTGAAAGAAATGAAAATGCAATAGAAAGCATTATTAACAACAGGTTTGATCAAGCAGGATAAAGAATCTGTGAAGTCTCAGATAGGTCATTTGAAATTATCAGTCAGAGAACAAAGCCAAAAAAGAATGAAAAAAAAATGAAGAGAGTCTAGGTGAATTATGGGGTGCTATCAAGAGAAATAATTTATGTAGTATCAGAGGCCCAGAAGAGAGGGAGAAGGGAGCAGAAACCTTATTTAAAGAAATAATGGCCAAGAACTTCTCAAATATTGGGAGAGCTTTAGTCATCCAAATTCTGTGAAGCTCATAGGTTCACAGATTCAACCCAGAGATCTTCTCCAAGACATATTATAACACAATTATATAAAATTAAGGACAAGGAGAAAATTTTTAAAGCAGCAAGAGAAGCATTCCAATGGCATTTTTCACAGAAATAGAACAAATAATCCTAAAATGTGTACAGAACCACAAAAGGCACCAAATAGATAAAGCAATCTTGAGCAAGAAGAGAAAATGCTGGCGGTGTCACACTGCCTGGTATCAGGCTATGTTACAAAACTATAGTAATCCGAAAAGTATGCTATCTGCATAAAAACGCACAGATCAATGGAAAAGAAAAGAGAGACCAGGACTAAACGCACACATATGTGGTCAACTAATCCCCAGAGAAATGCAAATCAAAACCACAATAATATATCACCTTACACCTGTTACAGTGTCTGTTATCAAAAAGCAAGAGATAACAAATGCTGTTGACAGGATGTGGAGACAAGGAAACCTTCATACACTGTTGTTGGTGGAAATGTGAATTGGTATATGGAAATTAGGGTTGAAGTTCTTCAAAAATTTACAAATAGAAGTACCATATGATCCAGCAGTCTCACTTCTGGGTATATGACCAAAGGGAAAGGAAATCCCTATCTTGACAAGCAATCTATACCCCTAAGGTCACTGCTACTTTACTCACAACAGCCAAGATACGGAAACAACCTAAGTGTATGTCAGTAGATGAACAGATACAGAAAACATGGTATGTATAAACAAAGGAATGTTATTCAGTCCCAAAAGAGAAGGACATCCTGCCATTTGTGACAACATGGGTGAACCTGGAAGACATTATGTTAAGTGAAATAAGCCAGACAGAGAAAGACAAATACTGTATGATTCCACTTATACGTGGAATTAAAAAAGCTGAACTCATTGAAATAGAGAGTAGACTGGTGTTTGCCAGGGTCTGGGAGACAGGGGAAATGGGAGAGGTTGAGGAAAGGGTATAAACTTTCCATTACAAGAGAAATAAGTTTAAGAATCTAATGTGCCTTGTGCTGACTATAGTAAGTAATACCATATTGTATCCTTGAAATTTGCTAAGACAGTGGATCTTAAGTCTTCTCACCAAAAAAAAAAAAAAAAAAAAAAAAAGAAGAAGAAGAAGAAGAAGAAAAGCATGTGGGGTGATAGATGTGCTAATTATCTTGATTGTGGGAATCACTTCACAGTATACATATATCAAATCATCATGTCATGCACTTTAAATATATTAGAGCTTTATTTGTCAGTTATACCTCAGTAAAGCTGGGGGTGATAACAGGAATTACCTAGAGCAGAAACAAAATGATTTATATATTTTGATAAAGTCTTAATGATTTTACATTTAAGATGTAAGAGTTTGCCAACCCAAAAGGAATATGGAAGATGGCACATGCTAATGTGAGCAAGACCTCACACGTGCCTCCCTCCTCTCCCAGGTGGATTAGATGGTACCTCCCTTGGTAGTAGTTTGAAGTTGGATGTTGGATTTCCTAATAGCTGAGGGTCAGAAAGTGCAACATACATTCTGTCAATGTCAGGGCTCTGACCTGCTCCCCTAGATTCAATGTCAAGGTACGCATTGAGGAATGTGGTTCTTAGGTAGAGGTTCCTGGATCTTAGGTACAGGGACCCTGGATGTCAGGACCAAAGGCATCATAATGCCCTTCCTCCAGGGAGCTCAAACAACCCGAAATGCTACTGGGCGTCTCCAGTTCATCAAACTATTTTCTGAAATGTTTTTCTGCTCCACCAAATCTAAAACATTCTCTTCCACTTACTTTTCCCCTTAATTTTTTAAACCCAAGGGTATTTTAAAAGAAAATGTTATCCATATGTTTTTGATTCATTTACACTTAAATCATTAAAAGCCTGTTTTGTAAGAGCTTTTTGATGTCCAGAAAGTTTTTCTTTTTTCTGAGGCCTTTTTTATAAGTCATTTAAAGCTGGTCTCCCTTCCCTTTTCCTCCTGCTCTGTCCCTCACTTGCGAAAGTTAAAAAAAAAAAAAAGCCAGAAAGTTGAATTTTGTTGGGAGCAGATGGTTTTTAACCCCAAGGGATGGGGTCTGTTAAACCCTCAGCCCACACATATCAAGTTATTTCTAAACTAGGATGTGTGCATTACTCGTGCTCAAAAGCTCAGACACCATGTAGTTAAATATAATGTCTTTCCATGGTCATATAAGTTCACGAAAGGATGACCCTTTTTGTTAGCAATCTCTCTGCCAAAATAAACAATACTCTTCAAAGTCGATTTACAGTCCCCTCATTCCTCACTATACACAATGTGCACAACACACAATGTGTGGCCATCCCTGCTCTCTCTCCTATTCCCCAGGTACCCCAAGGGCACACTCCCATGCAGGCTTGCAAGTATTCTTCTTAGATAGTTCTGAATATGGGTTCTAAACTCAACTGGACTCGGCTCATCTAGACAGTAAAATGGTGCCTATGAGATATTGGATGTGGAGAAATAACATCGTGCAGACTATTGGGGTCTCTGAATCATTTCCTTAACTACTGAAAAAAAATATGCTTTGGGGCAATTAACTATGTGGAGAGTGTTACTTGTTCCAACCCTTGCTTTTATGTGTAAGCACCCAGACATTCAATTTTGTGAACCAGTGTCATTGAGGCTGTCACACTGGGGTTCCTCTTGTATCTTCCCACAGTGATGTTGGGCATTTTGTATTGAGCCCTTTGCCCTTCAAAATATACCATGCTATGGTGCTGAAAAGTTAATGAGCAGTTTTTTTCCCCTTATGATTATTCTATACCAGCCCAAACTTATAAGCAAAACAGTCATGGTAGTACTAATGGGAAAATGAGTTCTCACATTGTAAACTTTTCATAATTACATATTTGCATGTACAGCACCATATAGCATAAGTCAAGGAAACCTACACCCCCTGTAACTTACCAATTTAACTAGCAGAAATTTTGCAAGGTGAATAATGATAAATTCGTATAAAGATTTAGCTGCAAGCGTTTGTTTCTAGGGGTAAAATATTTGAAGTCGAAGAGAACTCACCCAAAATAAATAATTAAAGGATGAATGAAGAAAAGGGTTTCATAGAAAGTAATAAAATAAAACTATTTATAACATGATTCTTGGAGAACATATAATGACACAGGGAGTTTGTAGTACACGGAATGTAAAATGTCAGTTTTATAAGAGAATTACCACATAATTCTATGTGGCGCTGAAATAAGGCTAAAATAACTGAAACAGACTGGCACTAAGGATGATTTTTAATTTTCTTTTTGTATTGTATATATATATTTAAGATTTTTCTACAGTGTACCTGCAATATGCCTTCATTATATACTTTTATATCCAAAACGTCTTACAGTGTCTTCTTGTTAAAAGGCATATGGCAAAGAGATTTCTGGCCTTTAATTCTTAATCTAGGACATGTGTGCTTTTTTTTTTCTAAGAGAATTCAGTGTATAAGCACCTTCTGATTGTCCAAATCTCTATACCAAATGCTGACCTCTCACCTTCCCTAACTTACTGCGGATGAACTGTATGCTAATAACTTCATCTTTCTCTGATCCTAGAAAACAGTACGAAGCCTTATTGTCAGATGACGGCATCTATTGGAAATAATTTAGAGTTAATAGTCCTCCTTATAATGATACAGGATTTCATCTCTGGCAGTATGAATAAGACCTAGGAGCTTACCATATGAGTCTTAGTGTGACCAGTGAATTAGCGACCAGCTAAAATTCCAAATAGAATACACTTTTATTAAGTAACGTTCTCTATTAGCAGACTTATGGTTTTGGTCCCAGTGATTTTCTTCCTTAATTTCATGATCACTCTATCATTCTGTAACTTAAAAAATAAATCATTTCCCTAGTCTTAGTTCCTAAAAGCACTTTTTCATAGAGAAAGCACCTCATTGTGTACCATTTGCATTGTTGTCTTGTCATGCCATCAAGGATTCCCCCCACCTTTATTTTTCCTTACCACCCAAAACCTCAGAAATACTAATCACTTCCACCAGAAGGCTAAACATCACTAACCTTCTCAAGTCATACTTATCTCCATTAATCTTCACAAGAACCCTGGGAGGTGGCACGATTATTGTCCTCATCTTACAGATGGGGAAACTGAGACCCACAGAAATTAGGCAATTTGCCCAATGGGGCATGAATAGTCATTAGCAGAGTCAGGATTCAACCTGAGAGCTGAGTCCAGCATCCACGTTCTTAGCCCACATGCTGGCCTCCTCACCATCATGAAAGTGACAAATACATGAATAATTCTGGCCACAGTCCTTGGTACTTACACCGCTGGATGGAACGTGCCATGCCTAAGGAACACGAGGGAGGAAAAGGGAAGAATCCTGCTCCTCTCCCAGTTTGCAGAGTATCTCTGTTAACTTCTTAAATAAGTATAGAAGCCAGTGTGTCAGCTCCATTTCATTTCCACATCCTGTAAACCCGATATGTGATTTCTGGCAATAAAATTATAATGATAAAATTTAATTGCTCTAAAACCTTTTGGAGATCCTGTGATCCATTATAATGTCCATTACAACGGACCTTGGCCAACTGGAAGGAAACTAGTTGAACAACCCGTCCCACTGCTGAAAATGACTAAGGCATGATGTAATTTAAAATGTCTCCATTCGTTTGTATATTTAGGTTATTTCATGATACCCAAGGAAAGAACATTTTTATCATTGTTATAGCATATTTTCCATTTCATGACATGAGAGTTTATATTAATATGAAATGTAAACAATCTTATAGGTACCTTCCCTCTTGCATTAGCATTTTACAGCTCGTTTCTTCACTAGAATGTAATGAATCAAGGAGAAAAAATGTAGAGAGTTAGAATATCTTGTATGACTTCTACATTTGCATCTCAAATGTGTATGTCATCTCTTCTGAGTTCTGAGTGCATCAGGATTCATAAAGAATCCACAAAATTTTCTTTCAGAGCTTCGGATGGTTGTGGTAAATATTTTAGGTTATGGCTGTTATTAAAATTAAAGACAAAAATGTTTAAAAAAACCAACAAAAATAAAATTCTTCCATACTATTATTTAAACAATTAATATTTAAATACATGAGAGTACAGACTTCATATTTGAATTACAGTAAGTTCTGAAAGCTGCATTTTTAAAAGACTTTATTTTTAAGAGCAGTTGTAGGCTTACCACAAAATTGAGAGGAAGGGACAGAGATTTCCCACATATCCCTTGTCCCCACACATGCATGGCCTCCCCCATCAGCAGTATCACTCACCAGAGTGGTACATTTTTTTTAACAAGGATGAACCTACTTTGACACATAATAATCACCTAAAGTCCATAGTTTACCTTAAGGGTCACTGTTGGTGTTGTACATTCTGTAGTCTTGGACAAACATCTAATGACATTTATCTGTCATCAGAACCTCATACAGAGTATTTTTGCCACCCTGAAAATCCTCTGTGATCTGCTTAATCATCTCTCCTCCAACTCAAACCCCTGGCAACCACTGATCTTTTTACTGTTTCTGCAATTTTGTCTTTTCCAGAATGTCTTATAGTCGGAAATCATACAGTATGTAGTCTTTTCAGACTGAACTCCTTTCACTTGATAATATGCATTTACGTTTTCTCCGTATCTTTTCATGGCTTGATAGCTCTTTTTTTAGTGCTGAATAATATCCCATTGCCTGGATGTACCACAGTTTATTTATCCATTCACCTACTGATAGACATTTTGTTTGCTTCCAAGTTTGGGCAATTATGAATAAGCTGCTCTAAACATCCATGTGCAGGTTTTTGTGTAGATCAACGTTTCCAGCTCCTTTAGGTAAACACCAGGGAGTGTAGCTGCTGGATCACATGATAAGAGTATGTTCAGTTTCGTAAGAAACCACCAAACTGTCTTCCAAAGTGGCTTGCATTTTCAAAAGTCTTTATAGTTATTTCCAGATTTCAGAGTTACCCTTTGCTGAGTGGCTATGTTGAAGTGAACAAACATACAAATATGTTTCATGAATTATCTCGTATCTTCTGTCTCACAACATCTTTTAAACAGAAGACAAACTCAGTGTCTCAGAAAGCAATTCACCAATAACAGCCACTCAGCAGTAATTAAATTAAAAAAAATCTCCAAAATAAAAGCTGCACTTCCTTTTACTGACAACCAAATATAAAATAAACAGCCACATTATGTTATATAAACTTCATAATTATAGTGTAAAAATTTTAGATGCCTCTTTACAGCCTCTGTTTTGAATCTCTCATGAAAAGGATTCTGTGGTTACAGACTGGACTCCACCCTCCACTCCCAACAGACAACTAAGATGCGATGCTTAAAAGCAGTGGTACTTAGCCTATGAAGGGTTAAAGAAGTTGAATCACTCAAAACCAGGGAAGAAAAAGGCACAAAGGAATCCTGTTAGGGTCTGTTGAAGATTAACAGACCTCTAGACAAAAGCCCCAAAGCATCCTTCAATCTTCTGAAAAAATGTACTAAAAATGTTACCATAGGAACAACCAATTAAATAAACCAATAAAAGAGAACAACTATCTACACCTCAAGCAAACTACACAAACAATTTTCACAAAAAAAAAAGGCACCATAAATCAATCAAATTTAAAGGTAGCCAGAAAGGTTGAGGGTGGAGAAAGGTAGAGGAGAGAAAGGAAAATGAAACCTTTAACCCTTGATAATTAAAACAATGATAAAATAGCAGAAATGAAATTAATAATAGGGTCCAAGACTGAAAATAGCATCCATATTGTCCATACAAATGCACTTTTTATTTGGTGTTGTTAAATGGCTATTTGTGATTTTATCCTAAAAGTGTGGATTTGCACTTGCAAAATTTGGAGGAGTTGAGAAACTGTTTATAAGGCCTGCTGATTGTTTCTGTGGGAAATAAATCAAAAAGGATCACAGACATACCATGGAGCTCTCTTGTGGCTTTAAGATACTGATGGACCGAGAGAGATTTTGCTGGATGTCAGGGACAATTCCAGCCCGTCCTTAACCTCAGACAACAGAGGCTGAGGGCCTGACTTGCATCTAATGGGAAACCAGTATCCAAAGGCCTGGAAAGTAAATCTACTTGACCCAAGGATTTTGGGGTGCTAAAAGCATCTCAAATCATGGAATCATGAACCAAGGAGAGAAATTGTTTAGAGAGCACTGGGAGGAGAATTGGGTGGGGCAATTGACTGCTTGTACAACGGACAGATTTAAGGAAAATCCTTCTAGAAAGGTTCACCTTGCCTCTTCTGGGCTTTCCAGTTGCTAGCTCTGTCTTTAAAGGTTATTCATAGAATTAATTAAATGCATGCATGCATATGACTTCATATTAAATTTGAGAACAGAGTCGCTAACAGAACAGTAGCTGTCAAGCATCTCTGGAGAGCCTCGTCTATTGTGAGAACTGGGGAAGTATTTCTCTGCTAACAGCCACCTCTTACCCTTCTTAGAGATAAAGTGGAGGTCTGACACATCAAAGACACTTGATAACAGCTGGATGCAGCACAAGGGAACCCAGTCCCCCTTAGCTTCCAGGGGATTCGCTGTCATTGGCCTACTTAAGAGAAGACCAATTTGTGTTTGTTTCAATTTGGCTGAGCACGGAGTATTGGATTCCAGGAATTGTCATCAAAGCTTCTCAGTGACACTGGTTTCTGGATATAAAACATCCTTTGATAGTATCCTTGTCACACCATCTGGATTCTTAATGGAGAATGTGACTTAGGCATTCCATACTTTTTCATTCTTAATCGTTTTCTCTTCTTTCGCTCACATTCTCTCTCTCTCTCTATGCCTTTCTTTCCAGAGTCTCCATGTGTACTTAGAGAGAATGCAAAATCATGGTATTTAGGGACTGAAAATTTCCTTTGTGTGTTGGGTCCACTGGAAGATTTCAGTGGAGAAAGAAATGTTCCAGTCGCCTATTGTGCTCGGAATGGAATGTTATATATTTGGCGACGTTTTTATTTGCCATTGTAGGGTTCCTTTCATCCCCAGGGCAATGGGGATTTGCTGGGCAGTCTAGACTGAAACTCAGCGGAGGACAGAGATACCAAAGTAATTGAATCTTAACTATTTATTTGTTAGCAACCTGTGGTTCCTAAACAGATGTTGTTGTAAGGTCCTCCGGCTCCCAGCGTTTGTGGTCTGAGGCCAAACCATTCTCTTAAAGGGCGGAGTCCTCTCATTCTCTTTGTTTACCCACTGTGGGCTTGGAAACAGTACCCAGGCGGTGGTCAATTAAAAATAATGGAAAACCTCACTTAGTTAGAGGGGCGGTAAGGAAGCTTCGGAAAGGATGCAAGAGCTTGTTGGGCTCAGTTGCAGTTCAAATTTCAGAATCAAATCTGAATTCTTTGGTGTTTTAGTTTCCTCGCCTACTGACAAAATGCTGCTTACTGCTTCTAAAAGGAAAGACATGAAACTTTTGAAAGCATCCTGAGGTCAAGTGGCCATTAAATGATGATATTTTGATGGCTGACGTGGACGTGAGTCAAACCTACGATAAATCATGGCTTTTAAAATCGAGGTAGAACTCATTCAAAGAAACAACGCATTTTATTCAACTGGGCAACGAGCATAATAATAATTTATAATGTTCAGAAAGTTCTAAAGTTGGTGTAATTTTAATAATTCATGGAACGATTCAGAATGTGAACTCTTCTTTAAAGTGTAAAGTATGGTGATCAAGATGCATCTAAAATAGTAAATGGAGTAAAAATATGATTTTTATGGACAAGAAGGTGAGACTTAGTAAACGTAATGCCATCTCTGGTCTGATTACACACCTTCAGGGACCGAGTTGGCTGGGTAACTTGTCTCCACCTCTGTCTTTACTAGCACGCAAGGAAAGGTTTTCTCTGTTGTAGTGCCCTGCACGTGTGGGATGCCAGTACACGTACGTGCACCAACTGAGAAGTCAAAATTCTCTGGAATCCTCCAGGAAAACTATAAATGACCTTGAAAATAACGGTATTAATCCCATTTTAATTAAAGCATTGTTTTTTAACCACCAGAGAGTCAAACATCACTAACATTACACACTGCATCTCAGATACTTTAACATTCTCCATCCTTTTTTTTTTTATTTGAAGTACAGTCAGTCACAACGTTTCTGGTGTACAGCACAGATGTCCCAGGCATGCATATACATACATATATTCGTTTTCATGTTCTTTTTCATTAAGGGTTATTACAAGGTATTGAATATAGTCCCTTGTGCTATGCAGAACAGAGTTTTTGAAACCTGTTTTTATATCTAGTGGCTAACATTTGCAAATCTCAAACTCCCAAATTTATCCCTTCTTTTCTTTGTTTTTCCTTCTCTGTTATTCTTCGGACCTTCCATAGAGAATACAGGTTGGTGCGAAATACTGTCAGGACTGGGAAACCCAAAGCACATGAGAGCAGAGTGTTTGTTCTTTTCTTCAGTGCGTGCCTGGCACTCCGGAAGTGTGGGCTGGGCGAACCCGATGTGAGCACAAGACTGGTGATTTCCCTGAATATAGGTCAGAGGTGGTGCCTTCTAATTTACTAAATTCTCTCTGTCCAACTAATTCCACATCAGCAGGTTGTCTCCTTAGCCAGTCCACTCATCCTACGAGTGGAGTAGGTTGGTTGCCGCTACTTGCAGGACATGCCCGTGGCCCTCTGTGGTCCATTTCTGCCCTGGGCCCATGTTACTCCAGCGTCCTGGGTTACACCTTTGGTTGGGGGCGGGGGGGTCATGTATATTTCCTTGTAAATGTACGAAACCCATCAACCTGTCATTTCTTATCTCTTCTTATTTTGTAACAAACCCGTTAGTTATGTAAATGAAGAATCAGAGTTTAGTATTAATTATAGAACCGAAGACTGGAAATAAGAGCATAGACTGAAAAATAAAATAATAGAAAAATTAAAAAATAATTAAAAAGAGGATAGGCTGAATAAATTATGGTACATCAGTAGCCATATTTTGTTTCCATTACAAAGTACACTTCTACACCTACTGACAGGTCAGTATCTTCAAAAAATAATAGTGAAAAAAATGCGGTGCAGAAGAGTGTATGTAATATGCCAACATTTGTATTTTTAAAAGGAAAATATCTCCAAGTGTGTCTGTACATGAACATGCACACACACACACACACACACATATGAAAAAGCTGTCTCTGCCTGGAGATTAAACAAGAAAGCTGGGACACTCACAGCCTGTAAGCGTGTAAGTGGCTGGGGGAAGTGGGGACCACACGTAGGGAGAGGATGAAAGCTAACTGTTTACCATATACCCCTCTTCTTAACAATTTGACTTTGCCATTGCATATTTTACTGTTGAAAAAAACTTTTTTTGAAACGTTAAAATAATGTACAAATTTGCTTCAGGAATCTGGAAATATACCGGGAATAAATAGTTCCATTTTCCAGGAAAAGAAAATTCACAAAACTTGTCTGAAGATGAAGTAAAAGCCATAAATACATCAATCTTGAGGAAAGTGAAATGCTATCAAAACCCACCAGGCCCAGATAGTTTTGAATAAGCTTCACCTACCTCCAGGGACTCATAGTTCCCATATGACATGTATTTAAAAAAATCCCAGAGCGCATCCAATGACAGGAAGCCACACTACTTGACTTTATAAGGTTAGCATAACTCTAATAACGAACTGGCCAAAAACAGAGTAAGAAATTAAATCTGGAGGTCAGTCTTATGAGCACAGATGAAAAACTTCTAAAGGAAAAATTAGCCACACTTATCCTTTGGTGTATTGTAAAATATAATAAATAATGCGTTGTCACCAACTAGAATTTACAAGGAATGCAAAGAAGATCCAATTGTAGAAATCTGTGTCTGTCATTCACAAATTAAAGGGGAAATTGTTACCTTAGTAAATGCCCCCAAAGCATTTGCTGAAGTTCAGTACGAAAAACCAAAAACCAAAAACCCAGCTTTGAGAAAAGGGATGTACTAAAACCGCTAGCAAAAACTAAAGAGAACTGCGGATTATTCCATTAAATGTTTTGGGAACGGTTTACGACGAACAAACACACTTCTTAGAGAAGTTTGGTTGATGGAAATTTCCAGATGTTAAGAAAATGTACTGAGAGGTGTCTGAGAGGGCTGCTGTCAACTATGCAGAAATGGACAGCGTCTGCAGGTGCCGGGAGGAGCGAGGAAACAGAGGGAGACCCGGCGGGGACAGACAAGGCTGCATTACCTCGGCCGGTGTGTGTTTAGGCATCCCCATCCTGGATTTCTCTTCTTTCCTTCTCTCTTCTCTTCCCACTTCTCCCTTCCTGCCTCTCTGCAGAACTTTACTTCCAAGAGATGTTAAAATATGTTTTTTAGGAGATAAGTTTCCTCTGGTTAAATGCATTTAAGCAGCATGCTAAATTCTCCTCATTACAAATTCATAAAACACAATAACATAGGAGAGCCTCTGGGAAATGCGGAATAAACGCATTTTCCTGTCTTTTTTTTTCATAAACCAGCATTTCCCTAAATGACCTGACCATAAAACATTTTTTTGTCATTGTTGTCCCTTAGTATTTCTTATGACTGTAGAGCCTGCTCCCATGGAATGCAAGTTTGGAAAACACTGTCTTAGTACAAAGAAAATGTTTTGTTGACAAACTACGTGGAAGATTCCCAAAAAGCAAAATGCAGAGTTCCTTAGCTTCCTGTTCTCCACCATGTCCCCACATGCTCCTCCCTCCTCTGCAAGGAATTGCACAGGTGCAGTTTGGACCTCACCACCATCAGGGACCAGCTCCCTTCAGTTCCTAAATTTCTGAGCAGAGGCTCATACATTTTTCACTACTTTTCTCTGGATACCCTTGTTTTTCAAGTTTTAAGTGTTAATAAGTCATTTAAGTCTTATGTGCCTTAAATTATCTACTATCAGATTTCTTAAAGCATGGCCCATAACCATCTGTGGTCTCATTAATAACCACCACGGTCTCATTAATAAAAATGCAGTTAGCTGGAAATCACTGATAAATTAACTGGAGTTTGAGGACCCAGCCATCTTCATTTTAACAAGGTTCCCTGGGGGTACCCACTCCTCCAATTTCCCCTTCTCCCGTCTGATCACCTTTATCATGGTCCCATACCTTTTCCAGCTGGCCTAAATCTGTGGCATGTGTCCTGGTTCATTTCTCTGCCACACCTGGAACCTGACCCCCTCGGTATATTATTCTTTGCTGCCCCCCAGCAAACCACCCACTGCCGTCATGCTTATGAGCTTCTCAGCTCTGCACCCACATCCTACAGTGATGCTGGGACAAATGTAGGGTATCTAGCCCAACTTGCTCCTCTGTACCTTCCCACATCTCTGTTACTGAATCCAAGCTGGTACTACTCGCCAAACAACAGGCTAATAATTCGAGAGACAAGTTGTTGGACAAGGAATAATGACTTTATTCAGAAAGCCAGCAGACCGAGAAGATGGTGGACTAGTGTCCCAAAGAACCATCTTCCCCGAGTTAGAATTCAGGCTTTTTTATACTAAAAGGGTAGGAGGTGTGGTTGGTTGCTGCAAACTTCTTGGTGCTGGAATCCTTTGTTCTTGCAGCTGTCCATGTAGGTCAAATCATGATGTTTCTATTAACCTCTAAGAAGACAAATATTATTCTCTGTTCTGCAACTTTTTATCTCTATATGAATGGAAAAGTGTTACACCTTTACAAGTCAGAGCCTTGAGAATGGGCTATCCTGCATATTTCAGGCTATGGGCAACATTCTTTTAGTTACGAACTTATAGCAAAGCAATGGAATACAAAGGTTAAAACAAAACAAAAAAAAAAAAACAGATCGAACATGGAGACAGATTTGTTCTTCCCTATTACATGACCAGTTTCATCTCCTATCCTGGACTCTGGCTTTTCCAAAATAACCCCCAGCTTCAAGTCCTTGTGCTCATCTTTCCTGCCTCTCTGGGTAACTCTGATGCCCCCTTCCTGCTTCACTGAGGATTTCTGGGCTGCTAGACATGTGCCCTCTACACATCTTGCTCCTGAAATGTTCCTGCGCTGGTGTGTGCCCTCACTTATTTCCCTCTTCAAGGTTAATTCTTCTAGTATTCAGTCTATTTCCATCCCCTTCCATCTGCTGGGATTCCAAGATTTATCTTTTGTTTAATCCCATTCTTTGTCATGCTTTTAGAATGTTTTGCTCTATAAGAACAAACCTTAATCTTTCCTAACTAAACACACACACACACACACACACACACACATGCACACACACACCCCCAACAAACAGACAAAACCCCATCTCCTCTAATCCATATCTCCTCTCCCAGTCACAAAGGTCTTCAAAGCAGAAGAAAACATTCACTAGTTTTAAAAGACCTATGTATCTACAGAAAACAAAATGGAAAGGATCAGAAAATTTAAAGAAGAAAACATAATCACTAAATTCATACCCAAAATGCCTTTTATTTTGTTTGTGTCATTTATTTTTGTGGAGATCATGCTGCATTTAATGGCTTTTAAGCATAACATTACATCGTTCAAAACCTATACCATTATTTTAAAGCCTACAAAATAGTCTGTTGAATGGGTGTAACATAGCAGTTCTTCCTTTGTTGAACATGTAATCCGTTCCCAATTTCTCACTAATATAAATAGTAGTGTCATTTACCTTGAACATAAATCTTTGTTTGCTTCTACAATTATTTTCCATGTTAGTTTCTTAGAAGTAGAATTCTGGGGCAGAATATAAACTTATTTAAAGTTCTTATGCACCATCAAAATACATTCTAGATCATATGTGTACCAATGGGTAACTTAGTATCCATTTATTGGAGCATTCATTGCACAGTATTTGAATATCATAATTCTTTAGGAAAATTAACATCACTAGCTTGATGGTTTTTCTTACTGTTACAATTGTGACTTCCATTAACACTCACCATGATATCCTCTAATTAGTCATTTCTAGTCCATATGAAAATTATAGATACAAGAATAATGATATTTTATGGAAATTCTATGGAGGACCATGTTCAGCCTTCCTCCTTGCTTCTGGAAAACTTATAACCATGGTGATACTTTTAGCAAGTGTGTCAAAATTCACAACATGAATTATAATTCATAATATATAATACATACTTTATTATTATATAATTATAATCCTTTTTCCTTTACCTTTGTATTGATTTTTAAATTATCTTATTTTGCCATATTATTAGTAACTTTGTAAACCATCTTAGTATAATTTTGGAATCAAATGGAGCAGAAATAAATATTCAAGTGGAGGTATCACCTAGTCAGCCTTTTACTAAATTCTGTATTTTACTTACTCTTTGTCACATAGAAGAACACTTTTTTTTTCACTCCAGTGCTTTTCATCTTCTCAGTCCCTGCTTCCCACAGAAATTGTATTTAAAGTTCTCTGTTAATGATGAGAAACGGGACTTACATATTAAATCTATATGTTCTTCTAGAGTTTGTTGTTGTTAGATTAAACCTTTCATGTATTTGGGATAGATTTCAGCTTAATGTGTAAAAGAATAGTCTTATTTCTGTTTCTTCCCCAAATTACTCATTTTACCCACATGATTATTAAATTATTCATCTCTTTCTCCCTAATTGGTAATCCTTCCTGTAATTTATAGTAAGATCACAGATATATGCATTTATGCTATTTTAAGCAGTCACAATCCTTCCTAGGGAAATCTCACCACCTTATTCTTTAAAACCTGGCAACAAAAAAGATTTTTGCCTCATTATTATTCAAATTTCACTTTATATTCAATTGCTTTAAATACTTACGGAGTGTATATATTTACCAATGGAGTGTCCAGCATTTTCCTGGAACTACAATAAAGTTCTATTTGTAAATTTTGCCAGATAGTGTTAAGCAGTGGTTTTTTCCCCCAGATTTCAGTTTGTTACCATATCTGTGTCCAAACTGTACTGTTACATAGTTGAAATTTCAGTAACCTATGTGAATGAATGAGAAAGCTAAGAGAGGAAGGGGAAGAGAGGAGGAGGGAAGGAATTGGGGTTCAAGGGCATAGGCAGGTCTTCCAAAGCTGCGCTTCCCACTGGGGACAAACTGAGTTTCTTTCCTTTATTTAAAATTCCTAGCACCTCTCAGGGTGACTTAGGCTGTGGACTAGCTGTGGCTGAGCCCACGGTGAACTCAAAATGCAACCATCTCTGACTCCAGGTGCCTTTCAGATCAGATGATCAGAAGCCAGAATTTGCCAAGAGCCATGATTATAGCACTTTTTTTTTTTTTGCATTGTGTTCGATGTTTGATCAACAATATATTGATGTTACTGAATCTTGAGAGTTATTGCCTTTTAAGAAAAAAATTTTTAAGTATAGTTGATTTACAATGTTGTGTTAGTTTCAGGTGTACAGCAAAGTGATTCAGGTCTACACATACATACATATATATATATTCTTTTTCAGATTCCTTTGCTTTCAAATTTTTTACAAGATATTGAATATAGTTTCTGATGCTATAAAGTAGATCCTTGTTGTTTATCTACTTTATATATATTAGTATGTATATATTAATTCCAAACTCCTAGTTTATCCCTCCCCCATCTCCCCTTTGGTAACCATACTTTGTCTTCTATGTCTGTGAGTCTGTTTCTGATTTGTAAAGAAGTTCATTTGTATCCTTTTTTTTAAGATTCCACCACATATAAGTGATATCATATGATACTTGTCTTTCTCTGACTTACTTCACTTAGCATAATCATCTCTGAGTTACATTATTGCTTTTTAATAAATGTCAGCTTCCCGTTAGTGCTAAGGGAAATGATGGTTTTGGCTGCGGGTCTTTTGTGTCATCTTTAAAGTCATGTTGCACGTGTGAAAGGAAAAAGGGCAACTTGGTGTCTAGGAGAGGAGCTTATCTCTCAGAATCAGTCAGCTTCAACCACAATAGCAAAATGCTTTGGCATTTGGACCAGGAATTCTTTCCACTTGAAAAATAAAGTAGAAACTGAGTGAATGGAGATGACTTCATTTCCTTAGTATTACATACTACTGTAGAGAATAAAATACTTAAGGTACCTTGCAAAGATACATAGGAGTAAATATCTTTAAACTCCATAACTAGTTCCTATTATAATTAACTCAGATCCCTATCTCTCTCTAACTGCACTTTATGTGTTATTTACCTGTCCATTAAGTTTTCCATTTCGGTCACTGGAATTTTTACTTTATTTCATTTTTTAAGTCTAGAAAGTCGATTTTTTTCCCCCTAAAACTCCCTGTTCTTTTCTCATGGTGTCATATTTCTTCTTCATATTTCTTACATGATCTCAAAGATTCCTTCTTCTGTAGTCTCTTATTTATCTCAGATTCTTGGGATTTTAATCTTCCTCTAGGCCGTTTGCGCTCTCCTGCTCGTAGAAGATTGCTTCCTTGTGTAGTTTGTGATACTTTGTCAATGAATTTCTCTTCTGTGAGAGTGTGTGTCTGGTGTAGGATGGAACTGGTGCTTGTTAGAGAACTTCTGTATTTGCTACGTCAAGGCGTTCCAACCGTAGCACTTACCCGGAATGAGTTTTTACATCAGTTTCTTCTAAATTACACAGAAAATTAAAATTTTGAACTTTACACGTGTGTTAGTTTCCTCAAGGCTGCCATGACAAATGACTGGAACTGGAGGACTTAAAACAATAGAAATGTAATGTATTCTGTCACGATTCGGGAGGCCAGAAAGTCTAAACTCAAGGTCCAAGCCAGGTTTTGCTCCCTCTGAGCGCTCTAGGGAAGAATCCATCCTTGCGTCTTCTTGGTTTCTCCCAGATGCTGGCATCCTTGACAGGTCCTTGGCCGGCAGCCGCATCGCCCCAATCTCCGCCTCTGCTGTCACATGCGTGCCCTGTCGTCTTCATATAAGAACACTAACCATTGGATTTAGCGTCCACCCTAATCCATAATGGTCTCATCTTAACTTAATTATATGTACAAGGACACTATTCAGAGGTGCCAGGGGCTGGGACATCAACGTATCTTTTAGGTGCGGCACAGTACACCCCTCCAAGAGCATTCATGTAGGCAGCATCATGCTTGGCAAAGATAAGGCGGCATGTTGTATCTTTGGGCCACTGGGCAGGGTTTATCTGCTGTCCATCACGGTTGCTTCATTTCACAGTGTGTTTCAGTTACTTTCAGCTAAATTCCAATTTATTAACCCTTTGCTCCGGGATGGGTAAAAGATATGTGAACCTCACCAAAATTCATGCTATTATTCTGATGCCTTCATTGGAACATCAGTGAAATCACAGAGATTTCATCCTTGTAGGAATGTCCTTGAAGAAGACCTATTTCCATCCGGAAATGCTTCTTACAAACTGACAGTCAACAGTGACTCCATTTTAGTTAATTTGTCAGAAGTAGCTAAGGCCTTACTTAAATCAACTCAGTTTGCAGTATCACTGAAGCTGTAAAATGCATAGACTGAGCCATAATAAAACCTGCAACTTTGCACAGCACACCAGTTACCAAAGGAGCCGTTCCTTTTGGCAACATCCTTAGAACGTGTTGAGAAAAATATTGAGATTTAAAGATTGCATGCAAGAAAAATAAAACAATTTTAAGGGAATTTAAATCTATGTTTTTTCAGCCTTGGCCATGTCTAGAAATTGTGTAACTTAAGAACTTGTCCAAAATGAAGAAAATGAAAGATGACTTTGGTTAATTACACATATCTAGAATATATTATGTATCAGTTAAAGAAAAAAGATTTTTTAAAGTTTGTGATAACCAATAAGTTGACGAATATGTCAATAAACTGTAAAAATGTAAATATATTACAAACACTAAATATTTCAGAAAAGTCTTTGAATTTCTGAAGGCCAAAGCCATATATATTTTTTTAAATAACCACTTTGGGGATCAGTGTGTTTACTGAGTGAGGGCAGGAACTGGCCAGCCAGCTGCTGGATGTCACCAGCATCAGCTTTGCCCAGAAATCACCTTCGAGCATTTTCAGCTCAGATACCCACCAGCCCAGGAAAAGTATTGCCAAATGACACTGTTTCTATAAGAGATAAAAGAAGCAGAATTGTTAGCAAATCCATTATTTCAAGCTTAACACTTAGCTGGTGGGAAAGACAGCAACTGAACAGCAGTTGAATGCTTAGGAAATTCTGGAAAAGGCATATGGTGTTGTGTCAAATGCTAAAGAACTGAAGATTCCATTCTTACAGATAAAGCCGAATGCCAAAAAAAGCAGCCTCTTTATACTGAAGTCGGTTGCATGTCAAATGTTAGGAAATGATGGAGATGGGACTGGACAAGATGAAGTCTTCTGTGTGCAAAAGTTCAAGGACGGCTCTTTTCAGGGATCCCTTCTAATATCATGAAACCCAAGGGAACAAACTGTGAAGGACTTCTATTCCAAGCAGTTTGTAGGAATGCAACGGGAAGCTGCAAGACCAGAAAACTGCCCTGAATGTAGAAAAGCAATGGCTAAACCACCCCACCATGTAAATCCCTGCAATCACCGTGTAACCATTTAAGATTTGGGGGAGAGACGGTCCTAGAGAAAAAAGTGCGGAGGAAACGTACTAACTATTGACCAATTAACTGGCCCAGCGCTGAACACCGGTTATCAAAATTAAGACTTAACCTAAGAGCAAAAGTTAAAAGCTCAGACTATAGAATCAGACTTTCAAACCTCAGCTTCTCCTAGTGAGGTTTTTGGTGGTGTGTGTGTATGATAAATCAGCTACTCGTCAATAGCCAACATTTATTTATCATTTACCACAGACCAGCCCTGTTCCTGGGTTTATTGTATTAAACTATCATAACAGGCAACTAGTAAGTGAGCAGATCCAACTGGTAAGTGACTTTTCAAGAAGTCTGGCTCCAGACCCCATAGCTTTACCTCTTTGCAACATAGCCCTCATGTCAAAGCTAAGAAGCTGGAAGTCCTGTGTGACCTTGGGCAAGTCACCGAACCTCTCTGTGCCTTATTTTAAAAGAGAGATGGATCGTCATAGAACCTATTTCATTAAATTGCTTTGAAGTTCAAATAAAATCATGCTTACATACTCGGAGCCCAACATCTGACACCTAGTAACCCAGAAAAAGAATTATTATGCTCTTCTGGATAACTCTTATCTCAGCCCTACCAGAATCATATGCAGCCCAGATTTCCTGAGGACTTTGCAGTTTATAATTACTAATGGGGTCCCATTAACCATAATGATGAAATCTCACAGAATTGTGATGCCACCTCCTCTGCGCCTCATCCAGACCCCTGCCCAGTTTCTTCTCTCCTCCTCCTAGATTCTTAGTTGCCTCTCGGGGGCTTGGGGGCGCATCTTTGACGTACTCACCAACATCCCTCTGATGTTTTCCACCCGGTCCCACAGGCAATCAGAGGCCATGCCCAGTGCCTGCAAGGCCACTTGAAGGTGGCCCCTGGCCCTGCTGCTGCTGTCCCCGGAAGCTCTGTGGTTGAGAATGTGGTCCTTGGTGTTGGCTCCCAGGCTGGCAAAGCTACAGGCTAGTAAAGGCCAAGAGACAGAAAGAATTTGTGTTGCTCTCGCTCCGAGCTTCACTGTGTCACTTTGGCTCTTAACTGCTCACATCCAGCCTTCGGTATAAAAATCTCCCTCAGCCTGCCTGCATCCTCTCTCCGTCGGGCTGACGCCGCCAAGTCCACGTCGCCAGCCTGGGGAACGGACGCCATCTGCTAGGCTGAGACCTTGGCTGAACAAGTGTGGGAATTGCCAAAGCCGGCTCCAAACCAGTCAGCCTAAAAGAGGGTCACCAAACCACCCAGTGGATGATTTTCCAGGTTTTAGCACTAAGAGTCCCATTTCATAACAATTCCCCACTGTCCTTGCCCAGGATGCTTGGTTGCCTTTGTTTAAAAACGCCCGGAACTTCTGGGGCAGCATCACTGAAATGGTCCACCGGCGTGGAGGATGGTGGATGCGAGAGCATCCCGCGTGCTGAATCCAAGATCACAGATGACATTAACGCCGCTCCCCGGGACATGTGCCCTGGTTTACTCCCTACCAAAATGTTTGTTGTGATGCAGACATGTGCTTTGTCTCAAGTCGCTGCGTTCGGGAAGTAAGACTACTCCATCTGGCCCAGACGAGTTAAGATTATTTGCGATGTCCTTTCTCAGACCTCCCCCCTGCTCTCACACACACCACCCATTCCTGTCTCTATTTTCTGAGAGTTTCCAATTCTCAACTTCCTTTAACATTGCCCAGAGAGCCCGCCTTCTGTGTGTGTGGCCTGACAGTGTCCCACACTGCTGTTAATTGGGGGCCTGTGGTTTATTCTGTCTGTATCATTTCAGCAGTGTTTCTTTTTTTGGCAAGGAAACCTTTTTACATCCCACACTTCCGATTACATGAGACTCAGACTGGATACATAGAGTCTTCCTGCTCCCTTTTTTTTTTTTTTCTTTCTTCCCTTCTTTCTTTTTTAAGTTTCATGGGAAATCATTATTGCTATGAAAAGAAGTAAAAATATACCTTGGTTAGTTAGCTTCAATGGTAGCTGTTGAAAAAAAAGCTCTTCGATCACCTAATAGATTTGAAAGATTGACTTAATTTGTTTGTAATTTTCTAGCCAGGTTGTCACCTTCCATCAAAGGGTATCCTCTACCCAGTCGGAGATGGAACTAACCACCCATCAATCCAAGTTTGCTACTTCCTGAGCCCCTTGGCCTCATCCCCCCTCTGCTCCCTATTAGCGGGAAGTCGGGGTTCTCCCTGCCACAGTGGGGGTGGCCTGGGGCTTCCACCCAGCGTTGTGCACAGTGGAGGGGACCCAACCCGCTGAGCCTGGGCCCGCTGACTGTGAACTCTCCCCATCCTCTGAGGCTCAGGCGGTGCTGTTTGGACAAAAGGAGGCTCTAGGAACCTGGCAATGTGCATCTGCCAACTTGCAAACTCCAGATCCTCTGACGGGAGGTGCAGGGGCTGGGCGGGGCCACTGGAGGGCGAAGTACCAACAGACAGAAGGAGGTCCTGTGATGCAGGACTTGACCCTGATGGGAGAGCAGAACTCTTATCTCAGCAGTCCCTTGGTGGTAAAGAATCAAGCCTTAACAATGTGGGCAACCATGGCACGTCTCCACTCTCCTCACATGAGCCCCAAGACATGAGGGAGCTTTTAACCTCCATCCACAGTCATTTTGGAAGGACCACTGGTGTGTAACTGGGAAAGCTGCCCTCTCCAGAGCCCCGTGCTGAGAAGGGTGGCTCTCTCATCTCAAGAAATCCAGTGTGATCTCCCCACTCCCCCAGGTTGTGACTAGAAGGGGGGCCACCACCAGGGTGTTTTACCGTGCCCCACGCCCCTAAAGGAAAGCTCTCCATTCCAATGAAGGAGGAGCCAGGGGACCAGGGTTTGGTCCCCCAGGAACCCCAGAATTCTCTGATGGGAACAGACTCTGTTCTTCATCTCGCAGGAGTTGCTGTTCAAGATCAGCTTCTAACCACTCCCTCGTAACCAGGCTGCAGCCCTGATTCCTGTTTAACTCTAATTCTGAGGTTGTCACTCATCCCAGCTGAATTCCTGTCCCCACCTTCCCTGCCACCTTGTCACAACGCTTCTCACTATAGAAGCACAGAACTACCCCTGGCTTCTAACTCAATTCATCACATTTTTGTCTCCTAAGGCATTTTTCAAGTTTAAAGTCCTCTTTTGGCTGGTATTTCTTAATTCTCACTTATCAATAACATTTCCATTCTAATAAGTATTACTATAGCTTATCATCACAGTAGGATTTCTAGAATCACTGGTCTAAGTATTTGCCGAATGTTTGCTTGTTCCGCTAAACTTTAATCGTCATGTGAGTGGGAGGAAAATATGTTTGCTCCATTGCTATATCCTTAGTTCCTGGCACAGTTTTTTAGAGCATAGTTTTTGTCCAATAAATATTTGTTGGATGAATTAAAAGATAAACAAATGATATTATAAGTTCCCTACAAAAGAAATGATTTTTTAATGGAAACCACATCACACCATTTAAAGACAGCCTACTGATGGATGCAAGAGAACGTTTTCTTTTCTGGAGAGCTGCAGATGTTGAGACAAATAACGTGAAGCGGCCAACATGTGGTTATTGGACCCAGTGAGGGGTCAGGCAGGAACTTGCCCGGCACAGTTTCTGTTACAGTGTATATAAAACAGAGACCAATCAGAATTGGGATCTTTAATTAGGCCTTTGGTTTTATTTCTTTATACTTCATTTCCTTTTTAAGGAAAGTGAAAAGTAATAATGTCAACTGTTCTTTTAAGTGGAAACATTTAAAGGAAACATTTCCTTTGGAAAGGAAAAGGGAAATGAGGAACAAATTTGTAGAGGAAGTGTTGATGGATTTCCAAATCAGGGGGGTTGGAAATTACTTTGCTTTTGCACCTCTGGTCTCTTTGCTGTTCCTCCAACAGTGCCAAGCATAATCTTGCCACAGGACCTTTGCACGTGCTATTTCTGTGACCTGGGAAGTATTTACCGAAATTTCTATCTGACTTTCTTATTTTTCTCAGGCTCTTCATCGTGTGGACCTTACTTAACTCTCCTATTTAAAAAAAAAAAAACAGAAGATTCCCCCATGCCCTTCTCCCACCAGACTCTCTACCCCATTACTGTTCTTTACATTTCTCTGTGACAGTTATGACCAAATGACACGTTAGTTTATTTACTTACCTACTTATTTATTTATTTATTTATTTATTTATTTATTTATTTATTTATTTATTTTTTAACCTGTCTCCAGCTAGAATATGTACAAGTTACATAAGGGCAAGGACTTTGTCTGTTTTACTACTAAATTCTCACTTCCTAGAACAGTGCTTGATACGTATAAATACTTAGTACAACAGGGCATCACTCAATAAATATCCCAGAAATTAATACTTGAATGAAGTTGAAGCAACACGGGTTTCCTACACAAACTATTAGTTTAGTCCAAATGCTGATGGAGGTCTTCCAGTGCTGCTTGGAATTGGCTGGGAGCAGCTTAGGGGAACTGACTGTCTGTATTTCTTTCCAACTCTGCATTCATTGACACCAGGTTGGTAACTTGAAATTGGCCATGGTGGGAGTATTTACACCACGGCGATCAACAAATGCTAGACATCAGGGCTTTTCTGTTTCTTTTTTTCCCCAAGACTCACGTCTTAAATATCTTCTAGCATACCATTGGTGTTACCCCTACATTTGCCTGGAAAATGATCATGTATGTATATATAAACATTTACATTAAGTATTCTGAAGTTTTGTGCTCAAATGGAATACTTATTAGACAGTTTAACAGGTCAGTCCACCTCAGGAGAGGAGGAATTTTACAAGGCTTCAGGCTGGAAGACAAGCTTGATAAAATGGATGACAAGCAGAAAATCAGGATCTAAGGAAAACTGAATTTAAATAACTTTGAATGGTAGTGAAAAGGATTCAATGCGTAGAAAAATCATTGGCCACAAGTTATGAAAAACTGCATTATGTAAGAAATTAAGAGCCTAGTGTTTGCAGCCACTAACTACTGTATATGCAAAATAGATAAACAAGGTCCTACTGCTTAACACAGAGAACTATATTCAATATCTTGTAATAACCTATAATGATAAAGAATATAAAAAAGAATATATACGTATAAATGAATCGCTTTGCTGTACACCAGAAACTAACACAGCATTGTAAATCAACTATACTTCAATTCAGAAAAAAATATTTTATGTAAACAATTTTTTAATTGTAGTTAATTTACAACGTTGTGTGAGTTTTGCGGTGTACAACAAAATGATTCAATTATTAAACAATTAAAAATGATGTCTAAGGACCCACGGGTGACACTGCAGGTGTCTGAGGCTGAGCAGCTCCGTTTATGCCGGCAGCCTCTGCCCAGGGCCTAGATGGAGGGTGTCTTCTGAATAATAAAACAGATTGGGAGACTTAAATACTGATCAGATTTGCTCTTTTCACTTGCAAGCTAGAACTGTCAGTGCGCCTCCCGATGTGACAGTAAAACACCCCCTCCTTGGAGCTAGAATCACAAGAAAGCCTCTTGCAGTCTCTCCATCAAATTTTTATCTTCTTCCTCTACCCCCTGATGTCAGGTACCTTTGTATTGTCACCATCCGGCTGCCACTGCTGTCCGAATGTGCTGGACGCACTTACGGATTGCGGCCGTGCCCCTTAGCGCCGCGACCCTGTCCGTCCCTCTAGAGGGAACCCGTGCAGGGCGCAGGCGTCGTGGCCGCCGTTCGGAAGGCGCCTCCCGTGCTGCCTGGCGTGCAAATTTCTCTCCGACCGACAAACGCCTTCTCGTCCTCCAAGTTCCAGCTCCAGTGTGTCCTCTCCTTGGAATTCTTGCCCAACTCTCAGTACTTTGGGGATCAAAGAGAAGTAAGGTTTAACCAGTCTCAAAACATTTACAGTATACGTATAAATACCAAAAAAGAAAAGAGAAATGGGTGATGGAGAGACATGTGTTCATAGGATACGGTGTCCTCGAAGCACGTCAGACTATTGCCTTGTGAGCCATGTTTTCACCTCTTTGCTCTGTGCCTGTTTTTGCTTTTGCTTTTGCTTTTGTTTTTTAAGTGAAATCAATCCACAGACATAGCTGATTATGAAATTTCCAGCAATCCAGAAATATATTGAATTCAAGCTGTTTTCCTTTGCCTCTCCTAATTCAACGCCACTTCCCACAGGTGATCTCTCTAAGAGGTTTGACGCATCTTTCCTGTTAGTGATCGTGTGGGGATTTGTGTGTGTGTAAGATTTCGTAAACACATCCTTATGTTTATTGTTTGTTATATGATAGAATCATAATATATAAATGTATTGGTCTGTGAACTATTTTTTGCTTTTTACTTCACAGGGTCTCTGGGCAAATTTTTGTCAGTACATAGTGCAAAGTGTTAAATATTCTGTCATTCTTTATTTTAGGAGACTCTTGTTTATGGATCTCTAAGTCATTTCTTATATTCAGCCACTTCATTAAAAGTTGCAAAAGAATCTGGAAAAAAAAAGTATGTAGATGTATAACTTAATCGCTTTGTTGTACACTTGAAACTAACATGGGAAATCGACTACACTTCAATAAAAAATAAGAATTAAAAATTTTTTAAAAGACATACTTCAACCCCTATCTTGGGGGTACACGTTCAAAGTTTCTACAGGAGAGGTTTTTGAAAGTGGAATTTTGGGTCAAAACATAAGCTCATTTCAGATTCTGGAAAGTATTGTCAAACTGCTATCTAAATAGGGTTCTCCAGATTGCCTTCCCACCGTCAGTGTATGGGAAAGAGAAGCCAGCCCCCCTCACCCTTGCTAACAAACAATGGATATTATGAGCTTTTCAAAAGAGTGAGGGTTTAAGAGCATGCAACTCAATTGCTCTGTTTGAAGCTAAAAGTCAGATCCTTTAGTTCAGGTTATGTGTGTGTGCGTGTGTGTGTGTGTATTTGTAAAGACTTCTGATGCATAATCTGTGCAACTACAGTTGTTTTCCTTTGGGCATTTGGTGGTATCTCCTGCTCTTTAGCTAGACAGAGACCCTTGGGACCCATCTGGCCAAGGTCATCATGGGGGGTTCTGTTGAGTCTATGCACTAGTGACGCAGGCCACGCCTGGGGGACCTTCCCTCCCAGTGAGCAGATGTCCGGGGTGCGTGGCCCCAGGATCAGCAGAGGTCATTGTAGAGAGCAGAGCGCCTGGATGGGTCAAAGTGGGGCTGGTGTTGGCAGCCCTGCTCTCCCGCCGCCCTGGCTGTTTAGTCTGGGAGAACGCGGAGGTCAGGCGCTGGCACAGGCACGGGGCCCTTGGGGTTCCTCCGGGCTAACGCACTTATCAGGACCGGGGCTGATGAAGTGGAAGAAGAAAGGGTGACGCGGGGCCTTCTGCCTTTCACCTTGGAGGAGGAGGGGTGAGGGTCAGGGGTCAGCCTGGATGCTCTCCAAGTGCCTTCTCAGGAGGATCGAGGGACTTTCTTATCTGGGAACAGAGATCTTTTGTTAACATACAGGCACAGAGAATGTCAGTTTCTCTTCACTGTGGCTGCCGGGGCAGGGCCAGCCCCGCACGTGGATGCTCAGGTGGTACGTCTCGGGACAGACATGGAGATGATGACGTGTTGGTAGAGATGTGAGCAAACGCCTACACGACCCGGGCAGCACTGTGTGCTGAGATGTGCGGGGGGGGGGTCCCCTGAGGGAGGCCCTGGACACCCTGCAAGGACAGAACGCCATAACTAGTATTCAGCTCCCAGGCACAGTTGAAAGTCTGTTGGTTTTTGTTTTTGTTTTTGTTTTTTTAAAATATTTTCAAAGGTGATTTTGCTCATATAATAAAAAGGCCATCTTACAGTGACACCCCTCACTTTATATCTTTCTCTATCAACAGGGGTGAGAAATGTACATGCGAGAGAGGAGATTATAAAGTAAGGCTTCCTTTTTCTTCAAAGATGATATAAAAAATTCAATTAGCTGTCTCATTTTTCTGGGGGAAAAAAATATGTGTTAGTACATGGGCTCTGTCCTTGATTAAGGAAGTCAGGGGTTTGTAAGAAGGTTTTTGTTTAAGAACTCAGTATCCCTTGATATCTATTCTCGTTGTTTAAACAAAAACCATTATCACTTTTTATAAAAGTAGATGGAGTTTCACAACTATGCAAGAGGGGGGCCCTCTCCCTACAGCTGTGCTGTTATCAACTTGACGGTGATGCTATGTCTGTTACAGGCCGACACACCAGTCTTAAACGGACTGAAAATTGGCAGGCATCTCCTGAAAATAACATACATTATGCATTTTTAATATGTATACATATTATTTTTTTCTTTATGGATATGTAATTTACAAACAGCAAATGCACAGATCTTAAAGCGTATACTTAATGAATTTACATATATGTATATATATATTTTTTAAAACATTAAACCAGACTTTATAAAGTTCCATGAAACTTGCTTTAAAACAGACTTTTTTTTTTTAGAGCAGTTTTAGGATCACAGCAAAATTAAAAGGAAAGGACAAATCTTCCATAGCCCCTCTGCACCCCCCCAACACACACACTTACATGTACACACACAGCCCCCCCAGTTACCAGTATCCCCCACTGGACTGGGATGTCTGTTACACTTACTGAAGCTTCATTGATACATCATTATCATCCAAGGTCCACAGTAAAGTTTTTTCAAAATGTACATCATTGCAGGTCATTTTTTCAGGCAGTGTTGCCTCGCTAACATAAATTGTCTAGAGATGTGCTTGGGTGATATTTTCCCCATAGATTAAGCAGAAACTAGCAGTGGAGAAGCAGGATTGGCAGCTCGAAGGAGAGGGGCATTGAAAGGACTGCCGAGTGTCTCAAACTGCATTACCTTTGTTTGTTTCATTTTATGGATTATGCTGAAGGTACAAAGCATTTTTTTCCGGGTTTTGTGAAGACTCATTTTTTGCACTGAGTAATTGAAATAAGGACATGCTTGTAAACACCCTGCGGAGGGGAGCTTCACACCATTGAAGTTGGTTCCAAGGTCCCAGGTAGAAGAAATGATCATTCAGCACTGAGGAAACTGACAAGGGCTCAGTTCTTACAGCGTCCCCTGCGGGAGCCCCCCACTCCATCACACTGTCCTAATTGCTATCCTTGCTCGCTATTACCCGTGAATTCTCTGCCCTGTCGCTAGTGTTCACTTTTCAAGAAACTAATTCATCATGTGTTTCCTCTGCTTGCTGATAGGATGAAATCCAGTTAACTCTATCATCTGTAATATAAAATCCAAATTTCCTGACCAGCAACCCTTCATCTTGTGTCACTCCCCTTAGTGTCCCCTGCATCGCTGCCTGGCTGAACTGCATCACTGCTCAGCAATGCCACAGCAGGCCTCTCCATGCAGCGTTCTCTGTCCCCTTTCTTTCCCTGCAGCACCTGCCCCTCTGGAGAACTAACTCCTAACTGTTTTTCCTCTTCACAGAAGCCTTGCTCAGTCACCCAGGCAGAGAGAGTTGTCTGCCTTCTGTCCAGCCTCAGCATCACTGTAACCTCTCCTCTGACCTGAACAGACCATATTTGTCCTTATTTTTTGATGTTATATATGCCAGTCTCTTTGCCACACTGCACATTTTCAGTGGCAGATGTCGCGTTTTTCTTGTTTGGGTAACCTCACCATCTAGAGCTCTACCCAGGCAGGAACTCAACCAACGTGTTAAAAAAGGAATAAAAGGCTACCCTGCAGGATCAAGGGAACTTGAGGCTGTTGATTAAGTCTTAAAAAGGGCGCAGCTCTAAACTGAGGTGATCATGTTAACAACCACGAAGTAAACTCTCCTTATGTGAGACATACCCGGGGCATTAGTGAAATTTTTTTCCCAGGACCATCCCTGGAGACTTGGATTCTAGGTGCCTGTGGTAAGGCTCTGGAATTTGTGTGCTTGTCACTTGTCCAAGGTGGTTCTTACGACTGTAATATAATGTAATGAGAAAACCTGAGTCAGGGTCCAGCTCCGTGTTACGGCAGGTGGTGTGGCTGGCTGCCCCCGAGACGTCTAGAACATATTACGTATACATTTACCAAGTGCCTGCTTACTACAGGCCAGGCTCCCCGTCCTGGTGCTGGAAGTTGCCCTGATCACTGGGAACCGGGCTCACTCCCCCAAGAGTAGGTGGGTCAGTCCCCTCACAGGGACGCTTCTGATGTGAATGAATTCAGAAAAAATTTATTTCGCGGATTAAACCACATACACTCTCCTTTTATAACACACATATCTGATGTTCTTTTATGGTCTGGTGAATTGCTGCACAAATTGAATTCTGTGATTGGCAAGGATAATGTTGAATATCCTTTTTGAAACTCCCCACTTCCAGCACACCCTGAAAAGAACCCCCCGCCCCTCCCCCAATTTCAATCTGGTGCTTCCCCTAGGGGAGCAGTCCTCCACCGCAGTTGAAAATCTCTGGTCTGATGCCAGCTTCCAGCTGCACCTCACCGGTCCCATCCTGCAGGAGATGGTTATCCACGCCCTGTCAAGGCATGTCAATGTCAGTGACATTGACTTATCGGTATATTTCAGACCCAATCCTGGAAACAGGTTTTGAGGCAGGCAAGGAGTCAAGTCAGTGGGAGAGATGCAAAGTGAGGTCATGAGGCTCTTGGGTCAGCCGGGTGGCCGTCAGTGCTACCCAAGGATGGAAAGGGATAAAGAAAAAGGTGTATTTCATCAACCTCCCAATGTAACCTGGAGTCCTAATTATGCGACCAGCATAGGGATTTAAGACAAGCTTTCTTAGTCTTGGGATCCTAACAATAACTTTTGAGCAGCCAAAGAAATCACTCCTAAAGTCCGCTTCCACCTTCCACCCTGGAGAAGGGCAATCACACATGACACTGTTCCATCCCAGCTGCCAGAGAGCAAATTATAACGTTTTGTCCAATCAGGGGCTGCAACGCCAGCCAGGACCGCCCTCAGCCTTAGTCTCTGGGAGGCTGCAGGGTCGACCTGTAGTCACCTGTTCTGTCAGCAGGTGTCTATTTAAAACAGCCACTACGTGTCCAGAGCTTCAGCTGAATGTTTTCATCTTAACTATTTCTTCATTACATTTAGTTTTTGTCTGCAGACGCTTTCACCATATGGAATTATTGGGTCATACATCCAACCCCATCTCTTATTCACTCATCTGTCTAGTTTTCATGTAAGTAAATAGAATTATTTAAGAAATTAGAAGAAAATAAAAGCATCAGATTCTTTTCCAGGAGAAAGGAAGGGTCCTGATTGAATCTATATAGAGAAGCCAGTTCTTACAGGAGCCATGAGTGCTGTTCTGATAGGGTCAAATCACTCTGGGCTTGCAAAGGGCACATCGACCAAATGGAAATGCATAATGGGCAAAAAAATGGGGCGAGCTGCATCACAGAGTTTGAAGTGGAGCTGATGGAGTAGAGTGGCTCTTGCTTGAAGCAGGCATTTGATGTGATTTGAGGGCGAAGGAGGGATTTGAAACATTCCATTATTATTTGAGAAAGAGATAATCCACTAGCATAGTTGATCACGTTAGTAAGTTACATTTGTGAGCTGTCATTCAACTGGTAAAGAAAATCCAAAAGAAAGCAGTGATTTGCATAGACAGAGTCTGATAAAGAATTAGGTGGGGAAACCTTAGGAGCTTGGATTACGGCTTGGATGGAAGAGGAGAAGGATGAGGTGGCTCTGGGCAGCCAGGATGTAGCCCTCATGCTCTGCATGTCAGACAGTGGGCATGAATATTGGAGGAGTCCTCGACAGCAAAACCCAGGCTGAATTGGCCAATTCAAAAATTACAGCTGTAGTTACAGTCTGTTTGTCCTATGTAGACAGACTTTAGGAAGGGGTAATGAAAACTTTTGAGCAATCAACGCTTCAGAAACAAAATCGACTGCTCTATGAAATAAATGTTTTGCAATTGGAAGTATTTAAATAAGGACTAGACAACTCACTCGGAAATGCTGAAGAAAGGCAGACCAACATTGAGCAAAATGGCTTCCCAAGTTTTCCAACAACTACTTTCCTGTGAACACCTAGAGGTGTTCATTTTTTGGTACAAGTGAAGACATTCTATCTTATCTCTTAAATTTCCTGGTGTTCAATTGTGTCACTCTTTAGAATTTATTCTGATCATTTTATAAAATCTAATTTTGTTATTGTGTATATTTTAGGACCCTCCCCATTTGATTTTTGCAAGCCCGTTTCCTTCAACCGAGTAATTGATAGTATTGTTGATTGCACAAATGTATTATGCATAATGAAGAAATTGATAACAACTATTATCAATAGAATATTATTGATAATATGATAGAAATATATCATAATATACAACTGAGAAGTTGGTAATGTTGTTGGAAAAAATCGTGTTGAATACAGAGCCAGTTTTCATGCCAACACACATCTCCTTTAAAGTCATCTCCATTCACCCATCTGTTTACTGAGTCACCTTACGGAACTGATGTACATGTCACACAGCCTTTTCTCAAAACCGAATACATTTTTCTTCTCTCCCATCTTCTCAAACTTTCCCCATCACCATTATCCTTCAAATATTACCAGGAATAAATCAACAATCTATTTTGCAATTTTCCTTCTTGCCTCTTCCATCTGTGTGACCCCCCATGGCCCTTTAATGGATGATAATCAATTATTTGAGCTTCATCTTAATAAAAATTTCATCAGAGCAGCCCTTGTTGTTTTCAGTGATTTCTGGAAGCCTAAGTTTATTTTCTACGTGGGTCTTCTTAATATAACTATCAGAAATTACAGAAAACTCTTATCTTTTGTCCTGAGCCCTGTTTAGAACAAAAATTCCTAATACCTGAATTTACAGAAGTGCTGAATCGTAGTTGGCACAATTGGTTTCTTGGGGTAATGATAACAACAAATATGATCAAATAATTTTATTCTTTACAAACATCTGCTATACATTAGTTGTTCCCACATACTTAAGGGGCAGAGAATCTGAAAAGTTATGTCATTCTTTTACAGGGCGCCATGAGATATTTAAGTCTATAATACAAAGCAAAATCAGTTGTCACTAAACACATTAGATATTATGCATATGAAATAACAGGTCATGTGCACAAATACTCATGGAAAAAGTTATTTTATCAAGCATGATCAACTGTTTATGAACTTTTCTGTGAAAAATAATTTACTACTGATTCCATCAAGCTAACAGCATTTTTCAGGAAAATTGGAGCATATATGTTACACATTTTTCTTTGAAAATATTTAAGGGACTTCCATGGGAAAAAGCCTAAAATTTTTCACATAGCCTCCATATTTTATGAAGATGTTACTGGACTCATACAGCACAACATTATTGAATTTAAGTATCACAACCTGTTAGATTAATGAATGTCTACCCCAGTACCCGAATCAGAAAACCAATGAATCAGGTTGTTAAATAATCTGTTCCAATATGATACCAGAGCTGAGATTCTTGCTATACAACAGCCCTTCTCATATTTCTTCTTCATTGAGATCATCTGTAATCAGACAGTCAGAATTATATTTTTGAGCGCTTCCTAACAAGGACAGAAGGCAATCTGCTGAAGCGGTTAGGAGCGCAGACTCTGCAGTCAGGCTGCTTGGATTTAAATTCCAGCCCTGCCACTTATCACCTGGGTGATCTTGTGCAAGTAGCTTCATCAAGTCTCGACATCAGTATAGAATCATAAAGCAACAGTCGCTACATCATAGAATCGTTGTGACTATTAAATAAGGTAATCCTTATAGAGGATTTAGCACCATGCCTGGCATAAAATTAGTCTCCAGTAAATGTCACCCAACAATGGAGTTTCCATCATTTTCTGTGGCATACTGTGGGCTCCTTATTTTTCTCTTTAACTGTTCCATCTGACTTTTGTGTAACTTGAAGTTCATGACCCAGTGTATCCAAACTCTTCCTCCCTGGCTATCAAAAATTTCAAGATACACAGATGCATTTTCTCAGTCCGGATCCTCTCCACTTCTCAGCATCACCTGATTTCCAGGGAGCAGTGTGCAGGTACAAGCAAGAGCTAAGAAAGTCAGGACATGCCAGAGGCTATGCTTTCGCAAGACTAACATTTCCAGGTGTCCTAAGGGAGAGCTTCTCCATCCCTCCTCAGCCTTTCCTCTGTGTCAATTTTGTATCTGCATGGGAACGTCATTATTTATTGCCTCCTTCTGTAAGTGTCACCTATAAGACCAGCCTCTCAATGACACGTGATCCATCATTTGAATCTGATCCATCTTTCCAAGTGGAATTCCAACCTGGACCTTCACTCACTCTTGTCCAGACCTATAAAGAATGCTGCAAGGGAATTTCAGATTTAGTGCACGTTGACCCAGACTTTGTAGAATCTCACTGCTAGATCTCCTACATCTGAGTTTTGCCTTGGTGTTGAGACATTCTTTAAGATAAGACATTTTCCTTCTCATCTGGATGAATATTTTTCATTAAGCCGGACCACCCTCAGCCCCCTTTTCCAATTAATGTGAAATATTTTTCTACCCCAGATGGAACTGATGGTCCCAGGAGAGAATGAATTCTCATTCTTAAAAGGGTTCAAGCATGGAATTATCTTCAGCTATGTAAGATGGAACAAACTTATAAATTCTATATATTTCCAAGGAGATCAATTAATTTTCTCACTCACTTGTTCATTTGTTCATTCACCAACCAAATACTACTTAACCAGAAATAAAAGAGGACGTAGCTCTTGGGAAAATTAGCAGGAAAGTGCATCGAGTTCAAAAGTGGTTACTGGGAAAACATGGGGCTTGAGGGCAAAACAGAAGCCATTGGGTTGACGAGAAAATGTAACTTCTTTAGCTTCCTCCTCTCCTCTCTGTTTCTCTTGCATCTTTGATGAGGTTCAATTGCCCAAAAATCAGAAAAGCTGAAAACTTCAATCTTCTTTTTTCTTTCTGTCTTTTAAAGAACACAGCCTGAAAGGGATCATGACAAGGAAAAGTCATAAAATCATAGATTCTAAAAATGTCAAGGAACTTCGGGGTCATCTCATCCATGCACGGAAATGGAATGCTCTGTGTATCAGCAGGATGAGACTTTTTCTAATATCCTTTTTGGGGAATTATTTAGAATGTGAGGTTGAAGTGTTGTGGCTATCTGTGTTTTTCTCATTAAAAAAAGATTAATGTATCCCATTTTCTTAGAGTTTCTTATTTTTTTCTTCCACGTAAAGATAGCTGAGTGAGAAGGACACCGTGTCTAAGAGCAATGCTTCCTGTTGATCAAGATCAACCTCCCTCTTTTGAAAGGATCAAGAGAGGCATTTCTTCTTGAAGCACAGAATGATTCTGGATGATCCGTCAGATGCAGTGGTGGCTATCACTGGGAGTCTTCTCTGGGGACACGTGGTACCTGGGAGGCCAACAGACAGGTACGCCTGAAGGTTTGCAGAGGGGTTGGCAACCAAGAGAGAGATGGGTTCCCATTGATGGAGGAGCAGAATGTCAAAGGAGATCCGATCATCAGGCAACTGACAAAAACCATTCCCTATGTTCCATTAAATTGAAAGCAGTTGTGTCTCACTGAGAAAAATAAGCAATTATCTGGTTCTTTACGAGGGTAGGCAAAGGAACCCTCGGGCCACATTCTAATGTTATTGTCTGAAGGAGGAACCCTATGGAAATCATAAATCAACAAATTTCATGGTTAAAAAATATCTAATTTCATGCCTATTTACATTTATACAAATATCATATTGAAACTATGAAATACAGCTAGCATTGGCACACCCAGAGGCTCCTCTTAAAATTCTTTGCACTGTTGGCTTCTATGTGATTTCCTCAGGTGGCTGAGACACAGCCATGGGAAAACGCCATTTAAAAATTTCTTCTAGGCGTTTTCAACTTTGTAGTACAGATTTGACTATTTTCACATCAATTCGGACACGGCTCTCTTTGTGATACTGTAATAGCGAGCCACATGGTCTGCATACCTGAGTCCTCTCCTGAGCAGACGTTCTGCAGCCTGAGTGTCTCCAGGCCCTGGAGTCCAGCAGTAATGATGTGGTTGATGTGGCCCAGCCTCCGCCAGCAAAAATCCTTTAGCCCAAGGACTCCGTGGGATTTCCTACACACCTTGATGGATGTCTAGAATATTTTGGTCTATTTCTTCTACCCCTTGGTGTCCACTGCTTTTTTCATTACCCTCCAGACCCTGTTTGTCTCCCAGTGAAATCCACTGCTCCTGTCCCTTTGAGGTCTCAGGGTGATAAACTTCACTTCATTTGTGTTGTTGGCACAGTGCTGTTTTGTTCTGCCACAAACATCACAGCTGTGACCTCGGGGCTCACCTTACTTGCTATTGCATACTCTGGTACTAGCCCCAAAAGGTGGAACCTTTTACCCCCTCCCACCACCATGTCTGGTAGATGCTTGATTGTTTTTTCTTTACAGGAAAGAGCTAGAAGTCAGTCAGGTTCATGTGTCCTGTGACACCCAATTCTCCTTCCTCACTAATCATCAGTCATTGAGCCTCTCTCCCTTTAGGATGGGAGTCTTTCCTTCTAGAAATGCCGCTGGGGAGACTGAGGTAGTAGTTTCCCCTATGGCCTCTCAGGCTAGATTCTAGGGAGGACACATGAGCCTTTCCCATGGGGCCTCAATATTGCAGATTAGCTCCAGGTATAACCCAGTCATCCAGGTACACCTGGATAGATGTCCATACATCTAACACAGAGGGTCACAACTTGAAGAACTCTAACTGACTTCCTGGTTGAGTTGTGCTGTCTCAACAAATTTTCTTAGGCACGGATGATGGTTTTTGAATTAAAAAAAAAATTCCATTATATTTTAGTAAGCTGGGGTATGTCTCACCAATTTGCCCCAGGTCCCACTATTCCCTATTGCTTATACCTTTTTATTACCAGGCATTATTACTTGTCGACATTCTTCTGGTCCATGAAACATTTCCATTTCCAATGCTGGCTTTCATTTCTGCTCTGAGGCCCTGCTAATTTACATAACAAATGTAGGCTAAGGAAAGAGCACAGTGTTTGGCACATATAACGTATTTAATGCATATTAGGTGCCTGGCTGAGTTCATGAAGGAAGAGGACTTGTATTCTTTTAGGCTATATAAACAGATCATCAGAAAATAAAATGTCTTCATTTTCTATGGCTAGCAAGAGCCAGAAGAAAACAGTCAAATTTTCATGCAATTTCTGGTGGTACCAGGAGATCCAATGGAAAGAAGCCACACAGCTGTAGTCTGGGAAGGATTCTGAGTTAAAACAAAAACAAGAGCGGAAACAAAAGGCATTGATTTCCTAATAGCAGAGAGCAAAGGATCTTTCCACAGATCATGAACACGAGGGCCACACACAGGGGCTGAGGAGCCGGGCAAACTGGGCTCCGTGGGGGGAGTGCCTCCTCCTTTAATGGGCCCTGCATTCTGCAGGCACTGCTCCTTGGCAGTGTCCTCAGACCTGCAAGCAAGGGGGCAGCGGTTCCTTGCTGTGTAAGAAGCCAGTTCCCTGATTTGGGTGATTCATCGTCCCTGAATCTAATGCTTCAGCAGTTGTGACAGCAGGGACAACTGCAGGACCACTGTCTGTGGTTCTAAGTGTCCTACCTGTTCGTTCTGACCCTCCAGTTAAGAACAGGATGATGGGGTAGGGGAGAAGGTGGCCAGCCAACAAAAAGACCACAGGATAGGAACTAAGACCTAAAATGATGGGCGAATTTCAAGGGAAAATGACATGATATTATGAAATAGGCTTAAGTCTTTCTTACTTACTGATCAGATAATTACATAGAACTTAATATGTGCCAGGCACTGTTCTAAGCCCTTAAAAATATCAACCTTCATCATCACAACAACCCTGTGGGGTAGCTGTAATTATTATTCCCATTTTTCAGATGAGGAGATTGAAGAACAGAGAGGTAAGTTAACTTTCCCAGGGTCACACAGCTCGAACTGATGGGATCAGGAAAGGAATCACTGTAGTCTGTGTGCTTAATTAACCAACACCCTATGGCTTTTTTCCCAGAGAGGTTCCAGGGCTGGTTGACAGAAGGAGCGGTTAGTAAGGTTCAGGAGGGAGTGGTCCTTCTGCAATAGGACTTCTTGATTTCTCGTGCCACACTCTTGCAGTCTTCTTCAAAAATGAGAGAGGTAGCGGACTGCTCTCCTCTTCTCCCCACTTTACTTGACTCTTTACCCTGCTGCCTCCTTTATTCCTCTTCCCTCCTTGGCTGGGTGTGGCCACTTAGGTACCAATATTTATACTTATACCAATATTACCAATGATATTTATACCAATATCAGAAATATTCTGGAGTTCCCTGGAGGGAAGACCTGAATTAAGAATTATGAAAATTGAAGAGGGAGGATGTAGCTCAGTGGTAGAGCACATACTTAGCATGCACAAGGTCCTGGGTTCAATCCCCAGTACCTCCATTAAGAAAATTAAAAAATCTAATTATCTTCACCCCCCAAAAAAACAAAACAAAACAAAACAGCCAAACAAACAACACAAAACCGAACTAAAAAAATGATGAAAGAATTATGAAAATTAGATTCTAGCTTTTACTCTGCCTCTAAGCAGCTGTGTGACCTTTGGAAAAATCACAACCTCTCTGGACTTGTGAATCTTCACCTGTAAAGAGAAGAGTCCGGAGTAGAATGACGCTGAGCTTTCGTAGAGTTCAGATACTCCATGATTCTATGATGTAAACAAGCCAAATATTTTAGCAAATGTTCCTAAAATGTTGATAAAACAACTTAAATTGACTGTGTTCATCTCAGCTCCGTGCATTTCGAAAACAAGCTTTTCCCTCGTTTTTTTTGTTTGCACTCTTGTTTTTTTGTTTATATAAATGTTCTTACTTGTTACCGCAGGAGGTAAGGCGTGCTTCCTCCTGCCTGATCAGGTTTTACTTTGATTGTATTATTTGATATTCTGTGACATTATTTTATTGCAGTTGGAATGTCATAATACAAATCAGAATAGTCCAAAATAGTGCAGAGGCTGTCAAGATTTTCTTGAGGAAATTCACAGGAACTTCCTGTATTTTCACAACCGTTTAGCATATGCCAGATGGAGAAAATAATGCATTGCTTCCCGAGGAAGTGGGACATTTAGGAAGGCGCGTTGTCACACATTAAAAAGACTATCTTTTATCTCTGAGCATCCCATGGGTCTAGGAAGGGGAAATGGCTGGGGATCTGCAGGGCTTTTGTGGCGGGAGGAAGTCACTGGATAAACTGGAGAAGACTCATTTCAGCTCTTTAATGTGTAAGTGCTCTTCAAGGTGTGGTGGGACGTAAAGAAGCAGGCCCCCTGCCCGGCTTAAAGAGATTAGGCCTCTAGGAAAAGCAAAGGGAAGGCTGCGGGTTAAGCTCTGTGCTGATAGGGAAATTGAGAGTGTCCAGGCCAGATCAGTAGCTTTGAGGGCTTCTGTGTCTGAAGCCACTGGCACCTTATAAAACTCGGAAACCAGACTGCTTGGCTCGGAGAATTCCTGTGGGGTCTGGCCACCATCTTCTGCTTTGGTTTCTGATCTGGTTATCATCTCAAGACTCGAGGCCAGGATCCTCCCTCCCTGGCCAGCCCTCTGCGCGGAACTACTTGAAAGTTGCCAGGCCTCCCTGTGGGGCCCTCAGGTCCCCTGTGCCGATGGTCTCTCCTCAGTCCCATGCCAAGTGGTGCTGCCCACCATCCGTGATCCCTCTTCTTCTCACAGCTCACATTCAAGCCTCAGAAAACCCCCTGCCCCGCGAGACACCAGGGGAATCCGACCACCTCTCCCCCTCCACTGCTCCTCCTGGGACCAAAGCCACCATCACCCCCTGAACTGGTTTTCCCTGCTGCCCCTTCCAGGGAGCTGTTGCCCCCAACAAGCCTCCCTTCAACTTGGTGGGGTTAAAACACCACCAATTTTATTGCTCCTTGTAATTCTGCAGGGTGGGCTGGGGCTCAGCTGAATGGTTTTCCTGTCGGTCTCCTTGGGGAAGGGGGGTTCTCTCCTGTGGCTGCATCAGGTGGGGGCCAGATGGAGCTGGAGCATCGGACAATGTTCGATTCTTTCCCCTCAGCTCGTCTTGGGTTCCTGTACTCAGCTGGGATGATCTCAGCTTCTGTTTCTCGTCCTGTAACCCAGGGCCTCTCTCTCCACATGCTCCTTTCCCATGGGCTCTGCAGCCTGGTGGCCGGACTCCTAACATGGAGTCTTAGGGCTCCCAAAGATGCCAAGGCCAAAGCCGCCGGCCTTCAGAAGCACTGTGTGACCTCCACCATGTACTTTGGAGAGAGACAGTCCCAGATCCAGTGGGAGGGACTTTGAGAGGGTGTGGCTTCTGGGGGCGTGGCTCCGGGAGGACCGCCTATGGACCCTCGAGGCCACACTCCCTGCGATCCGTGCCAGGCCCAGCGGGAGAAAGATCTTGTTACAAGTGTGACTATACATCAATTAAAAAAAAAAAAGTGTCAGACCACACTTCTCTGCTCGTAACTCATCAATGGCCTCTCTGGTCACTTTGAGTAGAAGCCAAAATCTTGACAGTGGTACCCAAGGTGCACCCATCCACCTCGCTAACTCTCTGACCTCACGCCTTCCCCCTCTCCCCTCTTGCTCTGCGCCGGCCTCCCTCTGGACCCTGGTGCTCTCCAAAATTTGCCGGGCTTGGCCTCAGGGAGCACTTAGCCTCCAATATTCCCTGACTTCCCCCTTCTCCACCCTTAAGCCTTCACTCAGACATCACCTGCTCCCTGTCTTCCCCCGCTGCCCATCTGAAATTGTAATGCCACCCTTCCTGTCGCCTGCACCCTTTCCTAGCTTTATAGTTCTCTTGCGGATCATAACCATTGAACAGCATCTGTATTTTATTTTTTAATCCTATTCTTTTATTGTTCTCCTCATGATAGACTAGCAGGTAAAGACAGTAACTCCGTAACAGCGGGAGTTTTGCTGGTTTAATTCACTGCAGTAGCCCCAGTATGAGAACAGTGCCTGGCAAATAGTAAGATTCCACAAATACGTGTTGAATGAATGGATGCATGAATGGATGCTGGCTTCCGCCTCCATTTCAGACTTCTTGCTTGGTGCCTCTTGAGATCCTGGCCCCTGTTTGTCTAGCAACGTGTAGATGACCACTCAGGGGAAACCACTCTTCTGGGGGGCAGTTTTCAAACACTGAGAATTTGGTGAGAGGACATCCCAGTGTGCTTAGGTGATGCTCTGTACAGTGCGTGAGCAGAGGATAGAGAACCTTCTTGCAGCAGTAAGCCTGAGCTGAGTCAACGGGGAAAGATGTTAGAAAATCACACTGCCTTGGGCAGAGGTTTCCAGACTACAGAGGACTATGAAAACGAGTGTCTCTGACAGGAAACAGACATCTAAACCTGCGAGCACAGGGAAGATTATCTCCAGTAAAGGCATCTGTTATTTGGATGCCAATGAACTGGGCATTATGATAGATGCTTCCTGGAGGCCGTCACTGCTCTTCAGCACCATGCTCCGGGAAGGTACTGCTACTCCCACTTTCCAGATGGGGAAAACTGAGGCCACATAGCCAGGTCACAATCCAGCATAAAACAGGGTATAATTTATGTCTGCCAGTGTTCCTTATTGTACACAATCTTCACCTCACTGCTCAACTGCCTCCTTCTACTCTTCAAAAGACATGTTTGATCCAAACTGTTTGAGACTGAGGAAGGAGCATACAAGTGGTTTTTGGATGGAATAATAATGGAGGAATCTAGTATCCTTTAATTCATAGATGTGTTAAGCTTCAGAAGGTGATTATTTGAATGGAAATGAAGAGTCTTCGGTTATCAGGAAAGCAGAATTTACTTTCTACCAAACATTTCAGCCCTTGCTGCTCTGCCCTTTTTCAGCCCTTGACTACTGAATTTTTTTAGAGCTTTTTTAAATCCTGGCTCCCAGCTTGCAAATGTTGCATTTGGCAAGTAGGGACATCAGCTCTTTCATACAATAGTGAGGCACCAATATTTTATTCTCTTTGGTCTGCCTGCATTCTTGGTCTTTCTTCGGGTAGGTCCATGGATTCCCTGAGCAGTGCTGGGCTCCACGTAACCCAGAGTATTCACCAGAGAGCTGGGGGTGTTCTTTCCTTCCACGAGGTCAGGGAAATTGACCTCCACTGCCACTTCCAGCTCAGAGATTCCACGTTTTTCCCTAAGATCATGCTCAAGTGTGCAGGGCGTGCGAAGGAAATTATTAATAACTTAGTTTATTTAGAGTAGAAAATATAGGAAGTGAAGTTGAAAAAGAGAAAGTTTAAAATGTGAATGAAGGGCAGAGTAAAATGGTTTATATTATGTATTTAAGCAAGAAAAAGCTATTAAAGACTTTGAATAGAAAGTACAGGCAAGAAAAACAAAAACCAGAGGGGCCGGATCAAACTAAAGTCTTCTGCACAGCAAAAGAAATGATCAGCAGAATGAAGAGACAGGCTATGAAATCGGAGAAACTATTTGCAAACCACATAAGAGGTTAATAGTCAAATCCAGCAAGAGGTTAATAGTCAAAATATATAAGGAATTCCTACCACTTAATAGCAGAAATACCCCCAAATAATCCAATTTAAAAATGGGCAAAGGGCCTAAATAGACATTTTTCCAAAGAAGATGTACAAATGGCCAAGAAGTACAAGGAAAGGTGCTCAGTATCACTAACACCAGGAAAATGCCAATCAACCACAATGAGATATCGCATCACACCTGTTAGAATGGCTGTTAGCAAACAGACAGGAGATCGTAAGTGTTGGTGAGGATGTGGAGAAAAGGGAACCCTTGTGCACTGTTGGTGGGAGTGTAAATTGGGGCAGTCACTTTGGGAAACAGTATGGAGGGTCCTCAAAAATACTAAAAATAGAACTACCGTATGACCCAGCAATTCCAATTCTGGGTATTTATCCAAAGAAAATGAAAATGCTAACTCGAAAAGATATACACACCCCCACATTCATTGCAGCACTATTTCCAACAGTCAAGATATGGAAACAACCTAAGTGTCTATCAACGGACGAATGGATAAAGAAAATGTGGTATATATATAATATGTATGTGTGTATATATATAATATAAACACACACACAGTGAAATGAATTTGTCCATAAAAAAGAAGGAAACCCTGCTATTTACAACAATATGGATAGACTTTGGGGACATTTTGCTCAGTGAAATAAGTCATACCGAGAAAGTCAAACACTGCATGCTCTTACTTATATGTGGAATCTAAAAAAGAAACAAAAGCACAAAAACAGAAAGGAGAATGGTGGTTTCCAGGGACTAGGGGGTGAAGGCAAATGGGGAGATGTTGGCCAAAGGGTACAAACTTCCATTTATAAGATGACTAAGTTCTGGGGATCTAATATTCGGCATGGGAAGTAGAATTGCTATATTGTAGACTTGAAAGCTGCTAAGTGAGTAAATCTTAAATGTTCTCACTATAAAAAAAATTTAATCATGTGAAATGATGAATATATTAACCAACCTTATCGTGGTAGTCATTTCACAATATATACATGGATCAAATCATCACATTTTACACCTTAAACTTACACAGTTATATGTCAATTATATCTCAATAAAATTGGGGGAAAGATGCCATGATACACACCAGGGTTGGAGTATTGCAGTGTATTTCACCTTTTTTCAAACCACAGTGTTGAGGTTGAATTTACCCAACATAAAATTCACTCACTTCAGATCTACACTTCAAAGGGTTGTAGTGAATTTACATATATATGCAACCATTACCGCAATCCAGTTTTAGCATATTTCCATCATTCGTCCCAAATTCCCTCGGTTAATCCCAGCTCCCACCCATGGCCCCTGGCAACCATTCATCAGTTCTTAATATTACCACAAATGTCCTGATACGGAGCATGTGAGATCACCTGTGTCCATGTGTGTGAGAGAGTAAGACTAAAAGATAACGCACACACACACTTGGACAGCTGAAATATGAGTCACCAAAATAATTCTGTATATTTAACTTCCTTCAGGATGTGTGTTTGCTAATGATCTCAAAAAAAAAAAAAACTATGACTTTTTTAAATGTAAAAAAAATGTTTTCTTAAAAAAAATGTTTAGGGAGGAGGGTAGAGCTCAGTGGTAGAGTGCACATGCACGAGGTCCTGGGTTCAATCGCCAGTAACTTCATTTAAAAAATGAAAAAGTTAAAAAAAAGTTCTTTTTAATGCTTGTAATGACTTAGTGGTTAGGGAGTGAATTTTAAAGTTGTTTGTTTTTAATTAGCATTGAGACTTTAGCCCAATCTATAATTGGACCCCAATATACAAAAGACATAAAGCTGAGCAACCATCATGAAGAGGAGAAGGAAATTGGGAACACCAGGCCCCTGGGGTCTCATCCCAAGTCCTTCCCCTTGGCCCCTCTCCTGCTTGCCAGGTGACATCTCTAGGAATATCAGTCACTCAGGCCTCCCCAAAGGTCCACAGTCCCCCGAGAGACGGAGACCTTCCTCCTGGCTGGGCCACACACTCAGACTTTTCAATAGTGGTGGGAGGTGTTCGGGACGTGCATACCCACTCTAGAAAACACAGAATCCATCCTCCGCTGGGCGAACTGTGGATGAGGAGCGTGTCATCATAGCCTTTATTCACATATTTGCAGATATAATCCCTTTCTTTACTTCCTCAAAGGGTTAACCACAACCTTTATCAGTGGCTTGATTTAAGCTAATTTCCCTAATACACATATCCTCAATGAGCACCTCTTTGTCCCCTTTAAGTATGACTAACATGGTATTTCAGCTCTCTTGCAGGCATATGCACATATGATTTTGATGACTTTTTGTTGTGGTGGTGGTTGTTCTCTAGGTTTCTTAAAATTAACTTAAAAAACTTCAAGTGTAGTCAGTTACAATGTGTCCATTTCTAGTGTGCAGCATAATGTCCCACTTATGCATATGTATACATACATTTGTTTTCATATTCTTTTTCACTAAAGGTTATTACCAGTATAGAATATAGTTCCCTGTGCTATACAAAAGAAGTTTGTATTTTATCTATTTTTATATATAGTGGTTAACTTTTGCAAATCTCAGACTCCCACATTTATCCCTTCCTACCTGCTTTTCCGATAACAATGATGACTTATTTTTAACTTCATGATTAGGAGATTTTTGCCCTTTTACCTACTGACGTGCTATATTTTATTAATTGCTTATAAAGTGCTCACACATTCTTATTTTCTGGGATAAGTCCTTTTTGGTCAGAGGGAGTTGTTCATTTAATTCATTATTAAATCTTATTTCTGATCATTTTCTAAACTACTGTGTATCTATATCCATGTTGATACTGTTCTGTTAAATTTTTTGGAAGTGTGTGTTTTCAACTTTCAGCAGAAGTTATGCTCACCAGAAATTAGAAAGCTTTCTCATATTTTTCGTGGAATAGTTAAAAAGAATGGGAATTACCTCCTCCTTGGAAGCATGAAAGAAAACCCCAGGACAACTGTCTGGACCTGGAGTTGCAATTGGAGATAATTTCTTAGCAAGCTTTTTAATTTAAGTTTTTCTTTTTCTCATCATTATTGGCCCCATTGATGTTGTTTCCTCATGTTCTATTTGGTGACTTACATTTTCCTAGAAAATTATCCTTTCAATAAGGTTTTCAAATGTATTATAATAAACTTCACATTGTATTCATTTACTTAAAAATATTCCTTTATCCATAATATAATAGGTACTCTTTTTAAAAAATTTTTATTATAGGTCCTTAAGTGTCCTTCTCTCCTTTTCCTCCTTGATTAAAACTTGTTCAGAACATCTCTTTTTTGTTTGTTTGTTTTTTTCTTTTCTGAAGAACTAGTTCCTAGATTTACCGACTATTTCTCTATTATCTATTTCATCAGTTTTGTTTGTTTGTTATTTTCTAGGTCCACTTGCCTGAGGCTTATCTTGTTATGTAGTTTTTAAACATCTTGGAATTTAATGCTCGGTTAATTTACTGTTTTTTCTTTTTGTATTAATGATACTATTAAGAGCATTAATTTGCCTCTGAAAAGCGCTTTGGCACATTCTCATAAGTTTCCATGGGCAGTGTTTTTATTTTCAATGTGTTTTCTAAATAGCAGGTAATTCTATTCAAGGTAACAATTTTATTAATTTTGTTAGGCATGCTGATTTTATTTTAATTAAAAAAAACATTTTCTCTTCTTCTTTGCGAATCTGCAGACCTTTCCCTTAGCCTCCAGGCAGCCTACACTGTGGGCTGTCCAAGGCAAACTTGATGTTTAATCTTTGTTACGCAGCCTGTTTTCTCTCCAGTCCTAGCCCAGTTTAAAAGCTGCAGAGTCATGGTCCATGTGATCCTGCTAAAATAATAGTCCTCTGCTCCTATAGCTTGGCCTTGTCACTTTGATTAGATAATTTATTCCTTCATACCAGGGGGGCAGTGAATGATTTTTTTGCTGTAAAAGGTAGATAAAATTACAGCCTCCCGACTGGGCTTCTCGCTGGTTCTCCCGTGTGCACCTGCACCTCAGCAATCTCCTCTCTCCCTGGAGCAATGTACCATCGCTTATGCCTTTCCTTGCTCTGCCATTTTGCATTCGTGGGGTTGTAATCTCCCAATGGGTAATGGGAGGAATCTACTGGTAGACACGGACTGGGGACAGGGAGCTGTCACTGGCTGTCTCAGAGAGTGGCTCTCTCACAGATTAGAGCATTTCTGCAGGGCTCTTTTGTCCAGTAATATTTCATGTCTGTGGGATGCGATGATGGCAGGTGTGAGCACCTTCCAGTCGGCTTGACATCATCATTTTGTCTTATGTTTTCTCTTTGAAAAGGAACATGTGGCAGCTTCAGAAAGCTTCTCAGTCCCGTCCATCACTCATGTAACTCTTCATATTGCTTCCAGACAAGGGAACACTATAAATGAGCTCTCTCGGGATCTCTGTTTTGGCAAATTTCTAGTTCCCCATTGATTCCATGGACATTTTGATGAAGAGTTGAGGAAGAATAAATTAGAACAATTAGCTACCTGGCATCACAACCCTCAAGTCATAACAAGCCTATAAATGCCTCTATTTAACTTGATAAACCCTTGTACTAACTTTACAGATTTTATGCTCTCACTGGTAACTTATATCACACATTTATAGGATCTAAAGTTCTGGATTAACAATGATTCTGCCAAAACCTCCTCCCTAGAAATTCTGGGCTAATAAGATTCCATTGCCATTGACTTCTTCTCAAAGAATTGGTTCATTTATTAAAGAGAAATGCTTGGCCTAATATGGTTAACTTGTAGCCTGTGAAACAAAAATGATTTTTAAAAATCTATCACTCACGAAGTTAACCACCATTGAAACGTCACATCTTCAGTTACTCTGTAGTCATACCTCCCACCACGTGCTGGGGTAAATCTCATTGCTTCCTTTGTATTTTAAATGTTAATCTCCAACATAATCATTCCCAAATTTACAGCTGGAAGTGGAATGTTGACATCAGAAGTTTGATGAAACCGAGATATGTAATATTTAGATACTGTACCCCAACTCCCTATAGCCAACCACAAAATAAAATAATCAGCAGCAGACAAAACTAGTCCAGTCTGCCTCATGTTTTAAGCATCCAGAGTTCTAAGCAATCTGGGGGGGAGGTATAGCTCAGTGGTAGAGCGCATGCTTAGCATGCACGAGATCCTGGGTTCAATCCCCACTGCCTCCATTAAATAAAGAAATAAAAATACCAGAGTTCTAAGCAACCTAATTCTTGCCTTAATCAGTGAAATAACAATTTGGGATGAATGGATAGAGGGTAACGCTCATGTGTGAGATGAATGGAGACACAAGCTGTTGACTCCTCTTTTTCCATTTATTCCTCAGTCTCTTACACTAGGTCTCCCAGCCCCAACCCCTTATTACCCCAATGCTTTACCCAATGTGATCTCTAAAATTCTAAAATCTTAAATTAATTTTTAAATGAAATGTAAATTTAATATTCTAAATACAGTAAGCAGATGACTGCTGTTGATAAAACCTAAGCCCAGTTTTATCTTTTCTCTATCAAAACCCCTCTAGTGGATTATCAACCCATTCAAGTGAAAACTGAAGACCTTATGACAGCTTGGGAGGCTGTACACCTTCTGGTCCCTCTACCTTTATATTTCACTTTACATTTGTCTCTCTGCTGTCACTGTCTCCATCCCAGCCACACAGATCTCATCGCGAGTCTTTGCCCTACGGTGGGCAGACACCTGCATCAGTTTTTGCACTTACTTTGCCCTTCTACTGAAATGCTCTTTTCTCAGGGATTACTTGATTTTGCTTCTGCATCCATTTTGGACCTTCACTCAATATTACCTCCTCAGTAGGGTCTTAAAATCGCACCTGTCTTCCCTCAACACCATCCCCCTACTTCTTGTCTATAGCACTTAGCACCACCGGATGTGCTCCACGCTTTAATTATTTCCCTCATCTGTTGTGTAGCTCCCTTCTCTAGAATGCAGACACCATGAGAAAAGAGATTTTTCAAGTGACTCTTCTCACTATTCCATCACCAGTGCCTAGAAGACTGCATGGTACATGTAAGTGCTCAATACATATTTGTTGAATATTGAGAGAAGAAAGTTCTCAAAGCTGTTAAGTTACTGAAAAGCACCCAGAATTTTATTTATGTTTTCTTTCTTTATTTTCATCGAGGTGGTTTCCCACAGGATTTATAGATATGCAAATATATCACGTTGCTAAAGTCTATCACTCTTAGTCTTATTTTAAAAAGCAGAGATATGGATGTGATTTCTCCCAGATTACAAAAGTCAAAAATAAATAAATAAGTAAAACAAACAAACAAACAAAAAAACCCTCCCAAAAAAACCAAAACAAAACAAAACAAAAAATAAACCAAGAGCCACGCTATGACATCTTTGAGCCATCAGATGTCTCAGACAGACAACATGACTCCTTCTTTTATAATAAGGCTCTCACTCAATCAGCATGCCCTTCTTTGGGGACACCAAAGGGAGCCTCAGTCTTCAAGGACCTCTAAGATGGTATGTCTATTACTCAGGAATCAACATGAAGTCGCTACAAAGTGGTGTATTTTTACTGCTAAAATATGTCATATTACCATTTCCCACGTGGGAAAGAAAAGTTTCCTCTACCTTTCTAAGTTCTTCTGGTTGGTCTAAGAATTAAATTAACATGAGGCAGATTAACAGGAGGAAATTAAATTTCATTTCATGCATATGGGAACCCTCCACACATGAGAGGTTCAAAGGTAGAAAGGTAAAATGAGGTCTATTTTGCAGACTGAGCTAAGGACGGGAAAGGGGTCTGGGGCTTCCAAGGACAGGAGGGTCATTCACAGGGATGATAAGACAAGCAGATGGTTGGTAATTAAATGCTTTCCCTGCCATATAGATCGGGCCACTTAGATAAAATTTATCGCGGGCAACAACTCTTTTTCTAGGAGAAATCCCCAGTTTAAATTCTTCGAGGTAGTTAAGAGAGAAGCAGTGGTTTCTCTTGAGTCCACAGGATTGTCTTAACTCAAGATAACCTACACGCCAAAGAAGTGCATCTTGGGGAGGCCTGTTTTGAACCCCTACACCCACTTCAATTTCATAAACGATTGATAAAATATCTAAACTCCTGGCCATGAAATCTTAGCGTGAAGACAAAAGATAGGGGGAGAGAGAAGCCCCAATAACTGTTCTTAGGGGGAGAAAGAAACTTCAGTAATTGCCCTTGGAGTGAAAGATGGAGCTGTCAATTTGTTTGAGTCAGTAAAAATTTGCCTTCTGGTACGCCAGTCAACCACTGGAGTCCCATCAGAATTCTGGAAGAGGGGAGATGGCAATGAATCACAATTGTTTAAGTGTTTTCCAGGAAAAGGCAGACTTTGCCTGGGCATTTACAATGTCAGTACAATTTGCAGAAAGAAGGAGAAAAAGGTAAAGGGCCACAACATAAAAGAAAGAAAGAAAAAAAAAACGAGTCCAAAAAGGATGCGTAGACAGGGTCATGACATTGGTTTTGTATAAGTTAAAATTTGCTCTTAGGAAGCATTGTTGAAATAATTTTGGAAAGGAAGTTTGGGATTTCTGATTCAGGTGCAGATTCCTTGAGACTTGAATCCATTGATAGAGAGAACTTGACCAAGGAGTATCATGACGACTTACAGTCTGGGTACAAGCCCAGAAGTGGGATTCCTGGGTCATATGGTAAGTCTATTCCTAGTCTTTTGAGGAATCTCCATACTGTTTTCCATAGTGGCCGCACCAAACTGCATTCCCACCAGCAGTGTAGGAGTGTTCCTTTTTCTCCACAGCCTCTCCAGCATTTGTCATTTGTGGATTTTTGAATGGAGTTATGTCCTTTTTTAACAAGCCAGTAACCTGGAGAGTAAAACATTTTGCTGATTTTTGTGAGTCATCCTAGCAAATTAATCCAACCCAAAGGGGGATGATGGGAACCTCCAATCTGTAGCTGGCTGGTCAGAAGCACAGATAACACCCTGGACTTGTGTCTGGTGTCGGAAGTGGTTGGGGACAATCTGGTAAGATGGAACCCTTACCTGTGGAATCTGATGCTGTCTCTGGGCAATCAGTGTCAGAACGGAGCTGAATTCTTGGACACTCAGTGGGTGTCCGAGAGGTGCTTGTTGGTGATGTGGGGAAACCACATTCTTTGGAATTGGTACTGGGACCATTACAATCTGTTAGCTTATTTTTTAATTGGGTGTGAATATTTGCAGATGAAGACCACGTTCTTTCAGCTGCTATAGGAAATAGCCCTAAACTGGGAAGAATTACTTCCAGTTCTCGCGAGTGTGCTGTGATGGACATCATAGTAATCAAGAATGCGAGGTCTAGGGGTGGGGTGTAGCTCAGTGATGGAGGGGGTGCTTAGCACACACGAGGTCCTCAGTTCACTCCCTAGTACCTCCATTAAAAAAAAAAAACAACAAAAAACGAATGGGATGTCTGGATTCTGGCAGCCTAGGTGAGAATTCTGCCCCAGTTTACCTCTCAGCTCTGGGACTTAATCTCCTGGAGCTACAGTTTGCTCAATTGTCAAATACGAATAACACAACAGGCACGTTGCATAGGGTTGTTGTGAGAAGTAACTGACATAAGCCTAGTCCCGCCCCCGGCATAATTTTGGCAGCTGAGGTCATAAGCTCAGGAAAAACTCCAGACCAAGTTCTAGTCTACTCCCGGAGATGCTCTTTATTTTATAACATAGAATTAGTTTATCCTCTGTAGACTTTAGCTGTAGCCTTTTCCTCTTTTAAAAGATGAAAATGTGACCTTTCTTGCTCTGCTTTTGAATCTTTTCGGCAGCCTGAGGTAGCTCAGGAAATCTCTTGCCAGTTACCGATATAACCTTCTGTTTCAGTGTCTTAAATTGAAATAGAGTTTAAGTCTACCACAACCAGATACACAGACAAAGTGGGCCCTTTGTTTTATTGAGTAAAGAATGTCTCCTGTAGGGCGAGAGAGGCCGTTTTATTCATTTTCACTTTGCACTGTATTCTTCTTGCTTTGAAAACGAGACAGCTGACCCAAGAGCAAATTTTTCATCTATTTTTGATAACGTTTTTCTTCTTCTGTAGATCTGTTGGGAATTAAGCCCTTTAAATATCCTGGAGAAGCTTCTACTGCCTTATGACAAAGGGAGGAGGCTCTCTGTCTGCTGCTAAGTGATTGCTTCTCTTCCACCATCAGTACACAAACACAGATATTTTTCTCTGCTCTCCATCTTCTGTTGAGGGACTGATATTCCCTGTGATGGGTTTTCTTTTTCCTATTTGGTTCTGTTAAAAAAAAATGAACAAGAATCCATTCTTCTGAAATAGTGTAGTTCTGTTCCTATGTGACGTTGTCTGTCTCACCGTAAATCTGGCGTTTACAATGATGCTGTCTTTCTTCTTGTCTTTACCCTCATCACCACCTATTCCTGTTCAAATGCTCAAAGAGACCCACTCCCCACTCTCCATGGGGAACCCTGGCTCCTTCCAAGGTCCTTCCAAGGACCGTCAGCCTCGACAAAGACAAGCAGGGTGCGGGGAAATGCAAGAAGTGGTTGGTTTTGTCCCGATCTCCAGGTATCACCTTGCCTACAAATGTGTGGCTGAAGCCCTTTTGCTGGTATCCAGCTGTTTGCAGCATCTGGTGACTCGGGGAGGATGAAGCATCCCTCTGTGCTGCGGCTGAGGACACAGAAGCAGCAGCTCAAAGAGGGTCTTCCTGTCTGTCTGGAGCGATGAAGAGGAAAACGAGCTTCTTGGACTTCTTCATCCTTCTCAGTTGCAGCCATGGAGGATTTGGGGGAAAAAAAATCAGAACAAAACAAAACATCTTCAGGGCACTTCTGACCACACAAGGATGTGTTTGAACATCATAGTAGCATTTGGAAGCGCCTGTTTCTTTTGACAGAATTTGCAAATCTCATCTTTCCCCCTCAGGATGACTTGCAGTGTGGAAACACTTCCATATGCTCCAACTTGTTCTCATCATTTTGCTGAAGGGGAAACAAAAGAAGAGGGGCAGGGCTGAGTCTGTGACTTGGAGACAGCCCGCAGCCACAGGGGCACCCCCGCTTCACATCAGCCTCTTGTCACCCCTGACCCTGAACTCCTTGGACTCTGAAGTCACACTCCCTGTGGAAGCTTGGTAGGTAGCTTCTGTCCTGGAAAGCTACCTTAGTACAAATCCGTTAAGAATTCTGCAAATTATGACTCTAGATAAATGCTTCTCAGTTCATTTATCACTGAAAAAAAATGTTTAACTCTTGGGTATCACACAGGCCAAAGGCCCCACATACCAATGGCCTTGTTTATCCAAGTCCTGGTGGAGAAAAACCCTTTTTGCATATACTTGTGCCAGGATCCATGCCGCTAATGATAAGATGGTAGCAGCTGCCTGGTCCAGGGTCAACAGAATGTCAGCTCAGTGAAAGTTCTGTGGCCCCTTCCTTTCATTTCAGAAAATGGCCGTGATCCACTGAGGCAAAGACGAAGACAGAGGTGTAACATGCTTCTCAAAATCCTTTACAAATCATGATTTACAAGAGCATGCCAAAGCCAAGATGTAGGATGGAAAACATGATAGTTAATTCCACCCTCCGGGTTCAAAATTCCAAAATACTAACGTCCATTCATTCATTCACCATGTCCACAAAGATTTATTGGGCCCCTTAGTTGAAGAGCTTATATTACAAAGGAAAAAAAATTAGAGAAGAAAATAGATAACCAAAATTTATATTGAAAACAGTGACCACTCTACAAGATAGAGTGATGAATTCTGCTTGAGGAATCAAGAAAGGTTCATGGAAGAGGGGAGGGTATAGCTCAGTGGTACAGCACGTGCTTAGCATGTATGAGGTCCTGGGTTCAATTCCCAGCACCTCCATATAAAAATAAATAAATGATGTTATTGATTTAGTGATGGGAATGTTGGCTATCCTGATTGTGGTGCTAGTTTCATGCGTGTATACATCCATCAAAATTCATCAAATTGTACATCTGAAATATGTGTCGTTTACTGTACAGGAATCATACTGCAATAAAGGTGTTAAAAATAAAAATAAATAAATACACCAAATTACCTTTCCCTATAAAAAGAGACTTCTAATTACAAAAAAAAAAGTAAAAAAAAAATAAAGAAAAGAAAAAGAAGTTTCATGGAGGAAATTACCACTGGGCTGAATCTGAAGGAAAGAAGGCACATTTCCAGGTGCCACATCAGGGGTGAATATTTTGGCCGGAGGCAAGAGGACACGTATGAGGCACAGTGTTTTCAGGGAGCATGAAAGAGTTCATGTCATTGGAGCAGAAGGTCACAGGGGAGCCATGGGAGCAGACCTGACCATGACCATGAACCTAGCAACTGCCCACGTGGAGAAAGAGCACGAAGGTCACTCTTCAGAAAAGCAGCAGCATTGGGACTTTTATTGTAGAAAAGTGACCTGTAGCAGCATGAAGGATAAAATAGGAGGAAGGGACCGTAGGCAACTGACCAAGAAGAAGTTAAGTCTCCTTCTTGGATCAGTATATAACAGCCAGATGTGGTATTTACTTTTAAAGAGCATGGTAACCCTGGCAGGTAGTCTAAATTTTTCATTAAAAATCATCAAATAGAGAAAATGAGAAAACAGAAATATGCTTATGTTAAAGGCGAGGACCCACTCCCAACATTCCATTCTCTTCCACTCCAGTAAAACACAAGAAACTAAATTTTGAAATAGCTTCATGTAGGTCTTGACCGAAAGACATTTAAATAAATGTTCAGTAGATCCAACTTATTTAGAGTATTTTATTTTTTTAATAGAGGTACTGGGGATTGAACCCGGGACCTCATACATGCTAAGCACGTGCTCTTCCACTGAGCTATACCCACCCCTACCGACCTTCTTTTATTTTTTAATACTATGAACAGACAGTTGGAAATTTAGAACCACTTCCCCTTTCCCCTGGAAAGTTGGAGATGCAATCCTTGGATCCGAGACTCCAGTTCACCGGGTGAGTCATTAAAGCATCATTGTGCCTCCTGGGCGGTTGATAAGGGTTTTCTTTTCGGTTTTGACTTATTATTTATTCTTTTCAGAACCTCGCATCTTTCCCCCATGTGTTGTTCTTTGTGAGCTAGCTCAGGAATTCAAGACATTTTTAAAGGGAAAAAGAGAGAAGCAAGTGGACTTTTTACTGCTTACCCGAATTCCGTGCATCACATCTGAAATGATGTTTCCAAACAAATCAAATAAGGTCCCTGTCGCTGAGCATTTTTGCATTTGAATAATGAGCTGTCTGAGGATCGCCCTAACTTATACTCAAAAAGAAAAGCAAGCCAGAGGAAAACCTTGGCTGTAACTTCTGAGACTGAGGTGAACTTGACGGAGAAAAGAAAAGCGCTTCAGATCCTGAGAAGGCCTTTTCTCCTTGTTTGTGAGCCAGGTTCCAGCGTCTGTGATACGATTAAATTCTCTGAAATCTGGTGTGCTATCGAGCAGGGCCGTTCCCATTGTTGCTGGGCTGGGCGTGCCCACGTGATACGTGCAACTTGAGGCATCAGAATGATGAGAGATACAGACTTCAAGGGAGGGAGAAAGAGCTAAATGGTGCTCTTTGTTTCCAACGCACATGGTACCAAGATAAGCCATCCCACCGCATCATCCTCTGGCTGGGCAGAGGAGGGCCAGGAGAGTGATTCAGAGCTCCATCCCCAGTGTGCTCCATCCAGTGTGTGAAGCCACACCCCTGGACTTCCGGATGCCTGCTTACAAGGAACTCTTTGATAGGGACTATGCCCTCATGACACATCCAGTTCGGATGCTGAAAATGATAGCAAATTTACACCTGTAATACAGTAAAACCCAATTTAAATGAGCCTCCCCATGAAAGACAACATCATACAAGGGGCAGTGGGTCTGAGGAAACTGATGCTGGTCCTGAACTTACTTGCCTTGTCTGCCCTCTGCACGCCTCACCCTTGGCCGGGAAATAACCCGAGGGAAATGAAGAAAGGAAGAAGGAAAAGCCACAGGCTGCAGCGAATGGGGCAGAAAGAAGATGCACAAGCACGCAGGACACGGGGAGGAGGGCATGCCGATTCAAGTCAGTGTTGGGGAGCTCCCAAAGTTAGCATAATGAGAACACTTTGGAGCTAAGTCCTCAGCAGATGTGACAGCGTTCAGCCACACGATTTTCATTAATGGTCCTGGGAATCCTGCGCTGGAAACCAACGCCCTGAGCGGAGAATTCTCTCCATTGTTTTATATCCCCCAAAGCCATCATTGGTTGTTACATAAACGTCATCTCGCTTAATTCCCAGTGTATCTTCTCTCTCTCATCCTCTGTTCGACATACACGTACACAGGCAACTGGTCTGGATCTTGCTCATAAGGAAAGCACACAACGAGCGCGGAGGGAGATGTGAAGGTTAACATCTCTTGACCTCCTTTGCATTTACCCAGCGAGGAAGTCAGGCTGTGTCTGTCGTGAGCACCTGTGCTGGCTGCAGAGTGAAGGGTGGCCTTCCTTCCCGAGTTCCCTTATGTAGGTCGCTGTGGCTCAGAATTGCCTCTCTCAGAAAATCACCATTGAAACGGCAGAGAGAGAAATAAAAACACAGATCACAAAATTCTTTGAATACAATGCCCCAAAGGAAAGAAGATGCCATAGCTAAACAAGGATGTCAAACAAGCCACGGAAGATGAACCGTGCCTGCTAGGAGCGCTCCTGTTCTGTTTGGCCAGCAGAGAGTTAAGCATGAACCACTGTCTCCAGATCACAGCCCAGCCCGCTGAGGGTTTCAGCACTCAATTCACCCTTCCTCGACTTCTCCACACGCGCAGAAGGGTGTATCTGCAAAGCAGCAAAGACACATGTCCTGGACTCCCAGACACTTGTTGTTGGTGACACATGAGCCCTCCAGGTAGAGATTTTGGCTGTCCTTGGAGAGTTTAAATTTGATCTTAGATTGTTGGGGGTGGTGGGGTTGGGGAAGGATGTGCAAAATCTGCCCTCTCTCCTGCAAAGATATAAAACAATAAAGCACAAATGGTAACTCTAACAAGAGCCTTGTCCCTCGTTACAGAGTGTCCAGGCTGGAGGGGGTCCTAAAGCTTGTGAAGTCACAGTCCTCATTTTACAGATGGGAAACAGAATCCCGGAAGTGCTAAGTGAGCTACAGGAAGCTGAGCTACCGGAAGTGAAACCTTGGTCTCCTGGTTTGTGCGCCAGTGTTCCTTCCTATAACCTGGACACAAGAACAAATGTTAATGCCTTTTATTAATCTACAATTGATCAATCGAATTCTCAAGTTTGGCTGTAAAGCTCCTTTGGTCCAATCGTAATTTTACTCTATTTTACTTATTTGTTTTTTCGATCATTAAATTGGTGGATTTCAGGAAGAATCTTTTAGATTTCTTTGGCTTTTTATTTCCTTTATGGACAAATTTTAATTCTTACAAAATGAAATAATTTACGGAAACTTTTGGATAATGAATATGTTTCCATTTGTCAAGAAGTACTTTAAATGATTTTTAGAAGAAATTTAATGACTTTGACTCTGAAATTGAATTTCCTGCAGTGTGAGTTTTTGCAGAATTTCTCCTGCATTGGGCTATGGGAACTAGTACTTATATTTGAGAAAACAAGGCTTTGGAGTCAGGTGAACTTGGGTTCAAGTCTCTATTGTCATTTTCAACCTGTGATCTTGGTTGAGTTATTTAATTGCTTGGAGTTTCTGTGGTTTTCACTGTAAAATGAGAATGTTAATATGACCTGATTCTCAGGCTGTTCTGAAGAAAACCTAGGACAACATAAATTAAAGATGTAGGCAAATACATTGAGATGCTTAATGAAATGTTGGTGACTTTCCATTACTGGTAGAAATGATCTATGTAATTATACTTGTAAAAAGGCAAGATTTATCCCAAGAGATTTCTGTCTATTTTGTTTATTTATTCTAGCTCTTTATGGGATATGAACTATTCTCAAGCCCCTCTAAAGGGAGTTGCTGGCAGGAGATCAATTATAACCCCTGTCACAGTGCCTTGTAGCAGTTAATATTAATCAATCCATATTGGCTTATTTTGCTCATTGGTTAACTTCAGTTGGGTTGTAGCTTTGTCTTCATGCCAGGTTGCAGGAGTCATGGGAAGGGTGGTGTCCAAATGACAGGCAGGGGAGGTATTGTCTTGCCTGGTAAGGAACCTCTTCTTGGTTTCCAGTAGTCTCTTTTGTTCCTTCAGATCTCACACTTTGCAAGCCTGGATTGGTTCTTGGATGATGACTTAGTAGCCAAAGCTACAAGGACAGTCATTAAGGGATGACTTGTCCCAGGCTTGGGACACCCTTACCCCCTGACATAGCTCATTTGTTCCTTCCTTCCTTCCTTCCTTCCTTCCTTCCTTCCTTCCTTCCTTCCTTCCTTCCTTTCTTTCTTCCTTTCTTCCTTCCTTTCTTTTCTTTCTTTTCTTTTCTTTTCTTTTCTTTTCTTTCTTTCTTTCTTTCTTTCTTTCTTTCTTTCTTTCTTTCTTTCTTTCTTTCTTTCTTTCTTTCTTTCTTTCTTTCCTTTCTTCCTTTCTCTCTTCCTTTTTCTTTCTCTTTCTTTCTTCCTTTATTTTCCTTTCTCTTTCTTTCTTCCTTCCTTTCTTTCTTTTCCTCACTTCCTCTTTCTTTTGTCCTTCCTTCTTTCCTTCCTTCCTTCCTTCCTTCCTTCCTTCCTTCCTTCCTTTCTTTCTTCCTTTCTTCCTTTCTTTCTTTCTTTTCTTTTCTTTCTTTCTTTCTTTCTTTCTTTTTCTTTCTTTCTTTCTTTCCTTTCTTCCTTTCTCTCTTCCTTTTTCTTTCTCTTTCTTTCTTCCTTTATTTTCCTTTCTCTTTCTTTCTTCCTTCCTTTCTTTCTTTTCCTCACTTCCTCTTTCTTTTGTCCTTCCTTCCTTCCTTCCTTCCTTCCTTCCTTCCTTCCTTCCTTCCTTCCTTTCTTTCTTCCTTTCTTCCTTCCTTCCTTCCTTTCTTTCTTTCTTTCTTTCTTTCTTTCCTCTCTTTCTTTCTCTCTTCCTTTTTCCTTTCTCTTTCTTTCTTCCTTTATTTTCCTTTCTCTTTCTTTCTTCCTTCCTTTCTTTCTTTTCCTTACTTCCTCTTTCTTTTGTCCTTCCTTCCTTCCTTCCTTCCTCTTTTGGTATAACCTATCCTCCTAGAATTTCCATTGTTTCACTTGTTGCCCACTCTCTGATTCAATGACAGCCAACACTTCTCCGAGTTGCTGAATTTTTCATCATTGCTCTTACTTGTCCTTGACTTACTTTATATTAATATCCAATTAATTAAGACACTTAGAAATCCCAAAGCCACTTCAAAAGGATACACATTAAGTAGGTTCGGCTGAAGAAGGCAACACTGCGTGTGATTTTTACCCTTTTGAGCATCATGTAGGTTACTTCCTCTTTTATTTTCAACCTTATCATACTATGACTAAAATTCTCTTTTTTTCCTTCTTGTATATCTCTGCATTCATCTGGTTAACTCTATCTGCTTATATTCATCTGAAAAAAAATTCAATTTATACCCCTCGTCACTTACAAAATTATACTTCATCTGGATTAGAGACAAATGTAAAGCACAAAACTATAAAACTTTTAGAAGAAAACACAGGAGAAAGTCTTTATGACCTTGGATTACACAAAGATTTCTTAGATGCAGTCCCCAGGTCATTATTCATAAAAGAATAAACTGATAAAATAGACATCAACAAAATAAATTTTTTTTTTGCTCTGCAAAAGATACTGTTAAGCAAGTGAAAAGACAAGCCACAGACTAGGAGAAAATATTTATAAATCATATGTCTCATAAAGGGCTTATATCTAGAATATATATATTTTAAAACTTTCAAAACTCAATAATGAGAAAACAAATAATTCCCCTACAAAAAAAATGAGCAAAAATTTTGAACAGACATTTTACCAAAGAAGATATATGGATGCAAATAAACACATTAGAAAAGCTCACCATCACTAATCATTAGGGAAGGGCAGATAAAATCAAAATGACACATTCTTATATACCTATTAGAATGGCTAACTGATTCTACCAAAATGATTTCTAAACCGATTCTACCAAAGTGTGAAGATATGGAGCAACTAGAACTTTCATAACCTGCAGGTGGGAATGTGAAAATGGTACAACCACATTGGGAAACAGTTCAGCAATTTCTTCAAAAGTTAAACATACGCCCACTGTACAATCAAGCCATTCCATTTTTAGGTATTTACCCAAGAGAAATAAAGCATATCTCTATTCAAAAACTAGTACCTGAATGCTTATAGAAGCTTTATTTGAAACAAACAAAACTGGAAACCCAAATGTTAATTAACAAATGAGTGGACCGACAAAGTGTGGTATTCCCATACAATGGAATACATCTCAAAACTACAAAGGAATGAACTGTTGAGACACACAGCAGCATGCATAAACCTGAGAATAATAATTGTGCCCAGTAAACATTGCCATACCAAAATAAAATAGGTTATACCATATAATTCCAATTCTACACGATCCTAGAAAATGCAAACTGATCTATGGTGCTGGAAACCAGATCAACAGCCCCAGCGGGAAGAGGTGATGAGAAAAGGCAGGGAGAAGAGATTACAAAGAAGCATGAGAAATTCGGGGCAGGGGGGTGATTGATGTGTTCGTTTGCTTAGTTGTAGTGAAGTTTCCATAGGTGTCTCCAAATGTCAAAACTTACCAAATTAATACTGTAAATGTGGGTAATTAACTGTATGTCAATTACACCATAATCAATTATTGAAAATAAAAATAAGGCAGAAATATTCTAGCAACTTAGGAGGTGAATACAATAAAAAGGATGCGTGAAGAAATCTTAGCCAAAAGGAAGCAGCTCTCCCTGCCCCTTAGTGAGCCGGGAACGACTCTTACACAGATAAGTGAGAATCAGAGAAGGTGGGACTCATCCCATTTGCCCAGACCATTACTGGGATCCTCTCACCCCAAGTCCAGTGACCGACTGGTCCCTCTAACACACTGTTTAGAAAAAGTGGATAAACTGTAAAATTATAAAGCAGGCTCTTTTTTTTTTTATTCCCACTGTTCTTTGTGTCTCACCCTTTGGCTTAAGCCCATCGTCTTTTCTGGGGATGGGACTAACACTTTCTCTCTGTTGGAGTTTCTTTCATCACTTTTCCAGCCATGGATTGGCTATCAGTAGATCAGTCCATATCAGGTTAACGAGCAAAAAGCTGCCTCATTGGTTCTCGAGTGCTTGCTGGTCCCCCTTATCTGTAAAAGCCTTTTAAACTTCATGTAGACACACAATCCTGAGGCAGGAGGGAAACGTTTTGGATTAAACAATCCGGTACAGTTTGTAAACACTTGCCTTATATAGTCCTGGGTATTATGCGTGGGGTACAGGTAACGTTGTCCTATTAAAGGGACACACAATACCCCCTAGATTAGAATAGCTTTAAAAGTTCATCAGTTTCTCAGTTTTTTCTTTTTTTTTAAGCACAACAAATGTTTCTTTAGGATAAGTTTGATTTTTACCCTCTTGACTCTGCAAAGTACGTTTTCTTCTTTGCATGGAATTTTCACCCTCCATATCACCTTCCCTGGTGAGATATATTTTTACAATGAAAACCTTTTCTATGACCGTGAAAGGAAAAACGATCCCCTGAATGGTACCTGAGTATTAAGATTCTTATCAAAAGGTGTGAAACATTTTTTTTCTACAGGGAACAAAGTGGTCAGGAGCCTCTGTCATTGCTTCTGTACTGGACTAGGATGTGCTGTGAGATTCAAGAGTGACAGGGGAACTTTGGAATTAGAGCACTGATCAGACTGTCCCTTGCACGTAACCGAGGGGCGACAGGCTTGAGATTAGAGCAAACATACCAGGAACAGCTTTCCAAACAGAGCAGCAGGAAGAACTTGACTCCGTGGGACCTGTGACCCCATCCTGGGCTCTGACCCTATTATGGGCATGACTTGTGTGGTTCAGGAGAGCTAATGGGCCCACAATCAATCAGATCTCTGACCTGAGCCTGATGCACCAGCTTTCACCATTTGAGAGGACCATCCACAGACTGACTGAGTGGCCACTGACGTCATAGCAACATACAAGAAATAATTGGTAGCACTTGGGAGAGACTTCTGGCTGCAACTGGTTCTTTTGTGCTGTGCTCAGTGTAATCAGAAAATCCTTTTTCATGCAGTCAGCCTCTCCAAACTGGTAGTCATCAAAAGATGACAATTAAGATAGCCATTTTTACTTTTTAAATTTTCTAAAGCATTGGAAAGATTCTCTGTCTTGGGAGAATTCGATGAGCTGGTTTTCTGGCATTTAACTGCAGTGCTGTGGGTCTAGACTGGTGTCAGATTTTCCGGTGTGCAGATTTCCAGAGAGCTATGGCTTTACACTGAGTCTTTCTTTTGAAACAGTAGGATTTGGGCTCCGTTCCAGGTATATGCAAGTATTTATTATTAGTTCTTGTAATCATAATCACTATAAACATTAATGCATTTTCACAATCTGGCAGCCAGTATCTTAAATCCCCAGGAATCTTAGTTAAATCCCAGAGAAAACTTTGTAACAGTTGTTTGGGGGCATTTGGGGTAGCACTTACAAACGGGGGAAGACCAATTTTCAAAAAGTCCTGATTGATGGCTCAGGATTGAACTAGCATTTGGGTTCCCTTGGCCTCTGGACTCTTGCATCATCTGAGCACACAAAGAAGATGAAATTGGGGCACACATAATCCAAATATCTCCTAGCAGGATTTTTGATGGAGAGCCATAACCTGGAAAAGAGGCGTGTGATTGCACAAGAGTCAACGTATTTGAGTTTGCGGCAGGGTCTGCCAAGGTCACAAGCCATTTGGATTTCATGGATTCATAGTATTGGGCCTTCACTGACTTCTTTGCTATCGAAGGTCATTTTCTCTTGGTTCGATCAGCTTCCTATTGACAGAAAAAAAAAAAAAAAAGCCTGCCGAAAGCTGTCCTGGACCTTAACAGCTCTTATGAAATGAATTAGTATGATTTCAGTATGAACGATGCAGAAAACATATGGATTAAATTTCCTTTCACATACAATGTGGGTTCAAATATTAAAGGGGAAAATGCTTTGGAAACCTGTGTTTAGGGTTTTAGCCAGTCTCATATATTTGAACTATAGTTTTAAGTACCCTGGGAAGGAAGAAAATACTTGGAGGTGCTTCCAGCAGGTGGACACAGGCGGGGATGCCTTCTCAACTTCCATGAGACGTGGAGATGCTTCATTATAACAGTGACCGATCACATCGAGTTGACTGTCTTTCTCCATGAGACACTGACTTCTCCAGGGCAAAGACCCTTAACCTTTTCTCTTTGACTTTCTAGGACACAATACAGTACTTGCTGCATATTAGGCGAGGAGAAAATCCTTCTGGTATGGAGGAATGGGCCTATGGATTAATTAATTAATTAATCAACTTGCACCCATTTAGCCTGGACTTTCCCTGTCTGAGCTTTTGCGGCATGTCTTCCATCTCCATACGTGGTTGGTGGTCAGCTCATCAGGGGCCATACCACAGGGTTTCAAAACTTGCAACAAACCACATTTGGGATTGAATTCCCCGCGGGTGACTCTCACTATGTTGTCAATTGTCAGAGGCTATTTTTTTTTTCCCCAAAATAGTCTGGGTTTGGTAAAACTCAGAACATGTTTTCCCGAGAACATCCCCCCATGATCCAAACCCATGTATATTTTTGGGGAAATTTAATCCATGTGCCTCTCAGTTCATTCGCACAGATCATCCCAGATCATCAACATGCTTTTCAGTAAGAACTATTGAGAGATTTTTAGGTAAATATTTTTTGTCTTGTAACTACAAAGTTGCATTTGCCCAATGATATCTGGGACAGACTATGCTGAGTGTCTACCCAAGAGTCCCCATTCTTCCGTCCTAATTGAATCTCAATTCTATTCTGATTTGGGGCAACCATGTGGATTTCCTTCCCAGGCTGAGCAGGGGTCGGGGTGGAGTAGGATGAAGAGTTGATACTTATTAAGCTAAGTGATGATACAAATATCTTCCCTCTTCCTAGTGATCACGTGGGCATCTGGTCTTCGCTTGACCAGTGTGTTTTACTGGACAGACATCTAGCAACGTTTTCTTTACCCTTAAACAGCAACCCATCTACAGCCACTGGGCTCTCCCCGCCTTTGGATGCTGCCTAAGAGGACATGGTTTCTGGACCTGCAGTAACCATCATGAAACCAAGGGAAGAAGAACAAGGAAATGACAGAGAAGCCAACCTGGATCCCTGAGGTTCTTGAGCCTCTGAATCTACTAACTCTGGGAGTCTTACCATGTGTAGTAACAAATCCCGTATCTTTTTCTGCCACGATGAATTAAATAGCCTCACTGCCAAACGCATTCCAACCGCAAAAATACAACACCTAAACTGTGGTTTTAGAATTTCTGGATTGGTGGAAAAAAACTTTAGAACCCACTTAATATGAAGTTGTTCACTCAGTGGCAAAACTTGAGTTTTTACCTTCTATAAGTTAACAGCCTTGTGAGAGGCACTGGGAATTAAATACCAATCTTAAGTATATATAAACAGTAGAAAATTGTGTGTGTGTGTGTGTTAACCCTTTCCTTGTTTGCATGTGTTCAGTTGCCCTCTTCATTTTTTTTAAACAAAGAAAAATTATAAAACGGTGTAACAAAGGAAACCCAAAGTACAAAATTCCTTGATTGAACTTGAAACTGAACCTGAAACTGAACTTGACACTGGTTGCTATAACTCATCAGTAAGGAACTGATGAAGTAAGTTAAACTGTCTAAAGTATATTAAATTACTTAAAATGCTAAAAAAAAAAAATTAATGTGGTTCAATCTCTCCTGTCTTCTACTCTTTGCCTTTAAACCTCATTTCCAGCTAGTCCAGATTTTTCAAGATCTGCTTCTACTTGCTTGTTGGCCCTCAGTTAAGACAGATTCATTTGAAATAGTGCTACAGATTTTGGGAAAACAAAAATCAAAATTTAGTTAGTGTTTTTTTCTTGACCAAATGATCAACTGTATAATTCACACATCTAATTTAGTTGCTTTCTACAGCACACGAGGCATAAGGTATTACAGAATAATGGTCAATACAAACCAGACAGACAGTTCGTTCTGGGGTGGCTGGTTTTCATATGTGAGATCCTGGACTGCAAGAGGTGGGAAGATCAATAGAAAGAAACTCATCCGGTGGCTTTCAAAGTGTGTTTCTCAGTGCTTTAAGCCTTAACTGCTCTTCCCTTGGTGACCGGCAATCATATTTGTGATGCAAAGTTTGCACAAGGGAGGCCCTAGTGAATGACACCAAACAAAAGCCACCATGTATAGTACAGACAACACGGGTCAGAAGAAAATACAGCGTTGTGATTCCTTTCAAATCGTGAAGGAAGCGGTCCTTGAAGACCAGGATTTGATTAGGTGGCTAAGAGGAGCAAGGAACACCAGACAAGGTGGGACAGCATGAAGAAAGCCACTGTGGAAAAGCCTTAGGACTGAGCAGAGGCTTGCTTCACTGATGGGACAAGCTGATGCTGGGGAACAGCAAAATTTGGAAGATCAGCCTAGATGAGTAGATTTTGAGTCAGGTTAACCTTGACGACATCTACTAAGTCTCAGCCTTCAGGGAAAGCCAATCAAACCTTGGATTTTTGAATTACAACATGCATATGAATCATCTGGAGATCTCGTTAAAGGGCAGAGTGCATTGGTAATATGCCCCCAGCCAAGGCCTATTGCTACTGGTCCGCGGATACACTGAGCGGCTAAAATGAGGCCATTGTCGCAGAATCTGATCCGGGGTTAGGAACGCTCTTAAATTAACAGGGACAGTGGAAAGGGAGAAAAAAAATCTGAGAGGATCGGAGAATGAAAATCTCAGTATTATCAAAAAAAAAAAAAAAGATAGCAGTTAGTTTTCCCTAAGTTAGCGGTTTGTTCTGTGTCCCCAGAGTGGATTTGTGGTGCGTGTTCTGCACTTAAAGCCACATAGTCCTGGAGTTGAATCCCCTTTCTGCCACTTCCAGGGTAGTGCTTCTCATTTTTCTAATCTACGGATGCTCATCTATTAACAATTTTACCATTCTACGGCTGTCGGGGGATTGTATCGATTTATATGTCCACCAGGCACCCGCCGTATAGTGCAATTATTGTTCTAATTGTTGTCATTATTATTCATTAATCCTACAAACCACATGAAAAGAATTTCTAACTACCCCCAAGGAGCGTGGGTATCTGCATCTCTCAAGACACCTTTATGTCTCATAGAAAGACGATCGGCTTCTGCTAATCGTCTTGGGAAAAACATTATGTGACGATACTAAACAGGATTTCCTTGTAATTGGAAGCATCTAATTACTACCATGTGCAGGTCTGATGAGGCGAAGAAAGAACATTTATGTATCTGAACCACTTGCGAATGGTCAAGGGTGCCATATCTAAATCCCATCAGTAAAGACATGACATAAAACTCCCAAGTGTTGGAGCTTTGAGTCCTTTATGAAGACCCCACTGCTGGCAAGAGACATAAATGTGCTTTCACGGTCATTTTAATGAGTTATTTAATTCTAATTCTTCCTGCTTTGAAAACAGTATTCTTCCTCATACACCCTCTTAATCCCATGCCCACCTCCCACACGCAGCACACACCCCCCAACCACACGTGCACCCACTCAGGCCGCTTGTACAATGAAGAAATGGAATCGCAGAGCTGGGAGGGCCCGTGGAAATTATGACTGCGATGACTTCATTCCGTAAATGAGAAGATGGAGGCATTTAGCTTTAAAGCATTCACTCAGCTCACACAGGTGATTACTAGTGTGTTCGTATTTCTGAGGTAAGAAGTCTAAGGAAGGCTATAAAGAAAGGAAAATACACCATCTTTTATGATTCTTCTTAGGAAAATGGGTTTTCTGGTGTGTCTTTGTGGTCATAGATTTGAGCAGGCGAGATGGGGCAGGGGTTATGGGTATGAACTCTGGCTGAGGCTACCTGATTCAAGTCCAGCTCTACCTCTTGGTGGCTATATAACCCAGGACGTGTTGCTTAACCCCTGGACCTCAGTTATCTCTCCTCTAAAATGGGATTAATAATACTAACCTCATTTTGCAAGGCTGTTGCCCCAGTTAAGTTGTCCGGTAGATATAGAGTGTCTGGAAGGATACCTTGCTTTTTGTGGACTTTCTATCTAAATCTGAGCATTTCTTTGGTTTAAGTGAACCGAATAGACTTTTTCCTTGTGATCTGGCTATCACCCTGGTGAACCTTGTTCGTTTTAGTCCGATATGTGGTTGAAATAACAAAGATCACCGCACGATGGATGCCTGTGAAGTATTCTTCAAATGACCAGAAAATCAAAATGCAACCATAATGCAAATCGCAGGCAAACTTTTCATTGGGGAACATTTGGCAGAGGCCAGAACTTTAAAAGGCAAATATTATATTTAAGGAAATGGTCTGGAGTGAAAATGTCTATAGATACCATCAACAAAACTAGTAGAATCCCACTTGCCGGCTTCATTCTGTTCCTATTGTTAGCTCTACATCAAAAGCGAGATCTGATCTAGATTTGAAAAAAAAAAAAAAGTGTTTCCCAAGTCTGCTTTCCATTATCCCCAGCAAAATCTGTTTCAATATTCAAAACTCATGAAAACAGTGAAAAAAAAAAAAGCCAGCATAATTCCCTCTAGCTAAAAGTGCTTGAGGAATTTGCGGCAAGTCCTTGCTGAGAAAAATCGCATCGGCACTGAGCTCCTCTATTTTGCATTTTTAACCACCTGAAAAGTATCCTGCACTTCGCTTTGGAGCCCGTCCTGGACCGGGCGTGAGTCCACCGAGGAGCGAGGTTTTGCCAAGGCTGAGTTCACGTGCAGCCGCCCTCGCCCTCACGACGTCCACCGTGTTGGGCTAGTGGGGGAGGGAGGCAAGGAGTTGACTTGATAACTAGGAAAGCTGGCCATCAAAAGGCTGCATGATTATTCGCAAATACTTTCTTCCTCATAAGTTCCTACCATCTGGCATTCAGTACAGTAGGATGAAAACTGTTTTTAGAGCAAAAATTGAATAATTAGAAAAGAAAAACTCCCTCCCCCCATGCCAAGATCAGCAGAAAAATCCTCCAAGGGATTAAATTGAATTCTCAGGCAAAGAATACTCTGCTTTGCTTTGATTTCAGATCAGTTTCTAATACTAGTTCTTAAATCAGATCTTAAATGTCGCTCAGTAAAGTCCAAAGAGTTTGTAAAAATACAAGTGAAGACTCTTGTAAATTTGTTTCCTTTCTTCATCCCCCAAGAACAGCTCCCCAGGGCTGGGGATCTCTTTTGCAAGGTTATCTCGTTTTTCATCCAAGCAAGACCTTGCACGTGAGAATCTGACAATTCAAAAGAAGACCTACAGGCAGAAAATTCTGCTGTTTCTCTCAGAAGCCAAGGATCTAATACTTCTCAGACAGGAAAACCATTTTTTGCTTTCCATACTAAATGATTTTTTTTTCTGCCTTAAGGGTAAACTTCCCAGCCCCATTATTTATGATGGCTGGAAAAGGGCATTCATTTCTTTATTCACTGTCTCTGAGTGAAACAAACGCGGTCCCTACCCCATGATGTTTTCTAACCTATTAGGAAAATAAACAATAACTACCAAATAACAAAACGTATTTTTAAATTATAAGCTGCAAAAAGGAAGTACCGTGTAATACCAGAATTTTAAGCAGTGTGATTTAATTTAGGCGATATGGCAGAGAGCATTCAAGAAAATGTTTACTTCCGATCTCCCAGCTCCTAAATCATTACTCACGAAGCTTCTTGTCATGAGTCCACCTGCTTTTCAGGAATGCTGTTGAAATGCTCATAAATGTGTATGGCTGGTGTGTAGATTACAAAACAGGAAGTGTCTTCAGCAGACATTCATTCAGCCAAGGGGAGAGAGACAATGAACAAGATAAAGAAATTAATGGTAAAGTCTGTTAGAAGGTGAAACACACTAAAGAGCAGGGTAAGGCCGGAGGGAGAGTGGGACGCACGATGTGCTTGGGGTGGGGGTGTTGCTACTTGGGGGTGAGATGTCAGGGAAGGCTCATGAGGAGGGGACATTCAAATAAAACCTACAAGTCGGGTGGAGCGGAGCCTTGTTTATGCCTAGGATTGGAGCAAGATGAGAGGCTGGAGATTTGGCAGAGGCCATGTCAGAGGGAGCTTGCTGGGTCGTGTTCAGGTTTTTAGATCCATTGGGAAAGACATAATCCGACTTACATTTTCAAAAGACTGCCTTGGCTGTTGTGCAGGGAGAGGGTAGGAGGGTGACAGAAGGAAACTGAGAGAGGTCATTGGAGAAAGCTCTGGAAATATTGTAGACAAAATGAGGCAGTAACTTGGGCTAGGTTCAGGTGAGCGGAGTTTGAGATGTTTTAGAGGGAGGACCCCTCGTACGGAGTAACTGTGCTGATCCGGGGATGATGCGGAGAACACATCGGCTTGCTGTGTTTGGTCCGGCCTCGCGCTGAGACGGCTTTGCTTGGCCTCCATCTTGGCTCACACGGTACAGGACTTAGAGCTGGCCAAGGTATATATTTTTACACTTTAGCTAAAAGTTATTGCAAGAGGTTTTCAGCCAGGTACGTACTCCACGGGGAGATGTTGGGGAGCCTGGCCTGGCTGGAATGGAAAGGTTTACAGGCGTGCCTTTAGAAAGGTTAAACGTATAGAGAGTCTTTGGAAAGGCTGGAGCCTCGCACTGGCTGTGAGATGTTCACAGCATGAGAGGCAGTAACAACCTAGAATCTCTGGCTCCGTTGGACGAGGCAGGAGGCACAAATGTATATGCAGAGGAGTCTGCCAATGCTTTATTGGAATTAAAAAAACTCAACTCCCCCCCTCTCCGCTCCAAACAGAACTGTTAATGCAGAAGTTTCTTCCTGCAGTTTTAAATACGTGCCAGTGAGGCTCACAATAACTAAAAGTAAGGTTTAAGCTGCTTGCTTTGTACTACTAGGAGCGCAAAGCACTGCTCCACCCTTACATCCTGGGATCACACAATGTCAGAGGGGCCATTTCCGTGGGGACAGTGGCAGTTTGATTAAAGCTGTAACTGATGTTATTAACAAGCAAAATACGAGGAAGTCAATTGCATGATTCCACTGGGCTCGACTGGTAAGAGCTGACTGCAGCTCTGCGGTGGGACTGAGTGCCTTCGCTGGTAGGTTTGATCAAGCAGCTGACATCGAAGGCAAAGATTAATCATTATGTAATAAGCACCACTCAGAATGAACTCCATCACAATCAAGAGAATAGAATGAATACAGTGTGGTATATTTATAAGATGAAAGTCAAGACTGCTATTGGAAGTAAGAAAAAAGTAAAAAAGTAGTGATCTGGAGAAAAAAATCAGGTTGATGTCTATGGCGTTGGCCCATTTTAAATAAAATTGCACACACACACATACACATACAGAGAAAAACAAAGAGACAGAGAGAAAGAAAGGGAGACACGTAGAGAAAGACGAGGACAGAGACACAAAGAAAGAAAGACTAGAAGCAGTCATTCCTCTTTTGAAGAATTGAGGTGAATTTTCTTTTTAATAATCTATATTTTTTCTGAAGTTTCTCCATTGAACTGTATTACCTTATGATAAGAAATAAGTGCATCAAATTACCACCCCCCAAATCGGGCCATTATACAAGACTACAAAGTGGAAAATAATATTTTTATGTTTTGACTCATTCAATAGTCAGACCCTAAGTGTAAACTCTCTTAATTACTTTTTGTTAATAAGACACTGACATGGTCCATTCATGGCTGTTTTCTGTTCATGCTGTCCACCACTGAAAAAACTTAACCCCAATCCCTCTGCTCCCTCAGGACCTGTCTTTCTAGAACTTCCACAGAAGTTACTACTTTTCATTTAAAATCATGGGGGAAAGTTTGCTGAGACCATAAAACCCTGAAGATCAGAGAAGAATATTTCAGATGGGAAATCTCTGAAACGGGAGTCTCCACCCGGACATATCCCAGCTTTGCATAAATGAGTCCTGTGTCCTTGCAGGGAAAGCACTGCCAAGGGGGACCTTGGTCCCCGTGCTGAAAGGGACCGTTTGGAAGGATGGACTGGCAAGATCCCACTTAAGACTCTTTTCATCCCTGAAATGGATTTGCATCCAGATTATAAAGCATGAAAACATAGAATCAAAGAGATGATCATACAACTGGTCTAGTTAGAGCTTCTGGTTTTAAAGATGAGAAAATACAAACTCAGTGAGAGTAGGTCACTTTCCTATGGTTCCAATACTACCAGTCGCAGCAACAGCAAAGTGACAAAGTCTTATACTTTGTCCATTTTAAAACAAACTGAACTCTGCATACATGGAGCTTAAAGAGTTCCTACAGCCAACATTCTTACAGACAGAGCATTCAAGGGAATAAAAGCTCCCAAAGTTAATAAACAAATGGAATGTAAGGAGAGGATGGTTTAAATATGGTTTAAAAAGAGAACAAAGATTAGGATAAGTCAGACAATTATCCTTTGGCTGGTCATAGTGGGAAATTTTTCACTTCTCTAGGGAAGATTTGTGGCCACTTCAGAATGCACAATGTGTTGCGATTACCCGACGTTCTATGAGTGTGCAGGGTAGGATTTATGATGGATAGTCCAGTGTTTCGTTTCTGATCACTTAATCCATAAGCATTGGGTGTAGTTGAGAACATTACTGATTCCTGGGATCCACCCAGGACCTATTGAATTAGAACCTTTAGGAGTTGTTTTTGATTGTCTGGAATTCCTACCAGCTCCTTGGGTGAGCCTCATGAGTGCAGAGCCTGAGACCCAGTGATGTAATCCACATACCATGTTTGATTCTTCTCATTTTACTCACTCACATTCAAACATGGTGAATCAGTTTTCCTGATGACAAAATGATTTGAATCCTTGCATTCCACTCAGCTTGTCATCACCATATTTGTTCCTGGACAGGGGCTGCCACTGGTTGAATCTTCTAGGCACATGTTATACCTCGAGTTCCCAGCCAAGGCCACTGCCAGAGCTCACATCATACTGCCATGTCTGTTATCTGACCTAGAGTTCTCCATCAACTTTGAAACTCTGAGTCCTTCCCCATGGCCAGGCAAGTACCAAGACCACTGCAATATCTTCACCTCCATTTCCTCCTTTCCATTCTCATTGTCACTAATTCAAACCCTCAGTCGTCTCATCTAAACAACGAATAGCCCATCACTGGGGTACGTCTCTCCATCTCTTTTCCAATGATGACATCCACCGGGTTATCTTCCCAAAGACCAACTCCCATCATGTTTTGCCCTTTCTCACGTGCTTTTGCTAGCTCATTCCTATAAGAGCAGCCAATTGAATTAGGACTAAGACCACTGACCTGGCTTTCAGCCCCCCTTATCTGACCCCAACCAATTTAGGCAGCCTAGATTATACTGTTGTCCTACTCACATCCACACTGAGCTTGTCCTTGCCTGCCGACATGCCTTTGCTTCTATTCTTAGAATAACAAGAACTTCCCTCATTTCTACTAGTCAAAATCTTAGGCATCATTTTTGACCTCTTTCAAAAGATGTCTCATCTGTAAGGCCTTTATTTTTTCCTCTGATGTAATATTCTCCAGCAATCCTCTGTATAGCCTTTGCTTTTTGTACCTCTCCTGGGAGAATTTCACATTTATCCTCATAAAAGTTATTTCCATAATTGTTTCATCATCTACAAGAACTGAATCAGCATGTTTGCTACACACATTTTTTTCAGAATAAATATTGTTTTAAAAGTCATGTTTCTAGATGCCTTGTTCTCCTTTCTCAGCATGTCAGGGACTTTCTGAGACCTGGGATAAATTTATCTTCCTCCAATAAGATGAGAAGAGGTTTTATGGACTGACAGTATACAACACACACATCAAACATTGGGGGCCACTGCACAAAGTAGCCCAGCCTCTAAGATGTATTTGTCACACTCATTCCCAAAACCTTGGAATATCTGTAGCCTTGAAATTCAAGAAATGGTGCTCGGTGGGAGTCCATTGCAGAACTGATTTTACTTCTCTCTAACATCTATTTTGGATATATGCCCAGGTGGATTGCTTACTCATCCCTGTAACTAGCCGTAATATTCAGCATCCAGAAGAGCAGAAAACCTCATTGGCTCCAACGTAATAGAGTGGACGAACTTGTCCGTGATGTGTGGTGTGGCCATATTCCAGAAATCTGGATGGCTTTCAGCCTCAAGTTTACCATCAGTGGAGCTTTGTCTATTTTGTTGACTCGTTCCTTCTTTCCTTTTCTTTTTGTATATTTTTATTTTTCAGATATCATTGACAAATTCTCTTTTCTTATTTATTCTATTTTTTTTCTTCCTAGAGAGCCATGTTCAGGGATCCTGAAATTTTCTCTACTCCCCCATCACCACTACTGGTCCTTCAAGGACTACCTCTAGTCTACATCACTCACTACATCACCTTTCCACCCCTTCTAGACTCTCAGCTATTTGAAAGCAGGGACCACCTTAACTAAGGTTCATATCCACTCAAGTGTAGAGCAGAGTGCTGGGATAAATTTCCTCTCAATACATATTTCTTAAATGAAAAGTCTGTGGTTGAGTGTTGACATGAAGATTAAATGGAATGACACATGTAAAGTGCTGTACCCAACAAAGGAGTAGGGGTAAACAAAAACTGGTATCTAACAGGCTGGGTTGGCCCTCCCCTCTCCTCATAGTGATCCAAGCATCTTACTGTTCTTTTTCTGGTGGCCTAAGTCCAAAGCCCGCTCTTTGATTCCTTTGGTTTCCCATCCTAGGGACCCCAGCGACACACTCACTGGCAGGCTTGTGGCTTGTGGGGAGGCATGGCAGTTCCGTAGGTGAACACACTAATAGGACACAGCTGTGAACAGCGACTCATTCCTCCTCCCAGCTTTTGCTGTGCTTGATACACAGGGGTCGGCAAGACAGAGTTGAATGCCATTAGACAATATGTGAAGAAGAAGTTGCCTCAGGAAGCCAAATTGTTTATATTCACTATTGTCAGACATGCCGTTGGATAAAGCTTTTAAGAAAAGCTTTCTCCTTTCCAAGAAATAAATCCTGTAAGTACTAGTGTCAAGTCTGCTGGCTCTTTTGTATGCAGTTTTGATTTTAACTAACTCTGAGAGAATATATTTTGCCCTTAAAAACTTTTCTTTCTACATAAGCTTAGAAAATTAGGTAGCTGCTGCCAGAAAGATTTTGAACATCCATCCCCAAGAATTTTCATGGGGAAGGATTCAGAATTCAAGATTTGCATACTTATTTCTTAATCAAGACATGTAGGCAGCATATACATTTATTCAATGACCTAACAATAGGATATTAACAACAAATTTCTTACTTTTGAATAGAACGACACCAGAGCAGATTAAAATCTTATGACTCCAACTGCCTCCTGGGAGCAAATGTAACACTCGCAATCTTGAAAGAAACACAAAAGAAGAATTCCAAATTCATTGGTGTTGTATTTAGCCTCATACCAGAGCATAATACTCAATGTATCTTTAGAGATAATCTGCATGATATATGAATTATAGATTTAGCCCGCTCAGTCCTCCTCTGTTGTAATGATGTTATCTTTATTTGACCCAAAACCAGAGAGACAGTGTGACCTGATGGTTAAGAGCATGAACTCTGGACCCGATCTGGGGCCATCTGATTCCCAACTTTGACTTTTACTCCTCTACTCCTAGGAACCCATCAAATTACTCGATGTCTCCATCCTATCCTCTTTGTTGTTCATAAGATAAAGATGATCGTGGTGGTGATGATGATGATGATGATGGTAATGACGACATTGTAAGATACTTACCTTATTATAAGATTGTTCTATGATAAATTTTAAGATGGAACAATTATTAAGTTCTACATGGGAACAAGGGACACCTAACCCATTGAAGGTTTTTTAAAGAAGACTCCCTGTGGAGGCAACATAGGAACAAAATCTTGAAGGAAAAATAGTTAGGGGAGAGGGTGATTCAAGTGCCAAAGCAGCAGCTCTTGAGGAAACAGCTAGTAAAAAAGGCTGAGCAGGTGAGAACTGACAGATCATGTGCTGAGGGAGATTGTCTTGTTGACTTAAAGACCCTTGTCAGTCATGCAATGAACCTTTCATAGTTATCCAGACAATGGAGTCATTGGCATGCATGCGGACAATGAGTACACAATGCCCTAGTAACCCGTTATTTGTAATTCATGACCGTGAACCTCAAGCAAAGCCTTAATTATCTGACACTACCATACTCTGTTCCCAAGCACATTGACTCTCCCACTCACTTGATTATTACCTGGTATTTTCTCCTCCGTTCAACCTTCCACCCCCTCCTCCTCCATCCTCACTCTCCACTGATAACCTTGCTTTCTGCTTTACTGGGGAACCAGAAGCAATGGGGGAAGAATGTTTACAAGTTCCTCTGCATCTACTCACTTCCACTATTTGCAGCTCTATCTCCATTTCTGCTTCCCTCTGTTTCCATGGATGGACTGGCCAGCTCCGTCCACATCTAACCTCTCCACTTGTGCATCAGACACTATCGTCTCCACTCATTCAAAGACATTCCCCCAACCTTTCCTTCTGTCTCTCCTCCATCAGCAATCTTCCCCTCTCACACTGTCCCAGAGTAAATGCAAGTGGGCTGTTATTTCTTTGCATCTTAAAGAAACCTCTCTCCTGACCCTGCCTCACTCCATCTACTGCCCTATTTCTTGCCTTCCTTTCACAGAGAAACTCTTGAGATAGTTGTCTTTTGCAGTGTCCAATTTCTCTCCTATTCTCTCTTAAATCTGGTCCAGTTGGGCTCTCTCCTCAACCACTCTTCTAAAACTTCTCTGTCTAGGTGACCAATACCTTTCACTTTGTTAAATTCAATCACATGTCCTCTATTATCACCATCTTAGGTGACCTGGAAGCAGAATTGGACACAATTGATGACTGTTTCATCCTTAAATCTTTGTGTTTGCTTGGCTTCCAGAATGCTCTGTGTGCCTGCTTTTCTTCTTCCCTCTCTAACCCCTTCTTTGCATCTCTTTTGTTGGTTCCTCCTTATCTACTGACATCATCCTGTTGAGTTCCCAGAGTTTTGAACATCTCTGCACTCTTGGCAATCTCACTTTCTTGTCAAATTCTCCACATTTTGTATCTTTAGCCCAGACTTCTCCCTTGAATTCTGGACTCATCTATGCAGCCACCTACTTGATATCTTCTTTAGTTATTTAATGACACTTCAAACTCACCATGCTCCAAAGTGACCCATTAAGAACCCTGTTTTTCCCTGAGACCTCTCCATCTCATGAAAAGCCAAGCCCATTCTCCAGTTATACAAAATATTTACGCATCTCACATGTCTCTTCTTCACACCCCATGTCAAAAACAGCATATCCCTTTGATTCTACTTTTAAAAGAATTCCCAGAATCTGACTTCTTTCTACCCTGCCCTTTCTCTTAATCTTTCCCTTTCTTTGCTTTACTGTTCTGGTAGGCTCTTGCTACCTCTTCATGGACCTTACAACCTACAGTCAGCCCTCTATATCTGCAGGTTCAACCAACCAACAAATGAAAATATTCAGAAAAAAAAAATCCAGAAAGTTTTAAGAAACAAAACTTGAATTTGCCACACACTGGCAACTATTTACTAGCATTCACGTGGCATTAGGTCTTATAAGTAACCTAGAGATGATTTAAAGTATACAGAAGGAAGTGCCTAGGTTACATGCAAATACTCTGCCATTTATATAAGCGATCTGAGCATCCTTGGATTTGGGTACCCAGGGAGGTCATATACTGAGGGACAACTGCACTTGTTTTGTGTACAGAATTTCTCCCTGACTAGTCCTAATTTGTTTTAGTCTCTCCTCCTAACCAAGGGGATTCTCTGCCTCTTTTATTACACTTGTTACTCCAGTGACCTGCCTCTATTGAGGGCCACCTTGCACAGGGTAGACAGTCACTAGATGTTTATGCAGTGAATGCACACTTTTCATTCATTTTCTTGTGTCTCCCAAGAGATGCCCAGTTTTGTGCTAAACTTTGTGTGTGGCTTCAATATGTAAGTCAGTGAATTTAGGAAAAAAGTTCACTTTTCTTAACATTCTTTCTCCAGCTTGTAGTTTGGTATTCATTATTTCATAAGTTTAGGTGACTTTTCTCTAAATTCATTCTTTTCCACGTACCCACAAGAAAGCATAAGTAGCCGTCTCCTTACCACCCACATAGCTTTCTGGTGTGGCCCTTGATGGCTGGGAACAATGAGCGAGCTTAATATCATCTTCAGAGCTGGAAATTCCATTGTGCATTCCATCATCAAGATCTCATACTAAAAAGACAGTGACTTCAGCTCTGGAGAACGCAATCACTTCCACTGATGTATGCAGAATAGCTTCCGTGTTTCCTTACCATTTATTTTCTCCACGTAAGAGAGTTCCCCATATCTAATAAGGCATGTCTCTCTGCATTGACTAGTTTCAAATATGTGGTTGGTCTCTTATGCTTCCTACTTGCTGCATGACATTTTGTTCTCAGGTATAGTGATTTTCAACTTCATTAATAGTCAGTGAATTAAAAGTTGTAGCATGTGTCTCCAAAATTAGTAAATTTTTAACAATAATGCTTTTTTGTAACTGAAGGGTGTATGAAAAGGATACCTACATGCAGTGCTGTTGGCAGTTAGTTTTTCTGGGACAAAAAATTTGTTTTAGAATTTTATTTTAAAAAACCTTAAAACAATCATATTTCCTGACCAAGTAACTTCAGTTTTAGAAAAATACCAAAGAAATTATTCACAAATAACAAACAAAGTCCAAAGTGTGACTATTTGCATCACAGTGTCATTACTTTAATGACTAGAAACCAAGAACATGCCAATGAAGGAATGATAAAGTGAATGATGGATTCTCCATATAAAACAATATTACAGTAGTCTTAAATCATGTTTATGAAGAGTTTTCAATGACATGAGGAAATGAGAACAATATAAATATAAAATTGAGTGTAAAAATAGGGCAGAAGGTTGCATATGCAATATGATCTTAACTTAAAAAAAAATGCATGGCATAAAAGAAACTTGGAAAATTTTTCAATGTGAATAGTGTGATTCCCAGGTGGGAAAAAGTAAATTGTTCTCAAAGTTTTAATACTGTTTCAAAATTTTTAATCACGAAAAATACTGAACAAGTACAGTCAGCCCTCTGGACCCACAAATTCCACACCCATGATTTCAACCAACTGCTGATCAAAAATATTTTTTAGAAAGTTCCAGAAACTTCCAAAAACAAAACTTGAATTTGCCAGCAACTATTTACTTAGCCATTTGCATTGTACTAGGCATTATAAATAATCTAGAGATGATTTAAAGTATGCGGGAGGATGTGCTAAGGTTACGTGTAAATACTACACTACTTTATGTAAAGGACTTGACCATCCATGGATTTTGGTATCTGCAGGGGGTCCTGGAATCCATTCCATGCAGATACCAAGGGACGACTGTACATTTTTATTTTAAAAAGTTTTCTTACCCTTTTCTTCATGGGTCATCGCGTCTAGTTTCCTCCCATCCCCTGGGAACCCTCCGGCTAGAGCCACAGAGATTGGAGTTTGCCTCCAGTTGGTTTCATAAAACAAGTACATCCCACTGCTGCCTTCTGGTCACGAGTCCCTTTCAACCATCTTCTATGATTGGTCAAATAAATGGATGCTAATATTCAACTCACTCTATTCATCACCCATGCATCAGGCTGTGCATGCACTGTCCCCCACTTTTGGCTAGATTCTTGTCCTTTCCTTGGGCCTCAGACAGCTCCTCTATGAAAGGGGTTGCTAACCTCGAAGGTATTCCTTTGCTACTTATAATTCCCCTGAGCCTCTTGCATTGCTTCAGGGATACACCTGGGGGTCACCTCCACCTCTAGGTTCACCCTTCCTTCCAGTCCATGTGATCTCTTCTTTCTTGGGGGAGACCATCATTCTCCCACTGCAAGCTTTATTCTTGGTGATTTCAGAAAGCAGAACTGGGATGTTATATTTCACATTCACAGAAGGGAGGACTTTCTAAAAATTAAAGCTGTGGAAAATGAAAAGAAGGATTCAGCATATAGGAGTTGAGAGGGGGGAAAGGGGAGGAGAGAATTTCTGCATCGGATGGGAAGATGAAATGAACACAACCTGAAGTTCGTCCTCCAAGCGGGTTTCCTCCCCGGCCTTCCTTCTGTGAGTCGAAGGGGGATCAGGTGAGGTGACCTATGAGGAAAGTGCTCTGTCAGGGTGTGGTCAGCCACTTCTGTTACCAAGTTGGGAGGGGAAAAGCCTGAGGAAACCCTGCAGAGATGGAGGAGGTTAAGCAAGGGGGCTGTTATTGTCATCTGGCCGGTCCCAGCAGAAGGACAGGATGATCAACGAGGTTCCGAGGAGAGAGGATTTGTGACCAGAAGCACAGATGCTCATAAGGCTTTTCAAGGTTACAAAGAAGAAAGACAGTCAGGCTGTCTTCAGTAGCAAGATGCTATTGTGAGGTGTGGAGAGAAAGAGAAAGACGAGTCTCCATCAAGCAGGGGGTTTTCAGTGGTAACAACCAGAAATCTCCAGGGCACCTAGGATGATTGGTCATCTACCCAGGGTGTGAGCAGGAATAGTAGCTGTTACCCAGACCCTGCGACATGATTGAGGAACCTGTGGAGTTTTCTAGATCTATTGACTGAGAATCTGGTCACTCTTTCCCCCAGCGTTTCCACGGACACTGTATCAATGTCAATATCCACATATGCATATGCATTCACAGGCATATACATACATACATATGCATGAGTGTACTCCCTTGCAGGGCAGTGGAGGGTGATGATAACGGCTTGAAATCTGGAGCCAGACCACTTGGGCGATGCCACTTCCGATCTGCGTTAACTTGGGCAAGTACATTCACCTCCCTGTTTCCTCATCTCCCCATTTCCTCATCTGGAAAATAGAGAAAAGAATTTATTTATTTATTAAGGAGATTCTCCTCTTATCAAATGGTAGAGTTGCTACCTTAGAGATGCTGTGAGATTTAAGTGAGCTAACTGATGTAAAGTGTCCTTCGCATCGTGCCTGGCGTGTAATACACACTCGATTAATTTCTGCTATCATTATAAGCCATCTCGATTCCTTTCCCATCCTCTCCCATCGTACTGGCCCAGTTAATCTCTGGCCCCTGCTTCTCGCTTTCTGTCAACAGTCAGCTCTCTCTACAGGTCAAATTCCTATCCAGTTAATCATCACCATCTCTGCTGGACAGAGCTCTTGACACCGGACCACCCCCTAGGGCAACTGCTTAGTCCATAGGTTGGGCACACCCTTCGCTCAGTCCGCACTGTTAATAGTCATTAATAACACTTAAACAGCATGCTAGCAGAAGTAGCAGGGTCAGGCAGTCCCAGCTGGGCGTCCTCCAGTTTTCTACAATGAACTTGTATGTCACTGCATTTGTAATTAAGGGAAAGGTTATTTTAAAAGTAGGTTATTTTAAAAATAGTGTAAGTAGACCATGACCCTGCTTATTATGAAAGCTCTGGGTTCGGGAGCTTTACAAGTCATGCCTTCTGTCCATAGAAAAGGCCAGTGTTTCCTGATAGCAGAAGTGAGTCTATGGATGGCGGCCAACCTCCTTGTGGTTGAAGTGCTCAGTGAGGAGCTGGGGCTGCTGGAGCTGCTCTGTAGCTCTGTCCTCTCCTCCGTTAATGGCCCCCAACATCCAGCACTGGAGCTGTTTAGGCAACTTCTGTCCTCCAGTGGTAATTAGCTTCTCAAAGAATTAGATGATTCAAAAACAGCTCCTGCATTTGCATCCACGGTGCTCAGAACAGCGCCTGGTACCCAGGAGGCTCAGTGATGCCCACATGCTCAGTAAAGAGTCAAGTGCAAGTCTCCCAAGGTGGACGTCCCAGTCCTCCACTTGACTCATCCGTTCTCCATTATTCATTCAAATGTCATTGCTTGGTGCCCGTTCCTGGATGTGCAAAAGAGTCTTGGACTTTGTTCTCAAGGGGTTTACCGTCTTTACAAAAAGATCAAAAAGTCTAACCAACCGCCCTCACTATTCAACCACCCCTAAGCACTCGTGTCAAAGCATCCTAAATTGTGGACTTGATAGCGAAGCGACAGCACTGAGATCTCGATGTAAAAAAAAGCAAAATGAGTCTGCTTATCCTTCCTTAACTGAAACCTGGGGAAAAAAATTACTGACCGTGACTTGGAGGCTGCTGGGGATGGGCAGTATCAGGACACAGAGTCACCTTAGAGTTTCAGCCTAGTGGTAACCCATGGTCCATCGGAACCCAGTAGGAGTTTAACCAGTGCTAAAATCTGATTGGCTAAGCTAGAGTTTCAACTCTACCATTTGATAAGAGCAGAATCTCCCTAATAAATGAGGGTGATGAAAACTTTCTCTCCTAACTGGCCATTGAAACAGCTGTGCTAAGAAGAACAAGAAACTATTAATAAAAAGAGAGAGAAAAAAAAAAAACCCGTCACTGACCTTATCAAGGCTTTGACACAAATATTTACACTGCATTTTACATTTTTTTACTTCCATTATCCTGAAAAGGATTTTATAGTTTTTTTCTGACATATGCCAAAGCAGGTTTTTACATTTTGCAAGTATGCAAATAGCAAATGGAATAAGAAATTCATGCAGATATTTTCCCAGATTTTCAAATGCAGAACATCGTGTTATGCTGGTTCCAGAAGTTATAATTGCACTTAAAAGTCCTGTCTTGGTGTGGCATTCGGGACTTCGGGGACTCTGTACACTAATTCATGTCTGGCTTTTTACAGCTTTGTAATCAGCCCTATTCAGAAGAACTGGCTTATAGAAAACACATTTCTTCTTCAGGAAGAAAGAGAAGCAGTGATTAATGACGACTTCAAGAGTGCCTTCTGGGTCCTGTAGAAGCCCAGTAAATAGACGACACCCTAACCATCGGCTGGAATCTCCGCACCAGTCCCCAGGTCCCCCTCTGGCTTCTGAGAACTCTGTCCTGTGTTAATGTGCAGAAGACAATGTCCCCTCTGGGTCAGCACCGATTGTCCCTGCCTCCCTCACTGCGTCTTTCCCTGGAATCTCCAAAGTGGCCAACTTTCAGGAATGCCCCCTCAGGAGTCTTACAAAATGTGGAAGCTTGTATCGTCATTTTTTTTTTCTCAGGAAGAAAAGAAAACTCTTGATAAGACTGGGAACATTTCCTTTCAAACAAAGGCAATCAAGTACTCCCCAGGGTTGGCCCCTCCTGACACCAAAATGGGGAAAGGCATGGCTGCTTCCCCTTCAAAAAGTTCCAAGAACCTTGCTCGGAAGGACACTCCCTCCCGAATGTCTGCGCACAACCAGGCAGACAGTAGCTCCAGCTCCTGTGTCGTTCTGGTTAATCCAGGACATCTGGCCACCCCATGTGGGAACCAAATTCTGTGTGCCCTCCAGGGTAAGCAGGAGGGCACGTCCTGTGCGTGGGAGATCTGGCTGCCGTGCAAAGAAAGCCAGTTAGACAAGACTACGGTGCTAAATCTCCTTTACGGACTGGGTTTGCCTTAGAAAGTCATTGCAGATGATGAATCTTCCAGTTTCTACAAAATAATTTTCAAGACAGACAGGCATTCAACCCAAACTTTTAGATGTCTCTTTCTTGTTTTCTTAGTATTAATTTAATGGAGTAGTTTCTAAGCTAGCAATTCTGGACAACCTGTTGTGCTGATTTACAATCACTGTAGCAACATCTGGGGGGAGGTGAGACATGTTCCCTTGAAATCCTGGAGAAAGCGCTGAGCTCCAAGAATCATCACTGCGGGGCTTTGGACCAAGGGCAATGTGGATGCTGTCAATCTACAGCTTCGTGTGGTCGCTTTTAAACAGCGCTAGCCTTAACCTGAGAGACAGAAGACCCAGATTCTCATCCTTCTTCACACTAACTGGTGCTGAAATTTTAAGTCAGCTACTTGCCTTCTCCATTTTCTTATCCTTAAAATAAAATCATAGAATCTTAGAAACTAGAAGAAACCTTGTTGGAGGTCGGGAGGTGACCAAGTTCACCATCAGCTACCTCATTTCACAGATGAAAAAATTAACACCTGCTGTATCTACCTCCCAAACTGGCTGAGAAAGTCAACTGAGATCTCAGCATGTTTTGAGAGTTCTGAAGTTGTACAAACTGTTCTACAATTTGGAAGAAAGAATAATTATTACCCACAATTTAAATGAGAAAATCCTTCAAGGCTCAGTTTAAATACTAGTGTTTAATTATCATGAATAATACTCATGTTGAGCTAGATGTGGTTATTGTTCCCAGATTTCCAAAAGTTGGGCTGAAAGAAATAGATTTTCTTTCCTCTCTGCCCAGTAAATCTGTAAATCTCAAACCAACATTGAATTTCGTAAGCAGTGCTCAAAATTTATACAGAGGATCACTGCAAAGCTTTCAAACCACTTAAGTCAGGGAGTACCAATCATCCACTTAAGGGAAAAGCAGCCATATCTATCTTTATCTTCTGTGTATCTACAGTTTGGCTTTGCAATCAATGCACATGGGTCTCACAGACCTCCGGGAGCAAAGCCCTCACCTCTCAATACAACTTGTTGCTTTGGATTATAACTTAGCCTGGATTCCACTGAAAACTGAGACAAGTAGTTTGACAGCATTTTCTTTGGGAAGGTGATGCCAGGGAGCAGGAATGAGGGTCTGGAGGGTATAAAAGAGGAGGAGAAATCCAACTCAGGGATGCTCGGTCAAGTTGGCCACCTCCAGACGCTGGCACTGAGGTTCAGGGGACCTTCTAAGAAGTCTTATGAAGTGTGTGTCCAGGGACTTAAAAGTGGAAAGTGTTTATCCACCGCCTCTCTGAACTTCAGGGTTGTATGGACATGAGCAGAGATGAAGGTCCTGCAGGTGCCCTTTGCCAAAGTGTTAGCAAAGCTCCAGAGCAAGGTGACCTGATCTGGCCAGGCTGCACCTGAACAAAGCTGGCTGAAGCCTGCACAAAGTTGGTCACTGTAGCAGTGACTGGATTAAGAAGTGGGGCTGAATAGCCAAGACATGGAAACAACCTAAATGTCCACCAATGGATGAATGGATAAAGATGTGGTACAAGTATACAATGAAATATTACTCAGCCATAAAAAAGAATAAAATAATGCCATTTGCAGCAACAGGGATGGACCTAGAGATGATCGTACTAAGTGAAGTAAGTCACACAGAGAAAGACAAATATCATATGATATCAGTTTTATTTACAAATCAGAAACAGACTCATAGACATAGAAAACAAACTTATGGTTACCAAAGGGAAAAGGGAGGGGGAGGGAATAATTAGGAGTTTGGGATTAACAGATATGCACTACTATATTTAAAATAGATAAACAATAAACATCTACTGTATAGCACAAGGAGCTATATTTCAATTTTTGGTAATAACCTATAGTGGAAAAGAATCTGAAAATACATGTTTATATATGTATGTATATATATAACTGGATCACTTTGCTGTACAAATGAAACTAGCATTGTAATCAACTACTCTTCAATAAAAAATAAAGTAAAATGAGAAAACCAAAAAAAAAAAAAAGGAAGAAGAAGAAGTGAGACTGAGAGGATTAAGGTGTGTACATGTGGAATCTGACGCAGGTGAATTTCCATGTAAAGCTATACACTGTCATTTGTTCACTGGGAACTAGTCTTTGGATGTCTCTGATTCATTTGTTGACCCAACTCCCCTTAATAACTCAAACAACACATCGTTTAGCACTGGGTACCTCTTAAAACAACCTGAGATGTAGGAAACATAAGTATTTATACAGGCTTGGCCAAGGGAGTGTTTCCATGCCATTTTACATGAGGGAGGTTTAGAGAGCATGTAAAGTAGGTAACTTTCATCAAGGCTTATTTCTGTGTTGCCTTAGGCAACAGAAGTGCCTAGACATATGGGTATCGGTGTCGCATTGAAGGATCAAGCCATCTTTGCACAGCTTTGTTTAGTTCACATTGGAAACATCTCCACGTTTTAGGACTGACCTCATAAGCATAAGGCAGAGGTGTGTGGACGATGAGAATTGATTTACTAGAGATCGTCCCTAGGGCAGTGATTCTCAAAGGACCAGCAGCTGCAGTGCCTGAGAAGCTGTTGACAATACAAATTTTCAATTCCTACTCCAGACCTACTGAATCAGAAACTCCACGGGTGAAGTACAGCTATCTGCATTTTAACAAGTCTTCCAGGTAATTCTGATCCATGCTAATACTTGAGAACCATTAGACCAGTTGAATCTCTTCCAGAGCACTGGACTGCTTCAGTAGAGGGGACGGAGGTGGCAATCAATGGTCAGATATGCACCGCAGCGGTGCACGTTTTTTAAACACTTAATAGAAGCTAGCTACCCTTATGGGTCCTGGAGATACATGACGACAAATCAGAGCCTCTGACCCCAAGCTATATACAGTCCAGCGGAAGAGACAGACAATAATAACACACTTGCAAGAGGAACACCTAAGCGGGACCCAATCCAAACTCGAGGAGGGAGTCGGAAAAAGAAATGTCCAAATTAAGCTGCAAAAAATCAAGGACGCACTGGAGCGGAATGGGAGGAGACTTCCAACAGGCCAGACGGGTCATTCAGAGTCCTTGGAAAACACTCAACCAGCTTAGTCAAGGGCCTGCAGGGAGTTAAAGGGTCTGGAATGCAGGTTCCAGGAAGGGAGTAGAAGCAAAGAGTTTGGAAAGACACCAGGGACTGATCATGGATTGTTCAATATGTAAAGAAGCTTGGATTTTATCCTGAGAGCCAGGAGGAACCATTAAAGTATTTCAGCAGGAATCACATCTTGAGCTGTCTGTCAGATCCTCCTTCTGGACGCTGGACACCAATGTGGGTGCTCAGCCTCGCTATCTTAGCCAACTCAATGGCTTTAAATGCCAACCAAGTACTGATGATCTCCAAATCCATCTATTCAAACCCGCCTCTTCTCCAGATTTCCAAATTGGCATCTCTGCTGAAATGTCTAAAATACATTTCTAGCTTAACTCTACAAGAGTGAAAGACTTGATTTCCTCCCTCTTCAATCTTGTGTTTCAGTCAGTCTTTTCCTTGGTTCAGTAAATGGCAACACCATCTACCCAATTTTTCAGCAAAAAAAAAAAAAAAAAAAAAATCTGGGACACATTCAAGAGTCCTTCCTTCTCTCATCACCTACATTCAAGTCATGAGAATATTCTGTCAACTCAGCAAGGATTTTTTTTTTTTGGCTCTGTCTCCAAAAAATATCCTGAAACTTTCCTTCCACTTCTTTCTAGTCATTCCGTTTTCATCTTGATGGCAAGATGGCTTCCTAGCAGCTGCAAGCCCATAATACGGTTGATTCTCTTCTCATCTCTTCATCTTTCCCACAGAGGCCCTGTGCTGGGACTCATTTGCTTTGAATGGGTTTCATGTTCATCCACGAACCAATGGCAACGGCCAATGAGGTAAACACTCTTTTTGCTCAACGCTGGGTCACAAGCGCATCTTGGCAGGCAGCGCTGGAGAAAGTTTCCCTCAAACCACACGGTGGCTGGGAGTGGAAGGGGCTGTGGAGAAGGCAGTGGGGCAGGGATCGTGGGGGGTAAATCGTCCCCTAAGGAAATGTGAAATGTCACCAAAAGAAAGGTGACGGAGACTGGGCAAGTGGACAGGAGATTTCCATTAGAGTGGCAAACCAAGAAACCACTGAATGATGAAAAGTGAAGGAGTCTGTTTTTGAAATCTACTTGAATATCTCTTTTTGTTTAAGTATTGGCATTTCATTTCAAAGAGTTTAAATTTAAATCAAAATCATTTTACTAATTCACCAGCATTGTAATTAGTGCCTACCTGTTTGTGACATTGGACTTGACAGTGCTACTCCAACGGCTGTGATTTCCACCTTCTGGCCTCACATCAAGTGTTTAAGTGTCTGAACTAACACTGATCCAGTTTAGACACTGCGGCAAAGGATTTATTTGCTATTCCACATATGACCATACAAGGCGTATACAGTATAAAATGACTTCATGGGGTGTATATAATGATAATACTTCGAGGCGGTTTTGGAGGGCTGTGTCCATGGCACATGGGCAAAGCCAAGGACTTCAAAGTATAGTCCAGACAGAAATGGGCATAAACAGTACAGAAAAACAGCATTCCATTTTTTTTTCCTCTCTAAAGTTTTTGAAGGTCCTCAGGGAAACAAACATAGTGCTGTCCTGGAGTAAGAATGTCAGTGGGCCATGTGTGCTGTCCTTTCTGAGTGGCCAGCGTATGCGGCCACGTGGACTGTCCGAGTAGAAGAATCTAGTGTGTTTCCTTTTCTTATAAGCAGAAGGGAAAAAAGAAAAGTTCTTTCCCAGAAAGACTCCCTTCTTTCTCCATAACCCTCAACTTTGTCCCCAAATAAGGACTTTCGATTCGGAGATCGCTCCTATCTCTGCTTGTTGGTGTCATGGGATTCGATCTATGTCATTCGGAGTGGCACCTTGCCCCATTTTATTGTGCCAACTGTGACTCACACGCAAACGTGATCTACCTGTTTGGCGGGGCGTAAGCTGATTGGGGGAGACACTTTAAGAAGTAGCCATTACTGTTCACACACGCACACACACAGGACTGGCTGCTGTATTCCCAACCTGAAATACTTTTGGAGGGTAATGAAAAGGATATAGTTACAGACTCAGAAGAGAGTTTAAGGAAGGTAATGGAGATTCTCTTCCCCACTGATCTTATCTGCCGAAATGTGTAGACACTACAATTATTTCCTTTGCTTAAATATTGGAAAGAATGACTACACTTATGCCCCAAAAAGCTTAATTATCACATCCAAAAAGAACACCTAGAAGACTAAAGGCATATACTAATCTAAAAGTATACCAGTTGATAACTCCTCAACCACAAAGCACGTCATACCAAGGCCCTTTGATGGCTTTATTGGATTTTCCTACAAAGATCACAATGGTTATTCTTGCCATTAGCTTTTGAAATTAACTTGGAGCGCCCTACGGTTGGAAGTTGGCTTAATAAACGAGTATCATGTTTTTTCTTTTTGTTACCCTATTCTTTTCGCCCTCTCCCTTGTTTGGCTTTCTGCTTTTCTTTTTCTTCTTCTCTTTCTTTTTGAAGATTTCAAACACACTACTTTATCATATCTCGGGGCCTCGGAATCCAAAACTCCGTGGAAGACTCAATTGAGAGCGGAGTTCACTAACGCGACCAAGGCACCAACACAGGAATGTTGTCGAGGATGCAAAAGAATTCCACTAGATAAATGCTTAAGTCCTTTTTGTGCTGTTTTGCTACTTTTCCAAGGCAAGATGCCTGGGCTCTTCTTTCACAAAAAAAAGTGCAAGGAGAGCGGACTTGACCTTTGAAGACTGTCTTAAATTTTAGGCTCTGTTTGTCAGGGGCTGGAGACCTCACCAAAGCAGCGAACTGAGAAACAAAGAGAGTGAAACTCCAAATGCCGCCTGAGAAGGAAGCATTTATCCCGTTACAATAGTTCATTGTCTTTCCTGCATTTGGATTGGGTATCTGGTTTAGTGTCCAGACACACTAACCATGGACACCTGACTTTCTCAAAGGCAAAATAGGGGAGAAAAAAAAACGCAAAGGTGTTTAAGCATCCAAGCATAGTCAGATGAAGTTGCTCTGATGACTGTTTGCCATAGAAACCTGGGCCAGTAAGTGATGCTTCCTCCAGAAAGTTGCCAGCTTCCACTCAGGCAATGACTTGATCTCCCCTTTCAATCCCACCCAAAAGATTCTTTAACCTAAATACATCCAGCAATAGATGTTCCAAGAAAGACGTATGAAAAGATGTATTGTGTTGTGCAACAGCCTTAGGGAAGCAAAAAAAAAAAAAAAAAGGTTTGCATTCAAGATTTATAGTAAAAGCAATAGCAGTTGTTCTCATGTTTCTTTTTCGTTTACAATCCCCTGAAACTACAGAGTTGGAACAATTGAAACAATTAGCTGCCTCCTGTTTATCATTAGATGGGCACCATTGTATCCCTGGGCCATGCCATGAGTGCTTTCTTGAGCAGCGTATTCCTGAGTGAGGACCAGCGATGGCACAGGAGGGCTGAAATCTGACAACGACTTAGAATCACATTGCAGGGCTTCGTGGCTGCTTGATCTGTTTCTTTTTAGCTTGTCCTAGAAACAGCGAGGCACTGCCACATTTTTAAGGTGGGGTGGGTGTGGGGGGGGATAACATCTAAATTCCTCGTGTATCTCAGAAAATCTAAATTAAAACATTGAGGAAGCAGTTACTAGGTTGTTCTAACAAAGATAACAAGGCTGCGAGGATTGGATTTAGAAAATGAACATTGCAGGGCTCACTCGGTGGTAGCCAATCTGGAATGTCACATTCCGCCTTACAAGTAGTTAGGACGAACTTAAATAGCCAGACCCCATAAAAGAAAAAAAAAGTCGCATTGTACATGATTATGAGCTGAAGGGCCTGGTACCATTATTACAGAATGCTGTACCATTTTGTTTCAATTAGGGAACACAAATAAATCACAATAAAAAAAAATTGTTCAATAGACTTGGAGTCACTCTGTACAGTCATAACAAAGCTACCACACCGCTTAAATTGTCCGTTGAGAACCATTTGGTAATGAGTCACAGAGCGAGGGGACGGACGGCCTCTTTCCCAGTGTTCTGAAAATGACTGGGAGCCCCATTCTCTTCTGACTGCCAGCCCCCCTCGCCCCAACAGTCATGAGGATGCATGAGAAGAGACAGAAAGCTCCCAGGGTCATAACAGACTTGCAGCAGATAGCAGGAGACCAAGGTCGTGGAACCCATCCCGTTGTTACTTAGAGAAACAGGGTCAAGATAAGCCAGTCTCAGTCCTCCTGTCCTTGTGGCTCAAGTCCACCTCCCTATCTCACTGCGATATCCGTGTCTCCAGGGGACGGTCGTCCCAGGAGGTGGGTCAGCAGATGGAGACCTTGAGGACTGAGAGACCCCTTTGTTTTGGAGAGAAAAGTCAGGTTCCCCCCATCCACCCTGCACCGGAAGTCATCCAACTCTGCCCAGGCAGCGCTGACCAGACGTGCCCTGACATTTCCACGGCATCAATATTGTTGCCTCCGGGACAGAGCCTGGAGCACTCATCTGCTTTACAGAATTGATTTGCCCCTGCTCATCCTGACTCGGTTCAGCAGGCTGCATGGACCGGGTGAGTGTATTCCCAGGAAATAGTTCCCTGATAACTTTGGAGCCTGCCAGTCTGCGGGGTGTTGTTCTAGCTTCTGTGACAAAGAAGTGAGTGTTGGTGCTTCAAAGAAAAGTTATTTTTTGCCCTTCTATAGCTGAGGTTGGGTGACTTTCCAATGCATTTTTTTTCTTTTATTTTTTAAAGAAGGTGTTTATTCATTTTCTTCTCTTGATTGTGACTGTAGCTCATTTTTTTTTGTGGGATTCCTCTTGCAAGCTTTTCTCTCTGCCTTCCCATGCTGAGGATTCCCCGAGCCCCCAAATTTGTTTTACTACCACGAGCATAAAAAAAAGTAGCACGTTTGCATTTTGAACCGAGCAGAGATTAAGGGACGGGCAGCCTTGAAAGAGCTCTTCCTCAACTTCTGTTCCCATGAGGTTACCCACGTTCAAGATGCTGTTAGCACAGGGTCAGTGTGATGAAATGTATGTGTTGGGTCCCTTTGGTGCCAAAGTTTTGGCCGACAGTCTGATCCACCCGACCGATGGCGGTGCTATTTCAGAAACATCCTATCAGGAGAGCAAATACAGCCCAGTGGTCCTTCGAGCACTGCAGTGATAACTAAAAATCCCAGCGAGCGAGAAGGTTAATTTTTCTCTTTAGAGATAGGCAGGTGGCACTGGGGAAACAAACAGTTTATAAAGGGAGAATTTTAGCTTTAATACTAAGCCCTGGTTAGACCAAAATTGAAAATCCCACTAGGGTTACAATATAGGATCATAAATCTTTAGCCCTCCTTCCATTCTATCAGGGCTCGCTCGAATGAGTCTTTAGCAAGAATATAATGTGGAAAATAGTGGTAAAAAGAGGTTATTATATTTTAAAAGTTTACAGAACAGGGCTTCAAAAAAACGTACCATGTTAGAGCATGGAAAAGCAATAATGAAGTAGCAGCGTGCATAAAATAAAATAAAATAAAATATTTTTTGTAATAATGTAGGAAAAGAATCTGAAAAAAAATATATATATGTGTATGTGTGTGTGTGTGTGTGTGTGTATAACTGATTCACTTTTTTGTCTACACAAAACTAACACTGTAAATCAACTATACTTCAACAAAAAATGTTAAAAAAAAAAAAAGTAGTAGCATGCAAACGTTGGGAAGGGGACCACGATTTACCTGAATATTCTTTGCTACATTAAGAAATGGAGATGTTGACTTTTTCTTACCTTTCCATCCCCCAACTTAAAATTCCCTGATTCAAAGACTCACATCGAAATCCCAATGATACCAAGATACAATTAGCACTTACTTGGATTGCTAGGGTCATAACCTCTGATGGCCTTGTTCGGACCCCACGCCCACCTTGCTGGGTGAAAGCATCCTATCCCGGCAGCCTTGGATTGACATGGCAGGTGTGCGAGGCGGGTTGAGAAGCTGATGATGGTACTTTGGGCCTTCAAGATTAGAAATGAGAAAGAACTGAGAAAAAAAAAAAAACACTCACACATCGTGTCATGAAGGATGAGCTCTGTGTGTGTGTGTGTGTGTGTGTGTGTGTGTGTGTATGTGTAAGGGAGTGGGGGCAGGAGGAAGGGTAGAGAATAGGGAAGGAGAGACAGGTGGGCCAGGCCTTCACAGGTGGCTTCCTCACCTTGCCCAGCTGGAAACTACGATGTCCAAAGTCTTAAAAGAATTCACAGATGCTGATACAAACCGTACCCCTCTGTCATTTTCCCTCTTGTCCCAAATACAAAATTGGTCTTTAAAAAATATTTTATTTATTTTTATTTACTATCGTATTATTTTTTATTATTTTTTGGCAAGGGAGAGTGGTAATTAGGTTTATTGACTTTAATGGAGGGACTGGGGATTGCAACCAGGACCCCTTGCATGCTAAGTATGTGCTCTACCACGTGAGTTATACCCTCCCCGCTAAAATCGGTCTTAAAATAATTCACAGAAACTTCTGGGGTCTGGGACAGGGGAAAGACTTAGTCTTGATAATTGTTTCTGCATACAAATCTGAAATTTGGGGCCAACACATTACAGAGCTCAGAATTCCACTCAATTGCATGGAACCGTGGCGGCGGGGGGGAGTCCCCCAGTGTATTGACCTGTCTGCTCTTCTCCCACCCTACTGAACATAAGGAAAAAGGAAAGGATTGTTAAGAAGGATGACATAGAGAAACAGGTGTACAAAAATGCAAAAAGCCAAACAGATCACAGAGGAAGGATGAATTCATCTACCAGGTACTTCTGAAGAAAGGAATAATAATAACACAAATAATGATGTCTACAGAACGGGTCTGTTTGCCAGACATTGTTGTGAGTTTTACATGGAATCTTAATTCTATGTTTCAGACCAGAAAGTGAGGCTAGAACAGCAGCTTGCTTAAGTCCCCACACTTAACAAGTAAAAGCTATGGCACTTCAACTGGGTCTGGATGCTGTCCCACCTGTCAAACTACCTACCGCAGTGAGAGCAACCCCAGCGGACCAGCACGGTTTACATGATCTGGTGGCCGGCAGTAAATGTCCTTCTGGGCATTTTACTGGCCATCACATTTTATCTCCATCACAACTTTACGAACTGAGGACTGTCAGCTCTATTCTAGAGATAGATCCTTTGGGACTGTAAAAAGTTTCGTTAATTTCTGCCCTCATTCATGGAGTAAACAGTTATTGAATACTTACAGTTTCACCTGGCAGGGCGACATAAAATAAAGGGCAAAGAAGTCAATGTCTTATTCTCAAGGAGCTTGTATTTTGTAGGCAAAAAAGAGGATATTCATCTAATATGCACACTGATGGCGATTCAGTTGCAAATTTAGGGGTCTTTCTAAAGGAAAGAACATGTTCCTGGAAGAGCCGGTAACAGATGAAGATGACCTGTCTGCTGGACAGGGTGAGGGCTGGGCGGGTGGTCATCCGGGGAGGTTTCATTGAATCTAAGAGATGGGGAGGAGATGGGAAGGGGTGTGTGTGTGTGTGTGTGCACGCGCACGTTTGTGCGTGTGTACCTGTGTGGCGGGGTGTTCCAAAGAAGGTTTTAAACAGAAGAAAACATAGATGCAGAGGCCTGTGCCTTCAGGGTAGCTGGTATATAGAAGTCAGAAGTCTTAGAGATGACACTGGAAACATGGCGGCTTTGCAGAAACCTTATTGATGTGTCCTGGTTGTGGTTACCATGTGATATTTCGTGATCTTCTTCCCAGCCCAGATTTCACATCCCTTTCGGAGAGTGGGCTTACAAACCTGCTGCCATCTGACCTAGCCCTATCCACTTTCTTCTCCTAGCTTCTCTGATGATGCAATCCAGGTAGAATGCCAAGTGTACCCCCGCCCCCGCCTCCTGCCACTTCCTCAAGTTCACGCCGCTGCCGTACCGTGACTAGTCAGTTATAGAGTCAGACAAGCTGAGAATCAAATCCTGGCTTGACTGCTTAATAGATCTGTGAATCTGAGTCAGTCTCTTGACCTTTTAAAGCTTTGGTCACTGACATGCAGAAGGTTTGATATGAGGAATAAAGGAGATGATTTCTATGAAAAGCTGAGGCCACGGCCTTGCACATAGTGAGGTGCTCAAGAAATATGCCAACGAGCAATCAGCACATCCTGATCCAAGACCTGGGCTGGTGCTTCGTAGGGCTCTGCCCCATCAGGAGTGAGTTTCCTCAGAGTTTTCCCTCTGATTCAACTGTAAAAGCAACCTCCTTCCTCTCCTCAGGTTTGTGAGATACAGTCTTGTTAAAATCTCTGAAAAAGAAAGTCTAATGTATAGGTGGCCTCTTGGAAAAGATGAAAATTCCAAAGATGGTTAAGATCCAATACAGTGAACAAATACATAGCATTATAATCAAGGCAGAGCTGGATGAAGTCTTAACTCTGCCAATCATCAGTTGTTTGACGTCAGGTAAATCACTTAAAGGATCTGAGTTTCCTTCTTTGTGGAATGGAGAAAAGGAACCATTTAATAAACGAAAGAATGTAAGAATATCTGGCCCATGAGTAAGGGGGTGCTATCATTTTAACTTATGAGAGTTTCAAGTTCAACGTCTTGGTTAAGCATGCACACCGATGAGTTAGAGCAAACAAACTACAGTCAAATCCTAACTCTCCTATCAGGCACTGCATGACATCTGGTAAGTTCCTTAGCTCTCCTGGCCTTCAGTTTCTTCACCTCCAAATCTCACAGAATCATATCTGCCTTCCAAGGCTGTTAGGAGATGATGTATGTTAAGTGCATAGTAAACAGCCAATCATGGCAGCTGTTCTGCTGCTTTTATTATTGTTGTTGGTGTTACTCTTGTTATTTGTTACTGTTGGATGGGTGGAAGGGAAGCAAACAGAGAGAGAGAGAGAGAGAGAGAGAGAGAGAGCAGAAAAAAAAAAATACAAGCAAAAGCCAAAAACATAGACTGCAATAAATGAAGAGGCAGCTTTAATGTAAGAAAGAGTTTGGATCTGAAAACTGATAAAGTTGAGGAGATTGGAAGAAGTCAGATTGAAAATTGAATTCAGGGAGCCATCCTTGCCCCAACCCATCCATATAATCTTAGAACCTTCCTAGAGATTTTTCAAGGAAGGGAAGTCCAACGTCTTTCTTAGTCACTCATCTCATTTCTTACAACGTCTGGGATTTTGGGGGTTTTCTTCTCTTGTTGTCATAGTCTAATTATTTGCCCCCAGTTCTATTGAGATAACTTGACATATAAAACCTTGGACAAGTTTAAGGTGAAAGCATAATGATTTTATATATGTGCATATTGTGGAATGATTCCTGCAATACATTTCATGGACGTCCATCACCTCATTGCCCGATTCTTCATCTGCTTTGGTGCACGTGGAGAAGAGTCACTAAACACATTGTATCTTTTCAAATACTATATCCATTTTTTATTATTGTCTATTTTTAATAGCTATATTACTGCTCCATGGGGCAAGGCGAACTGAATTTTTTGAGTAACTCTGCCCCAGTAATAATCATGATGACAGAGCATGCCCACCTGGTGTCAGGCACCCCACACAGTAGGGCCGATTTCCATGTTTTAATTTGCATATGAGAACTTCATTTTAAAAGCGGGGTAATGGGGTCGGGGGTGTGGAGGGATAAACTAGGAGTTCAGAATTTGCAAATACACACTACTGTATATAAAATAGATAAACAACAAGGTTCTACTGTGTAAGTCAGGAAACTATATTCATTATCTTGTAATAACCTACAATGAAAAAGGATATGAAAAGACATATATGTATGTATCACTGAAACAGTATGCTGTACACCAGAAACTAACACAACATTATAAACAGACTATACTTCAACAAAAAAAGTTAATTCAAGAAAGTTTAAAAAAAAGGAAAAAAAATTTTTTTAAGTTTTCCAGTAAGAAGAGAGGGAGATAAATCAGAAAATAGGAACTCTAGAAATTCGTGTTTGTTTAAGGTAGTAACATAACAATATATTAGATGATTATAACATACAGATATTGGAAATGGATGACAGTAAAGTCATAAAAGACAAAAAAAATTTTTTTAATAAAAAGGTGAAGCATCCTCTCATTTTACATGACCATGAGGGGACAGAGGCAACGCACAACTTCAGTTTGTCTGCATCATTAGCAAAGCTCTTCGTCCATTACTAGGAGGAATTTCCCATGGGGCGCCTGTGGTTACCAGTCAGCATCCCCATTGAAGAGGGCTCCTGAAGGTGTGTAAACAGGGATAATAAACTCATTTACTACAGATATTTCTTCATCTAATCATTTTTGTCTCTCCCTCTCCCTGCTTACAGTGGATGCTTACCATACATTTGTCTCAATTAGACTCGACTGGACTTGAAGAAGAAAAAAAATCAGGATATTCATGGAAAGAGGTCTGAAATGGACCTCATTCCCAAATGCAGTATGTACCATAGACTGTTAATTTGTGAGAAAAAAAATCTGTCCACCATTTACACAGATATTCACTTGAAAGCCCATTTTCAGCTTATGATTAAAAGGAAATGAAACCAATAGTTGTCAGTCTCCAAGAGGCTGTCTCATAAGGAGCAGAGTTCCTGTAAAATGATAGGCAACTCTGTGCATCTAAGGGAAAGTCTGCGATGAGGATGGAAAACACACAAGCCCGCGAAGACAGAGCTCCAGGAGCAAAGAGCAAAGCAGAAGACATGGTGCTTTCGACACCATCAAACTCAGCTCTGCAGGCGGAACACGCACATCCTCTTCACCTCCACATGGAAATGGGCTCTCGCTTTTTTTTTTCTTGAAACATACTTGAGTCAGTTTTGGTTTCCTTTTTGACTTAAAAATATTTTATTTTCTTTTTACATATTTTTTTTATTTATCATTACTTTTTATTTTCCCCCTTAATGGAGGCACTGGGGATTGAACCCAGGACCTTGTCCACGCCAAGCACATGTTCTACCACTGAGCTAGACCCCCAGCCCTCTCCTTCTTGGCTTTTGCTCAAGACATGGCTACAGAGAATGATCTCTTTGCCACGACGTAAACGGAGCAGAGAGCAGTGTGGGATGAGATGGATGGATGCAGACCCCTTGTCCACCAAGAAGCTGCATCTGAGATTTCTGTTTGTACAAACTGTGGGAAAAAAGCACCAGGGCAGAGGAAGACTCGCGATGATGCCTTGTGTGTTCCCCCTCCAACTGGTCTTTCCGTCATGAACACCCTGGCAAACATAATTCCAGCTCCAATCCCACAGTTTTCATTATGATCCCTCATCTCAGGTATTTTGCTCTTTCCAGAATAAGGCATTGGGAATATGTTGAAAAGAAGACCCAAGATGGCAGACTGAACCATCATTGGAACCTAAAGTTTTCAATGCAAACAAACACAACGAACTAAGTGCTTTAAAACACATCTTGTAGACTGGGACCAGAGGTCAAAGCCCCAGAAGGAAACAGGGAATCCAGAGCATTCTTCATTCCCATCTGTAGATAACCACGTCTATGCATTTAGAACTTACTAAAAAATTCTTCACCAAGAAACAAGAAAGTCCAGTTACATGTGCTTGTTTTCCTCTTTCTTCCACAAAAATATAACACACACCTAGTCTTTGGATGTCATAAACGACGCCGAAGTGAGTAATCTCGCTCATATGCCATGAAATGCATGCGGAGGGGCATAACTAGCAGACAGATTCTCAAAAGCGGGATCATTGAGTCAAAGAGAAGTAGATTTTAAATTTTAGGAACTATTGGCAATTTTCCTTCCGTAGTGGTTATTCCATTGTACAATTCCATCTGCAGCGCATCTCATTTAAATTGGCATAAGTCCTTTGGAGGAAATTTTGTGGTCATTTAATAAAAATGAGTATTTATAATAGTTCAACTTCTAGAAGTGTTCAAATATGAGCAGGAGACGTGTAAAATGATCTTCACTGATGCATGATTTGTAATCATGTTCATCTGTGTGGAAAGAATAAATGAAATATGAACTGATCCATCGCAGTTAAAAGAAATGGATTAGAGAGGCTGATATCAACAAGGCTCGGCCAACGCGTGATGCTGAGTGAACAAACTTCAGTTGCCCAATTGTACGTACAACATTATACTATTCGTGAGACTTTTAAACATACACACAAAGAAATCTATAAACTGTTTATGTATATACATGTTTATACCTAAATATGTAAGTATTAAAAAAAAGATGAAAAATCCACATCTGAGACTTGTGGCCTGGCCGGAGGCCCTCTCTGGAAGGGATGTGGAAATTAGCACATAGTAAGAACTGGGTAAAATGTATTATTATTATGGTTTTACTGTTAGAAATAAAGACAAAACATCACCAGTTGTTAATCATGGGTTGGTAATATGAATACTTGTTATATTATTTTGTCCTTTCCTGCGTATGTCATATTTTAAAATATTTATTAAAGAGAGATTATGAATGAGACCCTGAATTCCAGTTAAGATGAGTAGTGGTTGCTGGCCAAACATTGCTTGCTCAAGATTCCCACTCCCTTCTTCCCTCCCTCCCTCCCTCCTTCCCTTCCTTCATCTTTCCTTTTTTTTTTTTTTTTTTTTGGCCATTAAATGAACATGAGAATCTCAAAGCACAAAGAAAATTGCCTGGCGTAAGGCAGGCTAGATTCCACATGAATCAAGTGGCTTTGTTTTTGTTGTTGTTTTTTTAGCCTTCCATCACCCAATCCACTTTAAAGTCAAATTCAGTAAGGACGGAGCTTAATGAGCAAACAGTCATGCTTCAGTCTCTAGATGGCCACCTATGTTTTGGACAGGAAGAGGAGAGACACATCTTGAATGGAAAGCTGATCTCTTTTCAACATACTTATTTTCTCTAAAAAAAAAAAAAAGAATAACACAGGCTTTCTTTCTGTGACGGAAATGATGAGTAAATGAAACCCTGGTTTTTGAACTACTGACTCTTCGGAGTTTTGTTTCTGGAAACCAAAGGAACAAAACCGTATAATAAACCACAGAAACCATCCAAGATTAGTAATTCATAGTCCAGAAGGCAGGCTGAGGACCCATCACGGTCCTGGGCACCTTACAGGCCGGACTTCATTTCATCCGCTGTGAGACAGGCTTTCTCTCAATCCCACATCCCAGAGGAGGGATGTGGCTCAGATCAGGCAGCTAGAAAAAGCAGAGCCAGGCTGGGAACCCAGATGTGGCCGACATCTCAGCTCTGTACCTTCTCCCTCACCCACATCCACATCAGGGTGCGACCCACACCCCTCCCTGCCCATCCCGTGGTGCCGAGAAGCACCTGCGAGCATCTTCACACTGGAGGGTGTGAAGAGTCTCGTCCTCAGTCAGAGAATGCCTTTTCTTTCTTTCCTTTTTTTTTTTTTCTTTTCCAGAAGGCATAAGTAAGCTTAAAGTTTTTTCTCTTCTGAAAAAACCACAAGAAGCAAAATAAATCTGGGATCAGAGCATCTCCATGGCTTCGGGGAGGGCACTGGCTATGCCCAGGGTAGGTCCCGGCTCCAGGCCAAGGAGTAACCAGTTGCAGCTGCAGGGGCCCCTTAGGAGAGGGCAGGGCGGGACAGACACTGAGACCCACAGTTGCTCAGGGGCTGGGGGAGCCCCCACTCGGCCAGGGGACCCGCCTGGCCAGAGGCAGCTGGAGCATGTGTGGCTCCTGAGAGGCCAGGTGCCCTGCCCAGCCTCCAGAGAGAGGTGGTGACAGAAGTGCCTCAAAATAAAGCAGGGACCAGCAAATGCGCCTCCAGGACAACGTCACAGCCTTGCTCCCTGCCTGGCTCCTTTTCTGAAGAGCACTGTCCTGTGAGCTAGTTCTCGGGCACAGAACCAAAAGCTCAGTGAGTCATGATGAAACAAGAGGATCAGGGACCACAGAAGCCAACTCCACACACCACCTTGCACTCTCCTCCCAGCCTTGCTCCTTCTCACACGTGGGTCCTCCTGGAGGGCACGAGTCATGCCGTCCTCACCGCAGACCCCCTGAGTGACCAGCAGAATGCAGAGGGGCAGCAGGCTCCCTGTTGCTGCCTGAAGAAACACCCATCAAATGACTTCACTCTAACAGATGGTGCCGAGTGTCCGAGGGTCAAGGCCATTTCGCCGAGAGAAGTCTTGTGACTTAAAATGGGACTGCTTTTCCTTTGTAACCAATGGAAAATAGGTCTCTGTGGGAGCTGCAGAACCAGGGATAATGGCCAAAGAGCACATGAAAGGATGCTCAGCATTACTAATCACTGGGGAAATGCAAACCAAAACCACAGTGTGATTTTACCTCACATCTGTGAGCATGGCTATCATCAATATGACAAGAGATAAAGGATGGTGAGGATGTGGAGAAACTGGAACCCTTGTACGCTGTTGGTGGGAATGTAAATTGGGCAGCCACGATGGAAAACAGTGTGGAGGTTCCCTCAAAAAATTAAACATCGACTTACCATATGAGCCAGGAATGCTGCTTCTGGGTATAAAATTGAAAGTAATGAAATTCCTATCTCAAAAAGATATTTTTACCCCCATGTTCATTGCAAAATTATTCACAATAGGTTAGTAAAACAGTGGGTCTCATGAAGCTCTGAGGGGAAATCATTCCAGGCAGAAGGACTGACACCCAAAAAGATCCTGAAATGGGAATGTACTTGGCCCATTGGGAAGGCAGGTAAGGATGACAAGTGTGGATCACGGTAAAACATTTTCATTTTACACCAAGAGTAATGAGAAGCCATTGAGCTGGTTGTAAACAGGAGATATTTTCTGGTTTATATTTTAGAATGCAGTAGAGGGAGGCAGTGGCCAACCATACATTTGTCATCATTCTTTTATTTATGAATTCATTCAATAAATATGTATTGAGCACTGTCAATGTACTTGGCCATCAACTAGCTGGAAACAGAACAAATCAAATGGCTTCTGTGGTCCAATTTCCTTACCTATAAAATGGGGTCCTCTTTATAGACCTTTCCTGCTGCCAAACTTCTGTCTTTGGGAAGGGACAGGCTCTCTGGTCTTAGTTATGTATACCTGAGGCTTGTGTCATAGCATCACAATTTTCTGGAAACCCACCCATTGTTCATTTGGAGATCCATGAAACACACCAGTTCCTGAGTTTGTATTTGAAGAATAAAGTATAAACTCACAGATCGAGGCCAGCATGGATCTATTTTTAAAAAAAAAAAAGGTAGCAGAGTTTTGAGGCATATGAAAGTGAAAGGAAGGGTGTTTAGAATAGCAGAGGAGTTTGGGAGAATTTTAAGTGAAAATAAATATTTAACTCCTGTGAAAAAAAGAAAAAGTAGCAAAATCAGAAATTCCACAAGAGAATAGTTATGTTCAAAGTAGAAGTTAGTCAAGACATGGAAACAACCTAAATGTCTATCAACAGATGACTGGAAAAAGAAGCTGTGGTGTATTTATATAGTGGAATACTACTCAGCCATAAAAAAGAATAAAATAATGCCATTTGCAGTGACATGGATGGACCTGGAGATCATCATTCTGGGTGAAGTAAGCCAGAAAGAGAAAGAAAAATGCCATATTATATCACTCATATGTGGAATCTAAAAAAAGAAAAAAGAAGGCACTAATGAACTTATCTACAAAACAGAAACAGACTCACAGACGTGACAATCTTATGGTTACCAGTAGGGAAAGTGGGTGGGAAGAATTAAATTGGGAGTTTAAGATTTGCAAATATTAACTACTATAGATAAAATAGCTAAACAACAAGTTTCTTCTGCATAGCACAGGGAATTATATTCAGTCTCTTGAAGTAACCTATAATGAAAAGAAATATGAAAACAAATATATGTATGTACATAAATGACTGAAACATTATGCTGCACACCAGAAATTGACATATTGTAACTAATTATGCTTCAATTAAAAAAAAAGTAGAGGTAAAAATTTCTGATGGCAATGAAATTATGGACTGACATTGGGGTGAAAATGACGGAGCTGTGGCCTTCATATAAAGTGAGATTTCTGTTTGCATCTGGCTTCGCGTGGAAAGGGCACACCAACCAGGGCAGCCAGGTACTCATTCATAGGTGTGTGTTCTCAGCCCCGGTGAGCTGGGGCAGGCACTGTGGACCGAAGTGCAGTTACAGTCAGTGATCATGGAGCAGAGCATCTTTCTGGTGTGGAGTGATTCAGCCGGTTAGGTTGACCCCAGGCCACTGGCTTTAATGGTGCCATTTGTAACCAGAGCCATTTTATAAGAAGAAAAGCAAAGAGCCATTGGAACAAGGGAGCCAGTAAGCATGTGGGCTCTGGAGAAAGGCAGCCTGGTGGGTTCAATTCCTGGCTGCACCACTGTGTGATTTAGTGGAAGCTCCCAACCTGTTCTGGGTCCTGGTTTCCTCATTTGTAAGACAGGGCAACGCTGCAACCTTCTCTCATAGCTGTTATGGAGAATTTATGGAATTATGTATTGTGCAATGTTTGGTGCGTGAATTTAAACGCTCTTCAGATATAAGCCACCAACATATATAATATTGAAGTTATAATATTAAAGAAGAATGAATACTCTTCTGCCAATCCTGGGGACTGCATTTACACAGTGTCCCACACACTTCTGGGGGTTTAGCTCATTCCTGGAATTAGAGGAAACGGTGCTTTAATCCCTCTGTGGGCGCGACTTAAGTCTGTGCTTTCAGAGCTTGAGACTCCAGCAGGCTGCCTCCAAAGAAATCTTGCAGGGAAGCCTTTATTATCTGTGGGAATTTTCTGTGGTTCTGGGTTCAGCCAATACCTCCTGGGCAGAGACACCTGATTTTGTGGACGCTGTGACGTATCCCCTTCTCTTGGGCAGAATCATCTTAAGCAAGGTGACAAGACTGATCTCTACATCAGGATGTCATGGAGAGGGGTGCCCTTATAATCTGTAGGACTCCGTACACGTGTCATCTATCTCACTGTAATAATGTCCCAACATAAGAGAATGCCAACGTACTGAATTTTAATGAAATTTTAATGGCTTCACAGGCATCTTCATGTTTGAAGTCCTGTAGGGGTCAGTGAGGTCACTCTGTAGGCTGAGTCTCACAGGAAGAAAAGGCACATGTAGAGAGAGATTTCGGGTGAACATGGAACTAAACAAAGAAGACTAATTTGAATGGAATGTTTGAAAGGCTCAAGCTAATCCTTTTTGCCACGGGGTTGGACTTGCCGGAGGCACGGTGATTTTTGAACTCCGTGGGTTCCGATACAAGGCACCCATGCCCCCATGAAGGGTAATCTTGCCAATGGGTCTGAAATCTTTGAAGTTCTGGGGTTCCTATCCCATCTCTCCACTCATTCCTCCAATGGACACTGTTTTCTAGTAGCTCACTCTCTCTTTGCTTGTCAATTCCCTCATCACCCCCCACCCCGGATGGACTTGTTTCTCTTTGATATCATGTTAATATCATGAGTCGAGTAAAGAGTCAATGAGGATGTGGGCAACACAACATCTTTTTCCTTAAGATATTCATATAATCTCTGGACCATTCTATGAGGGTTTTTTTTATGGCAATTTAATTCCAGTTATTTCCAAGTTATTACAAGATTTGTAGACCCCTTCAAGTACCAACAATAAAAACGAATCCGTCCAGTCTTATTACATTTTTTTCCCCTCATTCATTCTCTGCTCATATCCCCTTGATAGTCTCCTTATTCTTTTTCTAAATCTCATGCGCCACAAGGTCACAGCTCTCTAGAGGGTACCTTTGGGCTGGAAGTGGGAAAGAAACCTTTGCGCCTCCCTAAGCACTTTCTCAGTCACACGGCAGCAAGGACCCCCGAGAGGACTTGACGTGGAGAAGAGCAGATAATGTCCCTCAAAACAGCAAGCATCATTCGGAGCTTCGTTTTAGACAAAAACAAAAGAGAAGTTAATTTCGGATTGAGACGCCAACCTTCTGCTGACCAACTTCGCGTGTTATCAAGTTAATAAGTGAATTAGTCATGCAAGCGTGGAGGAGGACCACAAAGATGTCTGTACACACCAGTGAAGGTTTTGCTGATCCCAAAGAGAATGAGGTTCGTGTCAGAGGACATGCAAAGTCATCACAAATATACTTCGCATTGGTGTTTCCAGCTTAATTGCTCATGGCTAAATGGGAAATAATAGAAATGAGGCTTTGTTTACATAAAGCGTGAAACTTTGTCCTGGGAACTTTTATCCTCCAAATAATTCCCAGCAATGTAGACTTTGGAAGGTGCCTGACTATGTGGAGTTTGGACAGGAAGAGCAAAGAGAACCAATGTCAAGGTTAAGAAAATTTCCCAATGCCGCTGGATGGTAGAGATTTCGTCTTTGTGGTATCCAAGGTGGAGGAGATGTGAACAAAGACACGCACTTTTCACGCTGTGGGTGTCTTCCCTTTCGAAGGTAGCCACGATTTGCTGTCTGAGTAAATCCAATCAAAGAGTCCATTGCTGAATGAATACTGAAAAACAGTGTCTTTTGGAAAACTCCATTCCACAGCACTGTACTGCACTGTTGGTTTTGGAAATGATGTAATGAACGTACTGAAGAAAACACCCTCTGCCAATGCAATTGTGTCTATAAAATCATCTAGCTGCTCTGCTCTAACTAATGAACATGAACTTCGCTCTGTGCTCATTAAGGGTAAGGTCACAGGCGGGTGCTGAGATCTGTCTTTATGTCAACCCCCTGGCTGCCTGTTCTGCTCCTGACGCACACGATGACTTCTCTCCCACACGCCCTTAATTTTCTTGGCTGTCTTTAGGATGTCCTTCCAAGTTGCTTGAAACCACTTGGGATATTTTCATTTCATCTCTTTCTCCTGTCGATTTCTTAGTAAACCATGTCTAAGCTCCTTTCTCCATAGCGTCTCTCCACTAACCCTTTGCTCGCTTGCCTCTTCCCTCCATAACCACAAATGGGGCTCTGCCTTCCAAGTAATACGAATCAACCACCGACTCATCACTGGGGCACAAAAGTGCTTTCCTCATGTTGTCAGAGCTTCCGTCCCCTGTGCAATCTCACTCTCTAGTCATCCACACCGAGTTCACCAAAAAAGACGCCAAAATTGGGGCTTTTTAGAAAAATGGTGCAGTAAGATGTGCAGGGGGCTTAGGACGGGTCTGAGAAGAGTCTTGTTAAAAGTCAGACGGAGGCATATTAAAAATTTTGAGTTAATTTGAGCAAAACTGGATTCACATCAGACTGCACCAGACTGGGAGGGGTTAAGCACTCCATCAGCAGGAACTAGGAAAGAGACTTTTACAGGGAAGAGGAGGAAGCAGAATGAGAAAATCATTTGATTGGCCATAGCTTAAGCAGTTGCTTTCTTTTAGGAAAGCCCAGTCGGGTGTCTGTGATTGGCTGCTCTAAGGTTTTGATTTCCAGTCTTGAGGCATCCAAGGTTAGATTTTGGTTTGGCACCAGAGCCACCTCAGCCTAATGGCTTCCTTGTTTAATTAATTTAACAATTTCCCTCCTTGGGTCATCCTCTCATACATAAGCGACTGGTCAAAAAATTTGGTGTTGGTACCACTCTCCGTCACCATCAGGGTTAAGCTGTCCTTGTCTCGTCATGAAAATCTTAGGTTATGATGTCAGGTCTGTGGAAGGATGGTTTTTGCTTTTCATCTCGTTGTTCTTCTTGTTTCTTTTTCTCCAAGTGAAGTGAGCCCGTGTGATGTACTGCTGACGGCCACGATCATGTATTTGAGACCCTTGAGTGAACACAGAGCACCAGGGAGGCAATAATGACTATCAGGAGGATGCTACCAAGAGGCTGAGGTGTGTTCCGCAGTCAAGACCCTCATGGACCAAACCAACTGGTGTCAAATAAACCGAAGACTGTGTCTGAAGTCCCATTAACCTGCTTTAGCTGAGTGAATTGTTTGCTAATGTCTTGTATCGGTAAAAGTGGTTCAGTGATAGTTGCCAGGGTGAAGGAGCATTGTCTTCCCAGGCAGAAACAGAGAGAAAAGTTAAGAAGTGACAAAGCAAAGGAAATGAAGTTTTCCTGTTGGAGGTGAAAAATCTTGATTCATGATCTTGGGAGAGCCGTCCACCTCAAGGTGTCGCCTGCTTCTGGGGAGGAACCTCTCCAGTCAATGTTAATTTTAGCTCTCCAGCTGGTGTGCAGTTCCAGGAGTGCGGAGGAGTCCTTTTTAATTGGGATATGTGGATCAAAGTTCAAGGGCCTGAAGGTTGGCTGCCATCTGGGTAGTGACCTGGTATGGTCCCTTCCAGCGACTTTCAAGGGCAGTCTTTGTTCTTAGCGATTGCAAGTCAGAAAAGTGGGAGAAATTTGGAAATCTTAGTTTGGAGAGTTGTCGCCAGATATTTGAGAAAACGAGAAGAATTCAGGATCCAGTCCGGTTTACAAGTAAATAACAAAATCTGAAAGATTTTGAACAGGACTAGAATTTAATACCCACAAAGGTTACCATATTTTTCCATCGAAACAGAGTTCTTCTCTCTATAGTTCCTCCCATGTCTGTAAAGGTTAATCAAAGGAAGATTAATTTGTTTGCAAAATAAGTCTAGTTTCCTTAAACTTAGCCTGATAATTTACATAAGTGCAGCAAGCATAGCAATTGACCATACAGGCTTTTTTAAAGTTAGTTTTGATGGAACTTTTCATCAGGAATCCCTAATTTTATTTAAAAAAAAAAAAAGAAAGAAAGAAAATCCCCCGACTTTTAAAAGCCTCTCTAGGCTAACGAACCAACTTAAAGATTCACCATCAGACTTTGCTCTGTAGATTTGGGTGAATTCCTCCCTTTTTGAAGGCTCCAAATTTCCTTAAGTTTCTGGGAATGCCAGGAAATGACTTTCTTGCTCACCTGCTAAGGCTTAGAACCTTGTAAATGAGATATCAGGTGACTTTTTCCAAGGGGTTTTATTGGTTCTATAAAGTCAGCCTTAGCTCCTTAAAACTGTCTGATCACATCTGATTTATGCATATCGCTCTTAAAGATGGCATTCTAATCAACGCTTTGGTAATATAACTAATGTTTCCAATTGTGTCCCGTTATAAGGAAAACAGATTCTTTACTGAACTTATGCCAAGAACTATATTGCCATGAAAATAAGAATGCTCAAGTTTTCAGATTCTGGAGGGCTCAGGTAGGGAGAAAAAGTAAATGTTTCAATTCTATTTACGAAGACATAAGTTACCCAATTGCTGTAAGTCATAGACAGCTTCAGAGAAAAGAGAGAAAGATTTCCTTACACCTGAAAAACAAAAACATTAAAGCACAAGCAATGTTTCAAACAAAAAGTCATTAAAAATTATAATCATTGTCATCCGTGTATTCAGTCTCATGTTATTAATTCTTATTTTGCTTGACTCTAGTTTTTCAATTAGATATTTGGAAATTCTGATCCGGTTCAGCGGTATTATCGTAAAGTTATCAGAAACCTGTATTCCAGGCTACTTGTCAATCTTTTCCATGAATTTCTTCGAAGACAACACTTTTGCAAACATCAAAGTAAAGCAATAACTCTCTGTGAACCACAAAAAGGTTTCCAAAAATGACCCTGGTTAAAGAGCTGATGAGAGTTTATTTGAAAAGGAAATTTAGTTTTTTCTGTGACATACAGCAGTTTAAGACAATAATTGGACAGTAAAGGAATTATCTCCCTGAAGTTTGCTTTTCAAAGAGATAATCACTCTGTGTTCCGGGAGAAGACCAGGTAGAGACTAGCTCAAAGACACAGGATGGAAATTTTTCTCCAAGAAGTTTTGTTTCCAATGTCCTGTTCTTTTACAGTACCTGCAAGCATTTTGAGATGACATTTGAGAGGTTTGAGATTAATGAAAAAAGGATAGGATGGGCTTCGACTGGCTTCTAGAGCCACATTTCTGTTCTTGTAAAAACCAGATTTGTAAGTCACTGCAGTTGCTTGTAATTCCTCAAAGAACTGGGTTGCAACCAGAATGCTATCAAGGGACTGATTCACACATCTAACTACGTCATCTTCAGTTTGCTTCTTCATCCCAGGGAGAAGATTTCCAACTAAGATGAACATCAGTAGATTCCTATATGGATTTTATCTCAGGGGAGAAGGTCCAAAGGATTTTTCCTATCAGGTTTTCAACTGAAAAAAAATGCACAGCCTAAAAGTTAAGAATTATGTTTGATTTGGGGGACTTTCTGCAGACTCGAGCCCGGGAGACAGTCTCTCAGGTCATTCTAAGAGACTGCTCTGAAGAAGCAGGGGGAGAAACCAGGATATACAGGAGTTTTTGTCCCAAAGACCAGGCAATCTGAACATCAAAAGATGACTGTTAATTAAAGAATACTAGATATCTCAAGTTAAGGAATTTAGTGCTTTCTATGTATGGGAAGGTGCAAAGGTCTGGGCTCATTGCAATCATTCCTTTGACAGGCACCTAGCTCTCTAGGGCCAGTATCCTGTTCTTACCCATCCTGGGTTCCCCAGGGGGCACCGCTGGGGTTGGCTGCAGAGGCTGGGCTGACCCCCTTGTCTCCATCCTGAGTTCCCTCCCATCCCCACCGCGGGCGATAGTAGTGGCTGATAACTTGATGGCCAAAACACCCTTTGTTTACTGATATGGCCGGCGACACTTTTCATTCACAAGGTTCTGAATATCAATTTCCCAATTTGGCCAACTTCTAACCATAGCATTCATTTTTAAAAACTCCTTTCAAACATATTATTAACAGGTTTTAGCCCGGACAAACAGTAACACAGGTACCCCCTTGCCTTTTCAAGAGTTCACTTTTATACCACTTTGCTTTTACAGAAGACCTACATTAGTCCCTGTTTTTGCTAATTGAAAGAAATCGGAAGAAGGGTTTCACTTTTATGAAAAAAAGCAAAAATAGCATACAGTGTGTATTTTGCATCTAGCTGTTATAAAGGCAGCATGTGCCCTGAGCAGTGAGAGTGGCCCTGCCAGGCTCCTTCCCCAGAACTACATTTAGCATCTCAGCATCGAGCCGCCACAGCTGCAAACTGCGTCTGCGATTTATTCTGTGTCGCCGTTAGCAAGACGTGTCCTAAGGTAGCTGCTTCTTCTCTTTGCGCCGTATTAGTTCATGAAAGGTTTCACGGGTACCTTCTACTTTCAGATACTAGGGGAACCCTGTAGTCCTGCCAGTGCTCAACTCCTTTTTCTTTTTTTTTTTTTTAAATGACTCAAAACCAAAAGCAATAAACCTCTTACGGCTTAAATATAGACACAAAAGCTGCCCCCAGGGAGGATGCAAAAGGTGCATCCTTGGCAAGACCCAGAACAACTCCCAGAGAAGCTGAAAAGAAAGAAAGACTTGGATAATTCCCCTGAGAGCTACCAACAGTCAGTAGACATTAGCTGAAAATGGGTACAACCCACATTTCTGTCTGGTCCTATTTCGGGGACCCCAAGATGATGACTGAGCTGCGTGCCCTGTGTGAGCAAGAACTGACTACCTGTGTGCCCCAGGCAGGCAGAAAGCCAGCACAGAACCAAGACAAACAAGACAGCAAGACCTGTGCCAGGGAGGGGAAGAATCAATGACCAAAGGGCACCCTGGAACCAAAGTCACAGAGTCTTCATTTGGAAAGGAAGTGATAATGTGAATTTCTACCTTCCCCTCTTCACTAGGTGCTGCAGACAGAGATCCCGGGAGAACTGAATTTGTAAGAATTCTCACCCTTCTCCAGCATCTGCCAGTTTTCCCAGGATCCCATCTGGAGGCTCCAGAGTGAGTAGGGTATCCCAGTGGGTCCCAACTGCATTGCCAGGAACTGCAGGGGAGGAAACATAATTTTCCCTCTACATTTCTGAGTTCTTGGCTGGGACTCCTTTTTCTCTAGGGCACCTAATAAATGGATAAGCTTATCAGGGTTAAAAGTTTCCCACTGTGGCCGCTGTCATTCACGATTAGCTTTGGTAAGGTTAACCAGCTTGTTGAGACAAAGATCTGGGCCCATAAATTTTGAACACCTTCTTAGCCAGAGTCCCAGATGGAGGAATCTCAGTTCTTGGTACTCAGAGGAACCCACTTTCTCTCTCTCTCTCTCTCTCTCTCTCTTTTTTTTTAATAAAAATGTACCTGAGGCTCCACACTGGACCCAACCCAGTTTATGTCAGACTCAGTTCAACTCTGGACCTAAGTAAAATAAATCGTCAAAAAAATTCAGAGAGGTCATAAATGCAAAAGCTATAGAACTGGAATATCTAAGAGGGGCTTACCTGGGGCTTTTAGATGCAGTGAAAATTAGTGAGTACCCTAGGAAATAATTTAAACCTTGTCCCTAGGTAGACTTCAGACAATTAGTGGTAGCTTATAGTCACGCTCTCACTCCTGCAGGCACTCCAAGACTATGAGGTGGAAAACAGAGGCAAGTCAGGGGACGCGTCCCCTGGTGGGACTTGGACTCCGGCAGTCAGAGCTGAGAGCTCAGGCCTCACTGTCTTAAGCTGTCGGGGGAGGAGACACAGAGAGAGGTCCACCGAAGCTGAATTATAATACGGATCCCAAAGGAATCTGGGGATGGATGCCATCCTGGGGGAAGGGATGAAGGGTGATCAGCTATGGCTGGCAGGGCCGAAGGTTGGGAGGTGGGTATTTTGTCCCAGTTGGCATTTGGGGGCTGAGTATTCGCTTCCAGGCTGATCCAGGCTGATCCAGGCTCTCTGCCCCACACCCCCATCACCACTACTTGGTGCAAAGCTGCAGCCTGGCCCCGGACCTGGAAGGAGCCCTGAATCTGGGGCCAGGGAGCTCGGCAGTGGGCTTCCAGGGCCCACGGGTGTCCTGTGTAAAATGCAGCGGTTGTCCAGCTGTGTCCCCTCCAGCAGGGTTTGAGAAAACCCGCTTCCTCCTACCCCATCAGGTGTTTCCACGTCTGACTACTGAGCATAGGAGCAATGTTCTCTTACTGTTTGACTTTGCATTTCTCTGTTTGCCAGAAAGGAAGCATCTTTTCTATATATTTATTGACCATGTTTTTTCTCTTCTCTGAATTGCCTGTTTACACCCTCTGCCCATTATTTTTTCCTTTTTTTTTCTCCTGTCCTTTGTGCCTCTTCCTGGTTGATTTGGAGGAGTTTTTAAAATAATTCTGTATCATCGTCCAGAACCGTAACGTATGTTGCATCTGGTTATCTACGTTGCAAGGATTTCTCCCCTGCTGCTCATTTATATTTCAGCTTAGCCCGAGGTGTCCTGTGTGGATGGGGGGAGTCCAAACAACATAAACTTCCTTCAGCAGGGGAGAGTTCAGTTAAATCACATCACGTCCATCCTGTGGCCTGCTCAGCAGCGGATTAAATGAGTGAAGTGAATCTATTCTGATGAATTTGGAAGCATACCTAAAATTTATGATTGCTTGAAAGGCAGGTTACAGAATGAGAACTCAATATTTGCTGTTTGTTAAAAATACGTGAATACAAATGACAATACACGTATTTTCTATGAGTGTGTGTATATATGTACACGAGAGAGGGAGAGAGAAATAGAGACACAGAGTCAGAGAGACACAGAGAGTCAGAGAGAGACACAGAGAGATATTGAGAACAGAGCCTGGAGATAGATAGATTAATATCTGTATCTTTCTTTTCTTTCTTCCTTCCTTCCTTCCTCTTTCTTTCTTTCTTTCTTTCTTTCTTTCTTTCTTTCTTTCTTTCTTTCTTTCTCCTCTATTCATTCTTTCTTCTATCTATCTATCTATCTATCTATCTATCTATCTATCTACCTATCATATATGTCCTATTAATTAATTAATAGGAATATAAATAGATTCCTATGAGTATTCTATGAGCATATTTTCTGGAAATACATGCCCAAATTGAAAATCATAGTTGCTTTTGTGGAGAAGGCAGAGAACTGGGGTAGCAAGGGCTTCTGCTTTATCTACAATATTTAAAATTTTTACAAGAATATTATTCCCGCATTTCATATAATTTACATTAACTTTAGAAGCAAACAGGAAAGGAGTGAAGTGAGTCACACAGAGAAAGACATATTGTACAATCTCACTTATATGTAGAATCTACAAAAGCTGAACTTATAGGAACAGAGACTAGGGGCTGGGGGGCTGGAGAATGGGTTGGGAGAAATGAGGAGATATTAGTCAGAAAGTATAGTCTTCCGGTTAGAAAATGTGTAAGTTCTGGGGATCGAATGTACAGCGTGATGACTACAGTTAACACTGCTGTATCATAGCCTTGAAAGTTGCTAAGAGAAATCTTAAATGTTCTCACCACACACAAGCACACACACACACACACACACACACACACACACACACACACACATACGGTAACTATGTGAGTGATTAACCTTATTGTGATAATCATTTCACAACACATATGTGTATCAAATGATCACACTGTTCCACCTTAAACTTACACAATGTTATATGTCATTATATCTCAGTAAGGCTGGGGGGTGGGAAGGAAACAGAGGGGGAAGATGTTTCCTTATTAGCAGCACAAAAGCTAGAAAAGAAAACTGGGCACCTAGAGAGTGGCTAATAAGTGATAAAAGTGATAATAATGACAGTAACTTAAACAATGGCAGCAATAAATAGCAAACGCTTACGGTGGCCCTCCCTGTGATGCCCAGCGTGGTTCTAATCACTTTCCGCGTATTATCTCATTTAATCCTCACAAATGCGTAATTATATCCAACACACACCCAGGCCCCAGGCCCCACCTCCTATCACAAACTTTCATCAGAGAAGCATTTTCTCTTAACAAGATAGTACCTCCTTAGAGGAATGCTGGAAAATGAAATTTTCTCCATCTCTCAGGTCCAGCTGGCACTGGCGGCTCTCGGGAGCCTTTAAGGCACCCCGGGGACCACGTGACCGGACAGCTAAGAGGACCACAGGAGGCCTTGAAGGCTGCCTCCTCCTTTTGTCTGCCTGGGGCTGCCTCCCTCCTGCTTCAGACTTCCACCCAGGCTCTGTTGTGCTCCGCCACCAACACTGCCCAGCCCCGACCCGGGGATGCAGAAATTCAACCCAATGTGTGCTTCTTTCTGAGTCTCTGTGCAACTTTGAGAAAAAGAGACAGCTTCTCACAAGCCCTGAAAAAGGCAGCCGGCACAATCCAGGTCCACTTTTTTTTACCTCCACAGGCTTGGCAGAAAGTGTGTTTTCTGTAGGACAATGACAGTGTCAGTGAGGTCAGGCGTAGCTCATGGTCATTGCTGTCATGATAGAAAAGACAACAGACCCTTCGCCCTGCCTTGGGTCCCGTATGCCTCACCTGGTGGGATGCGATTCCCGGGGAGCCCCTGCTGCACCCCACTAGGCAGCTGTCTCCATCCTTAAGTAGACAGGCTCTTTCCGGGCTTGGAAAGGCTGAATATGGGTCTTGGGGCACAGATTTGCAGCATGAGGCCAAGAGCTATTTCCTTTAACTGGAAAAATATCTTTTCCCAATTTTGTTTGCAAATTCCACAGCTTCTATTCATTTCTTCCTTTTTACCAGAACCTCTGCAGACAGATGGAAATGCAGGCACAGCCACTGAGAGGGGAGGATGGAGAGGCAGTCAGCCTTTTACAAGTCCCTCCTTTGTACCAGACACTGCACTGTATGCACGAGAGCCCTGTCAGCTAAAACAGCCTTCATTCTGGGTTATCGGATGAAGAAGTTCGGGAAAAACAACTTAAATTATGTCCCCACTATTCAACGTGGTGTCTCACCTGTAATTGCTGTGGTCGTGACTGCAGAGGGTCTGGGTTTCAGGATTCCCTTAGGCGTCCTTGTGCTTTGCAAACCACGGGTTACAGAAACAAAGGGAGGAAAAGGAATAACCCCGAGGCTGTCTCCGGGGGGTGGAGGAAGAGCAGGAGGGAGGGAAGAGAAGACAAACATAGGATGCTACAGAAAAAGGACAAGCCTGGCTGTGTGTCCTTAGGTGAGTTACTTCACCTCTCTGAGCTTTTGCTTCCTCATTAGAAAAATGAAGATGATATTAACCCCAAAGCCCAGGCTCCTGAGAGTTTTCCGTGAGGTGATTTCATAGGAAACCCTGTTCTATTCTGCCAGGACGGAAGATCTCAATAAATATCTCCCACGGCTCCCTCCCCACTGAGGTATGAAAGCTGATAAAAAAGATGCCATATGAATAAAGTGATCATCTAATCTGTCATCCAAACCTGAATATTTTTGAGGCTGAAAGGGGCCACTATTAATAGTGATTAATATTGTCACACACCAAGTAACATGATCACACCAGGACAATCCTTATAAGCTGCAATTTTCTCAGAAGAGCAAGTCATTCTCCTTACAGAAGCAATCAGAGAAAATTCTGATCCAGGAAAACCATAGGGCCTTGCTGCCAAAGACATCCAGAAGCTTCTAAGAGTAGATTTGGAAGAGGAACGAAGTCTACAGGCTCAGAAAAACAGACAGGTTCCCTTAGAGGCAAATGGGGGCTAAACAAGAAAATAACTGAATTTGCGCCTGGGAGAAGAATTGAGCTGGTTTTCGGGAGAGAAACTGGAGATGGGGACAAGGCAAGAAAGGCCCGAAGGAGTCAGATCTGAAACGAAACTAGGTACCTACCATTCGCCTCTCTGCATCTTGGAGTTCATTCTAATAGAATAACCCATGTTCTTACGTTCCAAACAGCTGGTTGTATTTCATACACTCGATGACTCATTTTTAAAGAAAGGTATGAGGCAGAAATATTACGAGATCCAGGTTTGCAAACCAGGATGAGAAGTTCAGGAAGGTCCTATGCAATTGGCAGCAGGATGTAGCCTTTGCCAGGATCTGTGAGGATTTTAGAGTCTCCCGCCCTGAGGGGTGAAGATGCCAGGGGCCAGGGCGCTTCTCTTGCCATTGTAATATGGCACTGCTCCACCAACAGTGGTTTTTCCCTGGCAGCCTGCGGTCTAGCTGTTTTATATTTGAGTTCTCTGTGCCTGACGCAGTCCAGCCCTCTCACCCAGAAGGCGTACTCAGTACCGTCCCCCCTACAGTGTCCATGTGGGCAGATGGGGGCTCAGAACTGGGGGAAGAAAGTAGAACCAGCCCCACCCTCTCAGCTCTTGCCGAGAGAACTGAAGGCAGGGAGATGGACCCTGAAGCCTGGAGATAATTTTTGAAAAGGTCACAGAGACAGAACTCACTTTGTATGCCACCATTGTTCCAAGACAAGTGGAAATAAACCAAGGGAAAATATAAGTTGGAAACACATTCAGTTTCAAGTCACTGGGGCTAGTTCAAAAATCTTAAAATGAGGTACCAGCTAAGAACTGACAAATTATGGGGGAGAATCTCCCCCCCACCAGAGCCAACGTGGGTGTCAGTGCACTAGGATTTTCTAAAAATGGGAGAGTTGACTTTTGAGGATTGTGTATTGGGGCAACATGTCAACATTCATGTGTTTTGTTTGTTTTAAGAGTCCATTCTTTCTAAAACTTTTGTTCAATGTCTTTTTTGTTTGTTTTGATTTTGGTTTTTTTATGGTTCTTTTTTGTGTGTTTTGTTTTCATTTGCATTCTTTTTTATTGAAGTAAATTCAGTTTACAATGTTGTATCAATTTCTGGTGTATCAATGTCCTTTTAGGACATGTATATGACTGTCCTCACAGACATAGAGAACAAACTTATGGTTACCAGTGGGTAAAGGGGGTGGGAAGTGATAAATTGGAAATTCAAAAATTGCATCTCTTGGGGAGTGGTGGAAATGTTAGCTATCTTGATGGTGGTGGTGGTTTCATGGGTGTAGACGTCTATCAAAAGTCATCAAATTGTGTATCTGAAATATGTGTAATTTACTGTATAGGAACCATACCACAATAAAGGTGCTTAAAATAAAAATAAAATAAAATAATAAAATAAAATAAAATAAAATAATGACTGTATATTTATGTACACACACAAACATATAAAGGTATATATAAAATCTGGACACATGATCTTGGTTCCATAAATTGAATATGTCTTTGACAACCTTATGCATATTCATCCATCTTTCCAAACTTCGTGGCCATCCTGTACACCCAATGCCATGTTTATTATTTTTATTACAACTTGCTCTGTTAGACCTCAATCATGGCATTTGTGGCTTTGTCAAGTATGGTGTTTTTCTGGAAAGACACTCTTTGCATGTAGCCAAGAGATGACATCAGTATTGTTAAAATAAACCTTCTACAGTTCTAATGCTGAATCTTTTGTGCCACTTTTCACTGAGCTGCACAGGTGCTCTCACACACACAGGAGTGTCCTTCTTTCTAATAATTCTTGTTCACTCGTTGGTTTCTTTCTTTGCATTTACCTTTAGCTACAGTTCACTGTGTCCCTGCCACTCCAGGCAGGGTGCTAGGGACCTTATTCATGGTCTGTAATTTTTAGGAGGACTCTGAAAGTTATTACAAGCCATTTTCCAGTTAAATAAACCAAAATTAGAGATTTTCTCTATGTTCACACTCCCTTCCATACACTTGACCCACCCAGTGGCCAAATCCTGTTGGTTCTTCCTCCTGATCGCTTTGTGACGCCACCTCATCTTCTCCATCACTGCCACTCTGTCCTTGTTGGAAGCCCCACCTCTGCTGACATAGTTGTGGCGAACCTCTGACTGGTCGGGGCCTCTGGCCTTACCTTCCACAGGAACCTAACCGACCTTAGGAACCAGGAACCTATGTGTATAGACAATTTCCACTTTCTGTTCGAGCCATCAGATTAGATCCTATTGGTGGAAGCATAACTCTGGATACCCAATCAGAAGAAGAAAATTTGAAAGAGGAAATCAACACATTATCAATGTAGCTGCCAGGGGCAGGGCGAAGTGAGGTCAAATGTGCAGATTTCTGACTGCCTGGGCTCAGATCTCAGCACTTACTCATCACGTGCCTGTGAACGAGGTCTTCCATCTCTGTTGCCTTGTCTGTAAGTTGAGGATAAAGAGTAAACCCTTTCACAGAGGAGGAACCTGTCATTGAGGGGTGAAGGGACCCGCCTTCCCCAGTTCACACATCAGTCCTGCTCTGGAACCTGCGGGCTTATCTACTGCACTATGCTGTACTATAGCGATAACATCACGCAGTTCAAGGAGTTTTGATGAGATTTAGAAAGGCTAATGCATGTGAAAACTTAAACCAGAGTCTGTAATGTAATCATCACTTACCCAATGCCCGTGTTGTATCTATTTATTGAACCCAGCCAGTAGCTAATGCTCAGCCCTGAAAGGTATGTGGGTCTCAGCTACCTCCTAGGGTCAGGATGCTTGGCTGCCCTGCTCCAGGACTGTTCAGGAAAGACAAGGGTTAAGGAAGACAGGGCAATGAGTAGAGACAAGGCAATACCTTCCTCTCCATGCTTCTTTTCCACTTCAAAAGTTTGAGCGCTCCATCTTTCCAATGGTCCCTGAGGACACTATTCCTTCTACCAAAGCATGTTTGGTTTCTTTTTTTCACCCTGGGTACCAGTTCACCCAGAAGGGGGAGCCACCTGTGTTGGCTCCCAGCAAAGGAAGTCCAAGAAAAGGATGAGAGAATTGATTTTATCCAAAGCAAAGCTAGAAAGCAGAACGTGGGGCTGGACACAAACACTGGAAAGGTAATGTTTTATGCAAGTTTGGCTTTGGTTAATTTATTCAACACATGCGGCTGATGATAACTGACCAAGAAAAAAGTGTTTCATCATAACTTCAGAAACCTTTTCAATATTTCTACCCTCCCCAAATTTGTTTCTCCCTGACTTTGTTTCTTCTGACTTTATTGTAACACCATGGTGAAAAGTTCTAGATTTGACTTCCTGAAGACTATATGTGCATTTGGTGTTAATGTTCACATGGTGTTATTCATTATAGATAAAACCTGGTGTCCCTTTGTCACAAAGTAACTTCCTCTTCAGTGGGATGGTTCCTGGGCTGGCCGGAAGGAGGACAGATGGAGAGATGGATGTCTGGAACAACAAGGTGACACTGGAGTGAGCCAAGCCTGCAGACGGGCATTCCCTTCTTGGATTTCATTATTTGGGGACAGGCCAATCTTGTTCTGCCACTCAGGTGATTAATGATTAAGAATTATGAAAAGATGGGAAGTTGAGGTGCCACTGAAGACTCAGAGGGATTGCAGAGGGACCTCAAATGATGGCAGAATTTCCATTCAGAGGTTTGCGAATTGCCACAGGATGTGATCCTGGAAATACGAGACACTTGTGACAGTGAGATGGTTTAACCGCTGTTCCACTCACTAAGGGTTCTCAGTAAAAGACTTCAGTTGTCACCCTAGGGGCAAATACAGTTCCAGAACAGCCGAATTTTGACATGCTGTAGAAACTGTTTACTTCTCTTTTCCTTTCCTGGTGTCTCAAAGCTCACAAATTCCACAGAGACTCAAGAAAGAATGCTTAAAATGAAAGTAAATATTTTCACACATGTGGACCTTTGGAAAAAAAGCAATAATACCCTGTTCAGCTGCTACTATCCTCATGGTCTTCAAAACTATTTACTGTAATTCCAGCATTTGATTAGTTCAAAATATCCCCATCTGCGGTGCTGAACCGACACTGATTTTTGTCCATATCGTGAAAGGCAAAAGTCCCTACTCTGAAAAAATTTTAAATATACTGATTTATTTATTGTTATTGGAGCTCATAACTGTGAAAAAGATTTTTAAAAGTCTTTAAACAGGTTTAAAACTTGTCCACAATGCTAGCTTGATTACCAAGTGTTTGGGGCCAGGCAAACTACTTTGGACAGTGAAAATTTTAGTGATAAAATTTAGCCCCTGTATGATTTCCAAGGGCGAAGATTGCCAACATCTGGTAAGGTTATTGGGCCACCTTGATAATCACTAGGAGAGCAAACAGGCAGTTTAAGAGCAATTAAGATACAAAGAAAGAATTAAAAGGCAAAGAAAACCCGGAGGGAAAAAGCTAAGTGAACAGGTAAGAAATTTTACAGCATCATCCCCTGGTAATGTGCCCTAATTTCCATGCTTAGTAACAAGTCATAACCCAGTGTCTCATTCATTTGGCCACTTTCGGGGTAGAAACTGACTCTAAATTCGAGTAAGTTGCCTCAGCAGGTAATATGTAAGGTCCAATTTGTGGGTAGTGATGCTTCTGGAGAATGCGGGCTGAGGAGACCAAATCTGGAGTGTTGGATTCAAGTCCGAGTTCCGAGTTTTAGGAAGGACGTTGACAAATAGCAATTAATCCCATGGAAGGTAGCTCGCGTAATGAGGAGGTTGGAAGCAAATCAAGGAAACAAGAAACGTTTGCAGTGCAGAGGAACTGCAGAGAGGCCACGATAGCCGTCCACACATGGGGGAAGCCGACACGGGCAAGAGAGGGGAGCCTGAGTCTGAAAGAACCAGAAACGGCAGGCTACACTGCAGGGACTGAATTTTCAGCTCCAAGGACCCATTTTCAACCAGCCAGAACTGCTGCACATCATAGAACACTGCTGCTTTAAGGAGTGAGAAGAAACAGTAGGCAATAGACGATCAAGAGCCAAAGATGCCAGAGGAGCCATTCCTGGGTTGGCTGGAAGAGCAAACTGGGTCAACGGATTCCAAACGGTGCTCCACTGAACCCCACCCCTCAGGGCGCCTAAAAACTCAGTGGCGCAAGTGAAACAGACCCCGGAATCCCCAACTGCCACCACTGAGCAAGGACTCCTTTATGCAGTGTTGGCATTATGTTTCTCGGCAAGACGTCACGTGAACAAGGATTCCCTGGCCAAATAAAGCGTTTTGAAGATCAGTGGTTTCCTCGCTGAGCCCTTTCACAGAAGCTGAGAAAACCAAGGAGGGACTCTTTGGCTCTGTTGCTTCAGCAGAGCCACTCAGATGCTGTAGGTTTCACATAGCGGGTTGCTGAGTAAATTTCACGTGTATGGACCTTTGCGCAGCTGACATCTTTAAACCACTGTCCACGTCTCAAGTCCGCTTCGATGATTAGATCTCCAGATTTTATGTTGTCTGACTGGTTCTAATCTCGTCGTTTAACCAACCCTAGGAGTTTTACTCTTATACATATAATTTTCTGTTTCTGCGATCGAAGCAAATTATTTGCGGTTCAAGAAATTGCAGAACTGAGTTCTAGGCCCACAAGCTGAAATTTGCTGTCTACCCCAGCATAAATTTGGGGACGATACTAAGACAATAATAGGAGCAAAGTGAGACTCTTCGTTTGTGTAGTGTCTTTTGAAATTTATAAAGGGTCTTAATTTGCATTGTTATATCGGATTCTCAGAACAACCCCGTGAAGAAGATAGGACAGAAAAAATTATTTCACAGCTCAAATGAATAAACTGAAGCATAGGAATAGTATGCATTTTGTAAAATTTCATATAAGTAATAATTTATGAACATGATCCTTAAAACTAGATTTCCAGATCCTTGGTGTAGTGAACTTTCAATAACTAGCTAGTCAATCTTATAGTAACAGCTGAAAACTCTAAATATTTTTCCATACTTCTTAACTACAGCTTAACTTTTTTTGCCTAGAAAGTAGTATCTTCTGAGTACATTCTCTCTTTTGAAGGTCAGATATTTTGGGACCTTTTTAGATTCTGGGTTTTCACAAGAATGTATCATAATTTTTCAGAGCTCTGGTACTCCAGTGGACTTTCGCTATCAGAATTTCAGCTTTTGGCCTTGAAGGCAAGCCCTGTTTTTAATTCCTAACAGTATTCCATTAACTACAATGGTGTCACTAAAACAAAACAAAGTAAAACTTAGCAGAGCTTTTAAAAGGCATCCAGAAACATTGTGTAAAATAAAACTGCCATTGACACCTTGGGAAAATTTGAAATCTACCATTCCAAATGGGTCAGAGGAAGACAAGGAGCCCTTTTTTGTGAGCCCAGTGTATTGTCCATGGCTCACCCTGGGCAAAACTTGAGCTAAATAGCCAGTGACCACTTGTCATCATGGGATAATTCCTGACAAGTGGGCGATGAGCTGTGCCAATCCACTGTGATACAGACATTACAGGAAGAACAAACTTTGAACTAATCTGCTTTCCGATGCCTTGGCTGTGACGTTTTCTTCATCATTATCAGAGGACTTAAAAGGAAATGTGGTACAGGGATCAAATAGATGTCTGCAAAATTGGATGACGTGAGAGGAGCTCTTTGACCCTTTCCTCCCCGATTCCACAGTAAATCATCTCCCGAAGAACTTTTCCAAGGCAGGAAAAGTAAAACCATCGTGATTCACCTCATACAAGTTGCCTCAGCATTGTAAGTCAGGGAAGAGTGCCTCCCAAATGATGGAAAATTCCAAGAAATTCTACTAGATGTCTTACAGATGGGAACGAGTTTTAAAAGGACACCCAGGGCTGATATGAAACACCTCCCCAGAAAGCCAAGGAAACAATGCGACTTCTAAAGAAGACAGCAGAGAAGATCACGGACCCTAGGACGTAGTTTAAAGTTTAAAGACCATGGTCTGGTATTAGGATCAGGTAATTCCTTGTATATTTAGAAATATACACGTGTGTGTAGCTTAGTAGTAGTAATAGTAGCTGAAGATTTTTGCTTGGGCTTCTAGACCCTGGTCTGTGTTCACTCTTCTTGATAATCAGTGGATTCTTTAAGTACCCAAATTTGGGTCTTTCTCTGAGGCAGGAGAATGTTTTTTGCTCCCTCTGTATTATTTCTGTTCTATTTGATGTGGGTCTTTTTTTTTTTTTTTCCCCAAGAGATCTCTAATGCCTGTCCTTTTAAATGGTCAACTTCTCTCTGATTACTGTTCTTTTCCTCAACGTTCTGTTTCTCAGCCAGGTCCTCCGCATCACTGATTATACTTTCCAATTTCACCAGTACCCTAAGGGCCTTCCAGATAGATGGTCAGATCTCAGACATCCCACCCATCACACTCTCCTCCCCCCGCACACACATTATCTCCCCCAGCTGATAAATGTGGACAAATAAAGATCTCGGTGCCATCAGATTATCAACTGGAGACGTAAAGACAAGAAGACAGGGATGAGGAAGAATCATTTGGAAAGCTAGGAATATCAATAAACGTATGAAAATTCCTCTGAACTTAGTCTACCTTTGTTCCGCTGGCATGGTACACACTCTTGCTAAGTCCATGTGAAGGATCAATATTTCAGAGGTTGTTTTCATGGCACTGACTCTCAGTGCCTGGGGTTGACCAAGACTAAGGCACACGGTCTGTGGCCAGGACAGCAGCTTAGGACAGCTGGCCACGTGGAGGGGAGAGAAGGAAGGAGAGGGGTAATGGTCCTCCTACCTTAAAGTGTAATCGTTATAATCATCACTGGTGTGAGCCCCAGGAGTTGGGGATTATGAGGACCACTTTCGACTCTGTCCACTTCAGGAGTTACTGCTGTATAACCAGCACCCAACAAAATGCCAAACACATTAATAAGTTTTTGCTGAATATAAGTTTTTGCTGAATTAATTAACTGACTTGAAATAGATCTTTGGTATTCCATTCACGAAAATAAATGACTTTAAAATTTAAACACAAAAACCACTTAAGAACTGATAAACACGTAATGAAATATATAATTGTGGGTTTGGAAAGACCATTAAAAATGAACATCAAAGTTAGGATTCATAATGAAAAGACTGATGGGTGGATTGAAATAAAAAATTTTAAATGTCTCTAAACACCACTAACAACGTTGTCACCTATGTGGCAAGGTGTTAATAACTTAAAATATAAAAGACACTTACAAATGAGTGAGAAGTAAATGTACCAATGGAAAAAAAACAAACACAAGCCATGTATGAAAGAAGAAATATCAACAGGACTCACATTCAGATTCACTTGTGTCAAGGAGAGGATGGAGATTAGCAAAGAGACACGCTTTTTTGACTTTGTGGTGAACCAAGATTAGAAAGGCCAGTGACACTTCGTTTTGGCCAAGGATTGGAGAAAGAGTCACTTGTATCTCCTCTCAGAGGACAGGTCATTGTTATTACCTTTCTTGGGGTAATTTTATCACTTACCAAATAGTGACAGTTAGCTTTGTGCCAGGCCATCTCCTTGGGGACAATTTGTAAGTGTTTATATATATATATATAACATGCAAATATTTTTACCCAGAAATTCCACTTCTAGGAACTAATCTTGAGGCAAAAATCAGACCCAGCTCTAAAATATATTCATCTCAGTTTGGTTTTTGGTAGCTAAATATTAGAAACCATCTAAGTACCTGGTTAAATAGAGTCTATTTATACGTTTGGAATTTCATGTTAAAATCAGTGATGTAATAACAGTATATTTCATGATTTAATGGAAATACGTTTGCAATATATTAGCTACAAATTCACGTCACAAAACAATTTTTATAATATTTCCATTTTGTCCTTCTTAGACAAAGACACCATAATGTTGGAAGCTGTTTTTTGATGGTGAGACACCTGGTGATTCTTCACCCAACATGACAGTTTCTCTGTACTTTCTAATTTTTCTCTGAACACGCATTACTTATAATTTTTAAAAAGCCATATATTTAAAACAAACCATCCATATGATAATATGAATCATTGTGTTTCCCTTTTCCAAGTAGATCCATAGATCTGTATCACCTTGCTTGCTTCTGGATTTAGTTATATGGTTGGTCAACACCAGATTGGCAAGTCTTCAAAATAGGTTATGCTAAGATTTCATTATTTAGCACAAGTGATAAAAGCAGGCTAATTTTGAGAGCTACCTAAATTAAAATTAGACTTAGCACTTATGTGTTTAACTGATCAAATCTATTTGAGGCATGTGTCTCCTGTGATGAGATTCAAATGTAAGTTTCCTGCGTCGGCAATTTACTGATTAACCAATTAGAAGTTTTTAAATTCCACTATCTATAGCAAATAAGAGGAGTGATTGGAAATGCTGATTAATGTGTGGCTTACCTTCAGAAATAATTAGTCTTTATTCCAATGTATCCTTTCTGGCAATACTGTGGAGAATTTCTGAAGAGCAAATCTTGCTTGGGTTACACCACTGCTAAACAGTCTTTGGTGCAACGCTCATGCCCAGCTTTTATTGCATTGTCAGACAGTAACAGCTACACTGTCTGAGAACATTTTGAACTTGTTCTTTTAGCCTTTGGAGAGCTTTCTGTGCTGCAGACACCATTTGCAGGGTTTTCTTTTATAAGTCTCAGTTTAGCTGATTTTCAAACCACAAGGACGGAGGAATTTTTAGTAATAAAGCAATATAAATGGCATGACTTATGTTCCCTATTTCAATACGGTAGGAACTAGGCGTGGGTCAGGCCAGCCTCGTTCTTGGATCCCTCAAATATCTTGAACTGCTGCTCAGATGTGTTGGGTTTGGCACAACCAGCAAGACCCTGGGCCAGGCGCTGTTTCCTCTTTGATTTTTAAGCCCCTGTGTATTTCAAGGGAAACTTAATCCATATGTTTCTGATTCATTTACACTTAACTCATCAAAATGTTGTCTTGAAGGAGCTATTTGATATCCAACAAATCTTTGGAGCCCTTTTCTAGAGGACTTTGAAAATCTTTATTTTGATCCCCATAGAACAGAAAGTTAGAGTTATTCTTCTGGTGTGTGAATGCGCATGTGTGTCCTTCCACAAGCGAATTCAGTCACCCCTGAGGCATGAGTTCAATCTAAAACTAACAAATAAGATGTCAGCCTGGAATTTTAACATGGTCTAATGTCCTACCTACTAATTAGAGCCTCTTGGGGGGGGAAGGAAAGATTCTCACTCTGATCTAAACTGGTCCCAAGTCCTTGAAAATGTTCACCATCTGTTAGCAATCTAGGACCTAGCTGTGGCTGACAGTCGTTGCCCTGTTCTTGGGTTCCAATCCACACTGAACTATTTAGAATTATTTTATTGTTACCATGGGTTCTTCTTTTAAAAAAATGTCTGATGTCTTGGTTAAAATTCTATTCCCTATAACCTTAGAGAAGAATGAAGAAATGAAACTGCCAGAGTCTGATAGTTATCTTGCCAATATCCTGGGTTAAGACGGCTTAACTAGCTTAATTTATACCCTTAGAATCGACCAGATTGTTGGTTTTAAATTCTCTTTCACTAAACCCTTTCGCTGTTCATGGAAGTGGTTCATTTTTACTTTCTCCAAAAATATACAGTATGACAAGTTGAGATGGTATTTTCTGCCATTCAAATCAGCGAAAGGGAGGCTGATGTCAGAAAGGAAAAAGCACTTATGTTACTGACTAGCTCCTAAGTGACAAGCACTTTATGTATTTATTCATTCAATATTCAATACGGTTTTATTAAGGACCCATTACATCTCAGGGGTTGTAGGCACTGTGATAGGTGGAGGAAAAGAGAGCTGAATGAGACAAAAGCCTCAAAGTGCCAGGGGCCGAGGTGATGGATGGAGTTGCTGATAACCACACTGTAAAGGGACATGAGACAGGGTGGTATCGCCTGGTAACGGTGCTGCCAGTTACTGGATACTAACCTTGGGTGAGATCCTGTAGTAAGTTCTCTATAACTTCATCTCAGTGAACCTTGTCGAGAACACTGCTGCTTGGCCTGTTTTAAAGATGAGGAAAGCCGGCCACGTCGGCCTTTGGCGATGTGGCTCTGTGAGCCCAGAGCCCAGTGCCTTTTTCCTTCATAATATGTGGCTACCATTCTCAAGTCACCTATTGAGTTGACTGTACTAAACCAGCCACGGTACTGGTCTGTCTTGACTCACAATACTTATATTTTCTCATCATCTTTACAACGATCTGTGGGTTGAGTCAGTTAATTCCCAACAGATTAAAAAGGCTGAGATTCGACGGCTAAGAGAATTGCTCAAAGTCACCTAGCAAGGGGGTGGCAGAGCCAAGGTCCTAACCCTCATCTGTCTGACCATAAAGCTGGGAACCTTTTCCCCGCTACATTCACGTAGTCTTGCATCCTGTATTCAAGTCACCTCTTCATTTCGCTCTTGAAAGTCATGACTTCAAGCCAGCACGGGTTGGTAAACATACTCTCCCTCTTGCTAGCCTGTTTCACAATTCACAAAATAAAAGGCATGCTGTTGCAAACCTTTTCATCTTTTGTTTTCATTTAACTCATTTGCCAAGACCTCAAGAGGGACTCGCGAAAGCTTCTAAGGATCCGTTCTTTCTGCGGCTGTTAGTCATCTGTCTGGTGTCCCTGGTCAGCCGTGCTTGGACTGGGAGGTGTCTGTTTTGGTTCATTTCATTTTGCATTCCTATCACCTGAACACAGAACTTTCCAGAGTCCTTTGAAAAATGCACCCTCCGTTAAGTCTTGAGACCTCATGGAGGTTATTAAATAGCACGAGTGGAATTCTGCCTTTTGGGTAAGGGGTCTGTAAAGGGGGAAATGGTAAGCCGGGGTACCTGAGCAAGGGTGATGACAAGCTCTGGGTTGAAGCCCAACATTTCATCCCATCCAGTCTTGAGTAATCCCGGAGAGCCTTGACATATTCCTGGCACAGCTCAGGGAGCCTTCCCCCCTACCTTGACATGCCTATGTGCAAATAAATGCAAGCATCGCCCAAGTATAATAATCACAGAGAGTTCTGTGTAATGAGGAAAATTGCCTGTAAATATCTGACAGCTGATTTAGGCTCCATTTGAAGTGTATGAAAATCAACATGTTCCATGAACTTTGCCTGGCATCAGAATCTCCTAGAGGAAAAGCAATCCCCTAGCTAGAAGCAAGGGACTTTGGGAAGCTCTGTTAACCACTTCAGGGCCCAGAGATGAACAGAGAAGTCAGCCAGAGATGCTGCATTTCAGTGGCTACTACTCATGTACTGTTTTAAGACATCACGCTATCACATCCCCTTGGACTCTGGACCACAGGCTCACTAATGAAAATGGAGACTTGTCCGTAAAACACGTCGAATGGTAGGAATGGGTCAAAGGCAGCCATTTTTCTTTTCCTCTGCAGACATTCCTCTGGCCGTCCAGCTCCAGTGCAGGAGCAATGAGGAACACGCTATAGATCGCAATCCTTACCTATCATTGATGCGTATCACTCTTTTGGGTCTCCGTTGAATCTCTGATACCACACCATTTCTGTAAAGGTTTCAGAAGAAGGCTGGAGGAAATTGCTCCTTATCTCGCCCTGTTCCCTCTCCCCACCATCCCGCAGACACTCCTTCCTGCCATCCTGCTTGTCTTAATGAAAGAGCTACACTTACCGTGCAAACTACAACCCTCCATCTGAAGTTCAAAGCTCTGGGAGGGACGTTGTTTAAACCCTTCATTCTTCACCACCTTTCATGGTTAAACAATAACAAAAATCACTGATCTCGACCCTGTTCCCTCCCTCAAGCTGTTCTTGCTCTCGCCTTATCTCTCCCTTGTCTTTCAGTCACGCTTCCTGCAATGGTCAGAACACTAAATGCTTTCTCTGCCCGCTGGCTGAATGCAAGGGAAGATTTTCCTGTCTAGCCTTGATTTGCCATCCTTGTGGCACGCCAGCCTTCCACTTAGTAGCTTGAGAAAGGTCTTAGACCATGACTCCTGCCACACACTCTCTCCCTGTTTGCCCCCATCCTTCCAGTCACCCTTCCCAGATTTCTTCTGTGAGTCTGAATCCCCTTCATGCTTGCAAAACACGCGGATTCCCCATCTTCCCCTCAGACCCTTACTGGATAGCTCTGGACCTAAGCATTATACATACAATCAAAAGTGCATTTGGAAAGATAAATACACCCAGGAGATTTTGGAGATTTGTCCGGGACCACACTTTTAAACAAGCTCTCCATTTGATTGTGATGCTAGTGACCTGAGGGCAAGACTTTAACTATACTTGAAAACTGATGCCCCTTAAGTTTCATCTTTGGTCCATGACCCTCCTGGGAGTAACCCCTGACATACTGACCAGTGACTTCAACTTCTACCTGCACACTGACATCTCTCCAATCTTTATTTCCAACTTAGACCTCTCTGTCTCTGTCTCTATCTCTGTCTCTCATTCTCTCTCTTCTTCCTCAACTTATAGATTCACTTCCCACCTGGTATCTCTAAATGCATGTTACACAAGATACTGAAACTTAACGTAACCCAAACTGAACTCATTGCCCCACAACCCAAACAACCAAAACAAGCAAAATAAAGACACACATACACAAACAAAGACAAAGGCTGCATTCCTCACTTTTCTTCATGCTTTAACCATCAGTCAGTGATGATCTTCACCCCGTGACTTTATGACCCAAGCATGGAGACTTTCCCTCCTGCAGCCAATGCATTTCAAGACCTCTTGATTCTATTTCTGTGTTGACTCGTAAGTCAACCTCCTTTGCTTCTGCATGGATGACTCATGACTAGATCATTATATGTCCTCCAAATTGTTCTCTCTGCCTTGGCCCCCTCAGTCCAATCTCCACGTTTCCATCAAACTGACCTTTCTAAATGGAAATCTGATCGCATCATACCTTTACTAAGATAGAAGCTCCCGCAGGCTTAGGTCAGAATTCCACGGGCTCCCGGTGCCCCATTTGAGGCAGCCTTGCCCTAGTTTTCCTTTCTCCCAAACTCATCACTCCAAACCTTAGAATTACAGGGCTCTTAAAACACGCTCACGGTTCCCTGCTTTCTCCCAGGCTGTTCTGTTAAGCTAGAATCACATTTTCTACTGTTTTTTTTTTTCCCCAGGCCTCCTCCTGCTAACCAGTAATAATAATCATCATCATAAGTAACATTTAATGGTGCAAATCAATGTTCTATACGTACACACATCTTAAACCTCACAATCTTTGAGTTAAAAATTATTATTGTCTGGGAGGGGAGGGTATAGCTCAAGTGGTAGAGTGCATGCTTAGCATGCACTGGGTCCTGGGTTCAATCCCTGGTAACTCCATTAAAAATATTTAAATAAATACACTTATTTACCTCCACACAAAACACAAACAAATAAGGAAAAACCTATAATTATCTTGATTTTCTTCAAAGGAAATTTATCACCAAGAAATAATTTGCCTACAATCACACAATTGATTAGTGATGGAGCAAGAATTCAAAGGCCAGTGGATGGAGCGAGAACCCACCCATTTGATCATGACCTCAGATCAGTGACCATTTCCTCTAGGGAGTTTTTCCGCTGTTGCTCTCCCGCCCCTGCCCCACGGTGACTTTCTCTGTGTCTCTCGGCTCCTGGGTCAGCCTGTTGTTAGCAAGTTAATACATCCGCCTCCCCTCACCAGGACTCTGATTTCCTTGAAATCAGAGCTTCTGTCATTTGTTTTTGTACAAACGGAGCCTAGCACAGCTTATGTGCATAACAGAAGCTTAACTAAAAGCCTGTGATTGAACAAATAAGATGGGGAAAGAGAAGAGAGAAAGAGAGAGAACTTTGCAGGAGGCTTAATCATCTTCATATCCTCAGAGTGTTTCCCACAATGCTGTGTGCAACGTTGCCTTGAATAGATATGTCAAAATGAGCAGAAATGCAGACAAGTCTCGGGAATCCTTGGAATAGAATGATGCTGATAATTTGACTTTGAATCAATGAGCTGAAAGCCAGGTCTTCCCTAAGGAAAGAAAGTGGAGAGCCAGGCACCACGCCTGATTTATCTTTCCACCTCCGCAGTATTTCTCACAGAGCTGCATACAATAACTCCTCAAACAATTGGAAATAACTTTTAAAAAACATTGTACCGACATTTAAACAAACTATATCAACTACACACAAATGTTCTTTTTAGTGGGAATTCATTTATTACTTCATTCATTCAAACATGATTTTATTGGGGGGCAGATACCTTTGCTTAAAACCATTCCTACAAGAGATGCAGGAGTCTAGTTGTAAAGTTCTAAGCAGATAAACAAAAATCCTTGTTCTCTTGCACCAAAAGCATGATGTTTTTCATGCTGAAGCTCTATTCTTTCATCATCTTTTTTAAATTTGTTTTTTATTGAAGTGTAGTTGATTTACAGTGTTAGTTTCAGGTGTACAGCAAAGCGATTCACTTATACATAGCCATACATAGGTTTGTTTTTTTTTTCAGATTCTTTTCCATTATATGTTGTTACAAGAAATTGAATATAGTTCCCTGGGCTATACAGGAGGTCCTTGTTGTTTATCTATTTTATATACAGTAATGTGTGTCTGTTAATCCCAAACTCTTAATTTATCCCTCCCCTTCCCTTTCCCCTTTGGTAACCATAGTTTTCTATGTCCATGAGTCTATTTCTGGTTTGTAAATAAGATTTGTATCATTATTTTTTAGATTCCACATGTAAGTGACATCATATGATATCTCCCTTTCTCTGACTTACTTCACTTAGTATGACAATCTAGGTCTATCCATGTTGCTGCCAATGGCGTGATTTCATTCTTTCTTTCTTCATCATGTGTTTTTGATTACCACTTCTTTTTGTGAACATCTCTTCCGTTAGTTAATTACATCACCTGTTTATTTCCTCCACAAATATATACTGAGTGCCCCTCTGTGCCAAGCATTAGGAATACATTTTCAGGCAAACTAGGTTGGATATCCTCAAAGGGTTCCCACGTTATGATTCATTGGGGGAGAATCAAATGGGAGTTCAAGATGTGCAGATACTAACTACTGTATATAAAATAGATAAACAAGTTTCTTCTGTATAGCACAAGGATATTCAATATCTTGTACTAGTAACCTATAATGAAAAAGAATATGGAAATGAATATACTTATGTGTATGTATGACTGAAACATGATGCTGTACATTAGAAATTGACACAACATAGCAAACTCATTATACTTCAATAGAAAAAAAGAAGAAAAAACCCAAGAGTCAATAAATAAATATCTAAATATATACATTTTTAAAACCAAGAAAGTGTATGATGGAGACATCAGAATTGAAACCTAAACTTATTATCTGCACAATTTATTTGCATTTAGAAGAAACTGTTGCCTTGAATCATCATTTAAACTGTTTTGTGACCACCTGCTTTTCTCAACCTGATTGTAGCACATCTTCAAGTCAGACAGGGGCCTTGGTTTCCGTGTTTTTGGTGGAATAAGTACATTAATAAGATTTTATAAAGAAAATGACCTTTCAGTTGTTTCTGGAAACAGGTAGACTTGGCTAGTGAAAATCACGGCTAAAGGCATTCTGTGCTGAGAAAATAATGTAAACACAGACACAGAGGCCAGCATTTTCAGGGGTGCTTCCAGAACATGGTGAAGACAATGTTACATGTTTGCAAAATTATTTCCTTTTCCTCCTGATTTTACAGGAGGAATTTATCCCCCACCAACCGTGTGTCTAAATGGGACCACGTGAGTGAATTTTGGTCGACGGAGCACGAGGAAAAGTGATCGACAACACTTGCAAGTCTTATCATAGGATGCTCCATGTAATGGTCCACATTCTTCTGCCCATCATCATTTACCAGTCAGATGCAGAAGATCCAGATGAGGATGCTGAGTGCCTCTGGGACCATGGAGCCATGTACAGAAGCCAAGAGAGGCTCCTAATGACCATGTGGAAGGCCACTCTTTAGACACACAATTAGACTATCATGTGACTGAAAGCTTAACCTTTTATTAGGTGAAGGCTTGAGATTTAAAGCGATTAATGCCTGATAGCAGTTTTTGTACCCTAGGAAAATATGAGGAACTTAGCCCACTTTGCGGTACCATATTCCTTGATAGAGATGCTCTGGGCAAAACAGACAGACTTATTTAAATAACAGTTGTAATACTATTAGCTGCCCTGCCGGGAGACTGATAAACAGATTTTAGCATCGATGACTAAAGACGGTGGCAAAGAATCTGCAAAGTGGAGATATCCACAGTGAAAACTGTGACTGTAGCAGAGCTTTTGCAACAGTTAGTCCCCAATAAATATCCCTTGAGGAAAGGGGTGTGGCTGATCATCTAAACAGAGGTTTTGATGGAATAATGATGTGCGATAGGGACGGGAACTCAAATGCCAGTCAGGGTGGCTCCAGAGCATGAGGCATACATATAGTTAGCAAGAAAGGCCACCTGGCAGCATGGGCCAGCATTGACCCCAGCAGCTGAAACACACACCCCTTTGACCACAATTCACTCTTAATCTTTCTCACCATTCAGGTCTTCACTCTCTAATATTTTTCAAAGGGGTATAATTGTAAGTACATACAAGAAGCTTCAGAGATGAATTTAAATAAGAGTATTACATAGAATAGGCTCAGACATGTTCTCAGATAGAGATTTGGGTTCAGCTCTATGGCCCAGAAACGTAACAAGAGTCCTTTAACGGGAGGATGTAATAAGAAGACTAGGCTTTCCAGGGCTGGTGCCATGGCTCTGTGCTGTTATCCGGGTCCCCAGTACCTCCCGTCACTCTGCTCTTTCACCCTTAGCAGACAGTTAGCATCCACATGCTCGTGGTCCCACGTTGACACAGAACAGTTTCATGATCAGCTTCACATCTGCACTCCAAGCATGAAAAAGGAGAAAAAACAAACAAACAAACAAACAAAAGATGAATAGCTTTTTTTCAAGAAAGCAAAAGTTTTCCCAGGATGCCTACCCGAGTTTAGATTATGTCTTACTGGCCAAACCTATGATATGTAGACACTCTGGTTGTAATGGGCTCTGATAAGTTACAGCTCCTCTGGGCATACTGCCTCACCAAATAAAACTGAGTTTCAATTATTAAAACACAAGACAATGGTAGATATTGAGTAAATGCCTAAGAGCATCTACAAGTGACTCATTTATTCATTTATTGAGTGTGGGGGCACAATGGTAAGCAAAACAGACATGATCTTGGTCTTCAAGAAGCTTATATCTCCTGGGGGAAAACCAGGCATAGGAATTAATGCAGAATGATTTACTGAAATAAATGTCCCAGAGAAAGAATATGGTACCGTAAGTTGTAAATAAAGGAATTTCATCTAGAATGGGTCATTAAGAAATGTTTCTATGGAAGAACAAGTAAGTTGAAATCTAAAAAGCTAATACCATGGAAATGCACAGCACAGTATATGGGGTGTATGTATATGGATGTGGGAGGAATTTCCCAGACAAAGGGAGGGATATGTGAAAACTCTCCTTATGGGAGAGAGAGAGAATAGCAAATCTAAGAAATGGAATATACTCATATAGAGAGCTGTGCATCAGGCAGAGGAGGAGGAGAGAATGGTTTAAGGCATTGTAAGGCTTTGCAGAGTAACCTGTATTTGCACTGTGAAAGGTCACTCTGCCTGCAGAATGAAGGGCCAGGGGGATGGGTCAATGACTGATAATGAGCAGCCATGAGGTCCAGCGAGAGGACAAGGTGATTTGGATTAGGGTGCTGGCAGTGGAGACAGAATAAGATTATATAGAGCTTTGTAAGATACCAGGAGGCAAAGTGAGTGGAACTTGTTGATACATTACAAAGGAAAGCTTCAAAAGAAAATATTATCATAGAAGGTACTGAATCCCATAGAACATGAAGGGAGTTTATTTTTAAAAAGAAGAAATAAAAGAGCCAGAAAATGAGAAAGAGCTCTTGGAACTTAAAATTATACTGACAGATACCAATACGGTCAAAGAAAGTACATAGACAAAGGTGAGAAAATCTTTGAGAAATTAAAACAAAAAGATAGAGACAGAAAGCAGGAGAGAAAAAGAAATGGCCAAGTTTAGGTGTCAACTTGACTCGATCACAGGATGCCCAGACAATTGGTCAAATATTATTTTGGGTGACTCTGTTAGGGTATTTCTGGGTGAAATTAACATTTGACCCTGTAGACTGGGTAAAGTGGATTGTCCCCCATCATATGGGTGGGATTTATCCAACCAATTAGAGACCAAATAGAAGCAAAGGGCTGCGTAAGAGGGAACTCCTCCTGCCCGAGTTCTTTGGGTTGGGACATTGATATTTTCCTGCCTTCAGATTCCAATGAAATATCAGCTCTTCTTGGCTTTTGGACTAAAACACCATCTGCTTTCCTGGTTCTCAGGCCTTTGGACACAGACTGAAACTACACCATCATCTCTCCGGGGTCTCCAGCTTGTCAACGGCAGATGCTGGGATTTCTCAGCCTCCATAATCACTTAGGCCAATTCCTTATTGTGTGTGTTTGTGTGTGTGCATGTGTGTGCATGTGCACGTATACACAGATCCATCTTATCCTACTGGTTCTGTTTCTCTGGAGAATGCTGACTAATACAAAGGCCATAGTTATATCACCTGAGTAACAAGAGTTCCAAAAAGAGAGAATATTCAAAAATTGAGAAGAAAATTGTTAAAGAAATAATATAAGACGCCTCCCTCTAGAAACCAAACATGAATTTCTAAATTTAAAGAACCAAAATGTGCCCCCCAAAACGAATGAAAACAGAACCACACTTAGACCTTTCGGGAAAGTTCAAAACACTAGGGATTAAGAGAAGATCTTAATGTTTCCAGAGAGGGGGGAAAAGGAGAAAGATAGCAAAAAAGTAGGTCAAGGGGGATGGGGTATAGCTCCGTGGAAGAACACAAGTGCTAGGCCCTGGGTTCAATCCCCAGTACCTCCACTGAAAAGGAAAAAAAAAGAAAAGGAAAAAGAAAAGAAAGACAAAACAGGTCACATATGAGGAATCAGGATTCAGAATGATACCACACTTGTCAACACTCACAGTACAAACTATAAAACAGCAGATTCATGCCTTATAAATTCTGAAGGGATGGACGGTGCTTTGTGATACCACTTGACATTTAAAGTAGACACAGGAATTGCTTGGAGAAAACATTTGTTTGAATCACTAAATTGAAACAATTATACCATTACTGGAATTGGGAACAAGGATGTCATAGATGTCCCCAGCGAGAGCTGTTTCTCCAGCGGTGGGACTAAGGCCAGATGAGAATGAGTTGAGAAATGAGCAGGGGCTGAGGAGATGCAACCCACAATTATAGACCAGGGAGGGTTAATTAATTAACTAATGAGTAGGGGGAAATTCTGAGCATGTTTCATGCCAGTAGAAATAATCCAGTTGAGAAGGGCGACTGAACATACGGGACAGAGTCGAAGTTACTGAGCAATATCCAAGTAGTGTCCAGGTAGATGGATGGCCTTGACTAAGACAGAGGGGCCCCATCTAATGCAGAAGGGATGACTTGGAGTCTGGAGCAGACTTTGTTGATTTCAGTTTGGGCAACTCACTAAAGGAGTTCTATCAGAGTAAGAAAGGTTTGAAATAGTTGTGTAGAAAGTGAGGGAGCAAGAAGACTGGGAAGCCATGGATTCACAGAGCAGATGAGCATCTTCCCAAAGGCTTTGCTTCACTCTTGAACTTGGCCTGTGGCCATGAAGCTGTAATTCTCTCACTGTGACCTTTGGTGAACAAGGTTTAAAGCCGGGGCCTCCTCTTAATTAAGGGGAAAAGAACTATCTGAAGAGGTGGGCCTTTCCCTGTTTTGATTCATAAAAGAGAATTTGAACATAATAGCAAACTGTGAATGATGGTGAGCTTTTTTGGAGCAAGTATCATGTCTTGTATTTCTGTGTGTTTAGCACCGATCATTCTGAAATGTAACTGCTCACAAAATTTATCTTGAATGAATAAGGAAATGAATGGATAGATGAATAGGTTTTTTTTTTTTTTGGCCTCCTTTTTGGAAAAGTTCCAGGATCTTTTTCACTTTGGATAACTGAAAATTTGGCTAGGTATTGCTAAAAGTGGTAGATAAATGGAGAGTTAGAGTTAAATCCCTCAAGCTATTTTAGACCTAGATTTCTAGTATGCAGAGTTTGCAAAGGGACATTCCTTGTCCGCACTAAACACTTGTAAGACACACTAACATGTTACTGAATGTCCCAGAGTCACAACTGCTTATGTTTAGTCCAGTTCATTTGGTTTCCAAGTTAAACAGGGCAAAAATATTTATTATAGTGGGGAAAGATTTAGTAAGCAGGGTCCGTTCTGGGTTTTCAGGCAACAAAAAAGACCATTAGTGCAAATCTTTAAATAGATCATTTATTTTTTTGATCACTTTAATTTTGATTGAAAAAACATTACTGATTATTCTATTGATTTGCTGCCCTGTTGAAATTACCCTGCATTTCTTCTGCCACTGAAAAGTGTATTGGGTGTCCAGGAGAAACCAGGCTGGAAGTAGACATACCTTTGGAAATGTATATTGTAGGATTCCAAATGAATGTCCTTAGTTAAGAAATTCCAAAAGATCAAAGAATCCAGTTCACTTTTTCTCTCACATCTGGTTTTTGGTGGAAAATTGGTCAAACATCTGAGTTGAAACAAGAATTTGAATTCACAAAAGGAAGGATCTTTCGAAAGTTATAACATGAATGGAGGAAGTGGTACGTGGGGCATGGTAGGTGTGAGAGGGAGGATGGATAGGCAGGAGAAGGCAACCCTGGATCCCCTCCAGTACCACAGGGATGGGGAGACGATGGCTGAGGGTGGCCACCAAAGGCCAGTGAAGAATCAGCAGAGCTCTGGTCCGCCACGACGGCTGCTTACCCGATACGGAAGTCCTAGATATATAATATGTCCTAGGATATTTCAGTTGAGAACGCCATGGTGGACGACAGGGCAACTGGAGCTCCAGAGCTGGGTGTTGACACAGGGTAAGGCTAGTGTTGGAGAACATGATGTGGGTGGGTGAAGCTAAAATGGGGGGAACCGGGATAACGCAACATGACGGTCCAATTACTGCCTTTGGGGACAGTTTCACGGAAAGCAAGACGGGTGGTCACAAGAAACCCAAAGTGAAAAGACTCCAGGGACTTTACATGGAAGGAGAGAAACTGGCAAGCCCGAAATCCACATTGTCACATTCACCCTCTGGCATTAATTACCCTCAGAGAAAGCCGTCCACAGGAGCGGCCCCGGCTTCACACTTACCATATTTACTGGCCATGGGCAGTGGTGGGGCTGAGATTCAGGGGGACGTTCTTCTCTAAGCCTCTGAGCTTTCATGTTCTTTGCTTGATTTCTTGCCAGCCTAGGACTGAAGATGTGTTGAAGATGACTCGCTCTGGAAAAGTGACTCTGTGAAGAGGAATTCGCTGCTCTCGGCCAAACCAAAAAGGCCATTAATTTATACCATAAAACGGACAGCCAAGGAGAATGCAAGGAAGAGCGCTGCTCTGCTCAGAAGCTTCTCGCAAGTGTAAACAAAAATCTTGGTTGTTGCTGGTGACTGCCTGTTTTTCAGAATCTGACCAAGTCTTAGAATGGAAATAATCAAGGAGTGATGTCAGTGGCCCCAAGGGCCCTAAACATCTTTTCTAACCTTATTTCCACCCATCGCCTGGCTCTATCTGTATAATGGGGTATATAGCCTGATCCCTGAGAAAACGAGGGAGACAGGGCTCAAAGGCATGTGTACCCGAATTGATAAAGAATGGATTAAATATTTGGTGTGGCTGCAAAGACCCACGCTCTGGTGAAGACTTTGCATAAACAGTCCTTGCTGTGTGTCCCATGATCTCACAAAGGTCCTCCAGAGCTGCCAGTATACTCATAAAGCTTAAAGCCCGGAACCCTGTGGTTTACTTCCTGGAGTTCTCTGTCCCCACTTGTCATCACTAACAGTGGAGCCTGCATTACAGAAGGCTGACGTTGTGGCTAATTCTCATGTGCCGTCAGAAAGAAGATGGAAAAATAGTCCTTGACCCTTAACTGAAAAGTTCTACACACAAACCTAAAAAAGATGACAACAGTGGGATATTCTTTAAAGTGGTGATTTCTTGGAAACTAGTAACCACTGACTCGCCGTTCCGAGATGGCCACTGGCTAATTTCTCCTTCTTTGATCATTGTGTTTGTTAATGTGATGGCTGTTTGTAGGCAACTGCATGCAGCTGCTAGAATCCAGGAACATGCTGGACCCATGAGCAAATGTACACCTTTCTATTCCATGCAGAGCAGACTTGTCCGGGGGGGACCAGACATCTCAGTTTGCCTGGGTCAGTCCCACTTCATACCTGTTGTCCCAGGGTCCGATGCATCTGGAGCCCCCTTTCACTCTTAAATGTATCCCAGTTTATATGATAAATTATATGGACACACTCCTTAGATGCTGCCACATTGATTTTTCTCCCAGATCTTCAGGTCTCTGTGTTCTGGAGAAGGTTATCACAGTGGGAGACAACATGAGCTGACCATGAGCTGTCCCCAACACCTACGTACTAGAGCATCACTTCAGAGCGTGGTCAGAAACAGGAAAAGAAAAGTTGTGTCAGTAAGACCTGACCCAAAAGGAAAAGGTCTAGCCTGATGGGTAGTGAGTGAACATCTCGCCCTGGAAGCCATCCTTTGAGGGGTGCAATGCAGCCACTGAGAGTTTGTATCAGACCATTGGCTACCAAACCCTTTTGAGGTTCATGAGAATCCATCGGAGAGCTTGAATAACCGGGCCTCACCTTCAGAGACTCTGCCTCACTGGGTGAGTGTGGGGTCGGCCCAGGAATATGCATTTTCCCCACCTTAATGGTAAAAATTAAATAGAAGATGGAAAATATTTTAAAATATAATGGCCTGAAATCAATACATAGGGGCCACCTTGTCATTCATGAGTACTCATACATCCTTCACATATAAACAGTTGTGCACAAACTAAATCACACCAGGGAAGTGGTTTTACTGTCATGGATATTAACAAATGTGGGGTTTTTTTCCCCCACTTATTTCTCTCCATTCCACCTGAGTATATTCAGCATTTTCAACCTGATATATATACTCTTTTGTAAATCTATATTCATGGAATCATATGCAAAAGTATATACATGGTGTATATACATGTGTGTGTGTCTTTATCAATAATGGGTTTGTCTTCATTTTTCAAAATGAGGTCAGATCATGCACGTTTCCTGGCTTCTCGCTTTTCCCCCACTTATGCATGGAAAGCTGTCATTTCAACTGATACTGATCTCATTCATTCTATTTAATGTCTTGAAAATGCCTTCTGGTTTGAAGATCCCCAAATTATTTATTCTCCTGTCTGTGAGCACTCACTTTAAAGTTTGGGGGCATTACCCATCATGCTGCAATTAATCTCGTTGTGACTAATATATTGCATATCTTCTTTTGTTTGTATGGAATGGAGTCCCAAGATTGCGATTATTGGGTCAAAGGCTGCAGGTGCTTTTACTCTTAAAAGGCATTTCCAGATTGTTCTAGCGGCCATCGGTGTATGAATGGATGCCTTTCTCCACACCCCACTAATAAGGGGCCCCATTATTTTTTGTGTCTGCCAATTTGGTAGGTGAGAAACAGTGTTTTCGTGTGACTTCAATTTCCATTTTCCTGGCCTGCAAAGAAGTTGAGCATCCTTTCACATGTTTATTTGCCTTTAGATTTGTCATTTGAAAAGAGCGTATTTATTGTCTCTGTCTACTTTGGGGTTGTTTGTAAGAGTCCTTTGTATACTATAGACATAAATCCTTTATCTGCCGTATGTGTTGAAAATATTTTTCTCAGTTTATAGTTTATATTTGAACTTTGTTTATGGCTTCTTTGGAAATTTATTTATATTTAACTCTGTTTATCTTTTATTTTAAATGGATTCTTGGTGTGCTCTCTTAGTCATAACTCAACAGTGAGTTGTGTGACTCCGATGGAGAACCATTAGTCTAAATGAGCTCAAAGTTCCCTTCACACTCTTAATTTTATGTTTGTGTGTCTGAGACACCACAGGGTTTTTCCATCTCTCGAATTCAAGGGCTGGGGTGTGAGAGTTTGCTGTCAGATTTTAAGGTAGATGATGAAGTTCTAACGAGAAGATACTAAAATTCACGAACAAGCAGGGCATCTGTACAACTTTAAAACAATTGAGGGAGCCTAGTCATTGGCCATATTCAGAATTCGATGGCAGACCTGACCTACAGAGTTGACCCTTCAACCCTGGGGGTACCCATGACCAGGCATTTCCTTCTACCACCTCCTTCAGGCTCACTAGGGCTATGCTGGAGACAAGAGGTGGGGGCTTTGGGGCTCATAACACCCAATACTCAGCAGAGAGGGCGTTGACCTCAAAAGAAAAGTCTGAAGCAAATGAAAAACCAGCAAATAGAATCCTGGTTCTGGATACTTCCCCCCCCACTCCCTCCAAAGAAGCCTAAAAGGTATTATTTGCCAGATTTTCATCTCTGGCTGAAAACATGCGGGACTTAATTGATTCCTGCAGAATCTCTTAAGCTGACGAAAGGGATATGTCTCAGAGAAACCGACTTGTTGGCCGTTTGACATGAATGTGCACGCACACACACGGGGGACACGTCACTGCCCTAAGACTTCACAGCCAGGCTCCCGAGCTTGTGGGTTTACTGAACCCAGGATGAGTCATCAGTTTTCCAGACCCCTGTCCCTCAGGATCACTGAGACACCGGTTGGCTACCTCCTTGGCTATCTATCCAACCCATCGTCAAAGTGATCTGTTTACTTTAACAAGTGCAGTGATTCTGAAAAGCAAGACCCTTCTGCTAAAGTTATTCAGTGGTTTGCTTTGGGAACCTGATTGCTCTCTCTCTCCACCCCCTCTTTTTTTTTTTTTAAAGTGTGAATTTGGCTACTGGGACTTTCACAGTGCAGAGACATTCTAAACACGACATTGACATCTGCTCCCAGTTTATGAACTTTTACGGGCCGTCTCCCTGTATCTAAACCTGTGTTTCCTGCAAATGGATTACGAGAGCTCATTCTGTTTAAGGTGACCCTGGATACAGAAGGATTTCCACCCAACCTGGAACAGTCCAGATTTCTGCCTTATTTGCTCTCCTAGGGAAGCAGGTAAGTGTTGCCTTAGGAATTCGCAACCTCATGCAGATCCAAGCCACTAAAGCCACCAGCTGGGTCTGTGGTCCTTCTCAGCAATCCTCTTCCACAATCAGCTTCCTCTTTGAACCCTACATCCCACCTTCCAAGGTTCCAGCACAGTCCTCAAACATCCAACCTGCCGCCTAGTCATGGACCCGCTCAGTGTTGTGAGCCCCACGAGTCATAAGCGAATCAATCACCCCATGTAATGCTTTCCTCACAGCCTCAAGGAGGGAAGTACCCCATCTCTCAACCAAACCTCTTTTCTGTATCTGTGCTCTGGAATTCCCATCTCCTCTACAACCTTACCTTATCAGTTGATTTTATATCTTACCCTCTCTGACATCTTGAATCTGTCCAATTCCCTATCAGATCTTTCCCATCAGCTGATAAACGTGGGTTGGTCTCACCCAGGTGTGAAAAGCTCACTTTGTCTTCCTCTGTCTTTGCCTTGAAAGAACAGATTGCTCCAGCTTCCTCCCTGCTATTCCCCCACCAACAGCCCTCCCCATATTTATTTCAGTCCTTAGTGGAGTAATTTGTATTTACTACCTTTACATCCAAGGAGTAATTTCCTGCTCCTTATCTTACTTGACCCATCTTGCCATTTCATTCATGAGATGTGTTTCTATTTCTTTTTTTCCCTAGGACATCTCTCTCTCTCTCTCTCCTTGGGTTCCCTTGCTAGCTCTTTTATCCTCCTCTTCTTCCGCCCCTCCCTCCTCCTCCTCCTCCTTCTTCTTCCTCTTCTTCATTTTTGGATTCTATCTAGACCCTTCTTTCCTCAATGGCCCCAAAGCACAGCATCTCATTGAATTCTGCCTTCAGACTTCAAATCCTCTTAGGTTCTTTCTGGGTGACTTAATTCAACACACAAGATTTCAACTCTTATCAATATATGTTTGGTTTCCAGATGTATACCACTTAAAAGCATAGGATACTTCCAAGTTCCTGTCCGGGAAGGAATTCATTATTTCTCCTCTGGCCAATTCTATATCATCCTATATTTTCCCCAATTTTGACAATTAGTGGTATAGTTTACCTAGTTATCCCCAAGAGACTTCCTGGACAACTCCAGCCTTCTCAACCAATATCCTCCCACAGCCCTTGTTCTCCCCACGTGACCTCTGTTTGGTCACTGCATCCAAATCCACCCCACTGTTGCCACCTTGGTCAAGGCTCAGTTCTCTATTGGTAACTCTTGTAACCCCCTCTGTAAATGACCTCCATCCCTCCATGATCAACTTTCTCTAAGCATGCTCAGCTCCCTTGATGGGATGAGCATCCTAAAAATAGATCTTATCCAGAGACCTACCTGCTTGGATATATTCAGGTGAACCTGGACCCCACAGTCTCTTCCTTCAAATTACCAGGCTTAAGACCAGACACACTCCCTGCCACTCTCTGGCCTGTACTTCGTGCTGTAGCCGTGAAGGGCAGCTGGGAGTTCCCAACCTTTCACCATCTTTCTTCCCTTTGTGATTTTGGATGATATTCTAAATTCTGAACTATCTTTTAAATTCTGGGGGCAGAGTGATGAAATGAATGCACAGATATGAGATGGCATATTTATTTATGCAAAGTAGATTTCCTTTTCCTCCAAGTCTTTGTTGTTGGTCTTTTCATAGATGTAAGTAGGTTTTCTGGACCTCTGGGCTCTTTAAAGTCTGATAATGCTTAGGGATACCTGATGCCTGTCATCAAGGCAGCTTTTAAAGAAGGCTGAAAAAGAATGTTCAAGATAGTGAGTTATGGTGAATTGTTTAGAGTAGCTTTAAAAATATTGACCATCCAGGAAACCTATACCTCTTCTCCTCCTCCACGTGTCTTCCTCTCCATCCCTCTTTCAGTTTCTGTCTTCCTCTCCTTTTCTTTCCGTATTTCCATCTATCACCGCCCAGTCTTCACTGGAAGATGTACTCCGTTTGTAAGTAAATTTAGCTGTTTCACAATTTCCAAATACACTTTAGAAAATGTCTTTCGTGTATCGTCATGAAGAGATGCCCTTTAAAAATACTTTGTTGCCTTGCACAATATCCCCATCTTTAGCAAATGACAGTGTACCTTCCCTGCCTCTGCTGAATTTTCTCATCTCCCTTTGCCCACTCAGCCATCCCCACCACACAGCTCTTCCCGGATCCTCCCAAGACACAAAAGGACAGATTCCCAGCTCCTGACAATAACACCAGTGATTTGCAAAGCTTTCATGCTCCCTGGGAATGCAGGGCTTCGGGAAGATGCTTTGGGTGATACTCCCATTCGACACCCCATGAAGCTGAGCCCAAGGGAGTTCCTACAGGATGGATGGACAGGTCCGAGCTTGGCTTAGAGCCAGCACAGACACCAGGAAAAGGGACAAAGCTTTGGCCTTTCTAAAAAGCTGAATGGGCTCCTGGTAAGCCAGGGAAAGCTCTGCAACTTGTGGGCCCTGATTATGAATAAGAGCTCCTAAATGCGGATGCGCCCTGTGCGCCAAGCAGTGGCCAGCATCCCGTGCATCCCGGGGTTTCACACTGCAAGCTTCCTTGGAAAGGGAAAACAGTAATATCAGCGTAAGAAAGAAGTTGGAGGCAGCTCCCGGCATCCTTCTGTTTGTTTCCCCATCATCATCAGGGTCAAGGCCAAATTCTCATCACCCCCCCCACCCAGATCCTCACCGCACTGAATCACTGGCACCTGTCCTCACCTCCCACCTCTGGATCTTTGCACATGCCTTTCCCAACATCTGGAATGTTCTATCAATGCCTATTCATCCTACAAGACAAAACAGCAGTCCCTCCTTTTCAAGCAGAGACGGCGTCTCCAGGTGAACCTTGGTCCTCCTTCTCCGTGAGCTGCGCTTTGTTCCTGGCTCTGTGACGTCCACTACCCTGGTGTATGGGACTCATGTGACTGCCTCCCTCATCAACCCAGCCAGGCCACGCAGTCATTAAGTCCAGGAATGTGTCTTTTTACCTAGTAGGCAAGTGTCCAATAAATATTTATGGAAAGAATAGACAAACAAGTGCATAAGCAGATGTTCCCTGGGGGCAGAGGGAAGTCCTCCTCCTTCCTTCTCGCACACAGCTCTCCCATTTCCGTGTCACACAGTGGGTGTCCCGTTGTGGTCCTGTCCGGGCCAGGGGTATCCAGCTGGACCTGCCCTGAGCAAGTCTGGGGTGTCATGACTTCCTTGGCATCAAATTTGCTATTGACACATCGGGCTGTGGTGGCCGGTTTGCTCCATTTCCAAGGGCAAGAGATGGCAAGACTGATTCATGTCTTTTTAAGGGGGAGCTTCCGAGGGGAGGGTATAGCTCAGTGGCAGAGCACATGCTTAGCATGCGTGAGGTCCTGGGTTCAATCCCCAGTATTTCCACTAAAATTAACTAATTAATTAAATTAATTAAATTACCTCCCCCTGCCAAAAAATAAAATAAAATAAACGGAAGCTTCTGAAAGTCAAGGCTTTGACCAGTGTGATTATATCCCTAGATCACAGATTCAGCTGTATTTTCCCCACTGGCATGGGTGAAGTCCAACGGAGCCCCCAATGGAGAAGAGAAACACGTCCTTCCTATGTTAAATACTACAGAAAAAACTTACAGATGGGGACCCCCACCCCCAGTTCTTAGTCTCATGGGGAAACTGACTCCGGAGAATTTCAGAGAAAATTTTACCAAAAAGATACTACGTGTCTCCCAGAAACACTGGCCAAACAGAAGAAGAGCCTTCAAAAACTGGACCCTGAGAAAAGACAGTGAGGCACTGGGACCAGATCAGGCCACCAGGCTGCTGTGGATGCCTCTGCACACCGACACTGTCCTCAGCCCTGAGGACTGACCCCACATGTGGTCTCCGCTCCTGGAAAGTGGAAGTGACCACGACCGCCAGAACAACTTCCGCCCTGTTGTTCCCTCATCGTGTCAGATGCAAAATACTAGGGGTGTGACCACTTTGCCCACCCGCATCCTAACTGCAAGGTCGAGTGAGAAAAGGCATGCTGGCTTTGCAGCTTCTGTAGCGGAAGGTGGATTCTGCTTCGTAAAACAGGGAATCTCTCACACGGAGGAGGGAGTGCAAAAGTGATGATAAATAACCACAGAGGAGGGAGCGCAAAAGTGATGACAAATAACCACTCCACGCCCCAAGCCTGTCCTCACATGGGAGTGAGTTCGTGGAGGAAGCAGGATTATTTCCTGTTTACATTTTCTAATGTCACCTCACATCATAAAAATCAAAAAGGCAAGCCACTAAAAAATCTAAAGCGATTTGACTCTGAGCGTGCCTTTCTATGAAGCACAAGGGTGGGACAGACTTCATGTTGTCTACTAAACCCTTATCGAAGAATGCAGATTAAATGTTTACACGAAAAAATTAGGAAAGAAGTTGTTCAGTGCCATTTGAGTGGAACAACTTAGTGCAACAAGCCATCTTCCTGGAGGGGGGTGGCCAGGGAAGGCATTGCACGAGGAAGTAATAACACTAAGCTGGAAGTCTAGGTTCATCCCTCTCTTGTTTTAAATGTATTCTCCTTATTTTGTGACTTTCAGGTCTTTGTTAGTGTCAGCCACCACGCTTGGAGTGTCCTGCCCTGACATCTCTGCTTATCTGAACTCTAATAGATTTTTTTTTAAAGCTTGACTCCAGAAAAAAAAAGTGCACATGTGTGTTTGTGCATGTGTTAGAAAACAGACATAGGAAGAGTTTTACACAAAATGAAAGTGTCTCAGAGGGGAGGGCGTAGCTCAGTGGTAGAGGGCGTGCTTAGCATGTTTGAGGTCCTGGGTTCAATCCCCAGTACCTCCATTAAAAAAAATAAGTAAATAAATAAACTTACTTATCTCTTCCCCTGACCAAAAAAAAATTGAAAAAATAAAGGTGTCTCAATTGCAAGGGGAAACTTCTGGGTTTTTTGTTTATATTTGCAAGCAGGTGATAGCAAACCTGAGCTACTTTGATCACTTACCCAAATTATTATTCCACATCGCCCATGACTTAACTGTGTCTTTTAAACTGGATTTCCTCACATTCATGATGCCATATTCATCGTCTTCTCTGCCTTGCAACTTCCTGTTAACTGAAGCACCTCTCGTCTTAAAACACTTTGATGAGCTTTGACTTAACTCTGCCCACGAGTCCCCTGGGACCGGTGAGCGATCACGTTCCGCTTTCTTCATGACACCTCCTGTCTTTCCCCCCGCCTTCCCCTCTCCATTGCACATTCATAGTCCACACTTGGCAGCTCACACTGGTTTCTAGTGGCATCCTTGACCCCAGCCTGCCTTTTCTTGTACACACTCCACAGGGTTTCACAGGTTAAGCTTCCCTAAATATTTATTTCAAAGCCTTGCTCTTCTGCTCAAGGAACCTGCTGGCTTGTTATTCCCTGCTGAATTAGGCTGAATTCCTTTGCCATGCTTCCAGACATTCTCTATTGCGAAATCAGGCTCTTCAATGTCGTGTCATGGGACTCTTCAAATGTCAATTCTGATGAGTTCTGCTGATCTCATCTTGCTTTTGTCTGATTTTCCTTTTAAAGTTGAGAGTACTTAAAACCAGAAATCCAGCCTGGATCTCATTTCTCCTTAACCAGGTCATTCTCCAAGCCTTTCTTCACAGCCCACCTCCTCCTCTTGGAATACGTTCCCATCTCTGGGTATTTGGAAGCACACCCATCCCAGAAGACCCTGCATCAGGACCTACCCATTGATAACCCCCCTTTTTAAATGACTATAACGTTGATAAGTTATACTGTACAATTTAACATTTAAATAGTGGTCAATTTTAACAGTTGGAACATTGATTCAAATGTGTAAGACTTGGCTCCTGACCTGAAGTTTTTGCTCCTTGAGTTTAGAGATCATGCATTCTATCTGACTAACACTTCCAATGCTCCATAAAGCCCTGGCTGAGAACATTACAGATGATCAATAAATATTTATTGATTAACGGTAGACCCTATATACAGCTCAGTTCTTCTCGTGGGTGCCTTAGTTCTAAGACACTAAATCAGTTCACTTTTTGAGTGATCATATCAAGACTGCAGGGTTCTTAAATACATTCTGGTACATCACTGGCTTTTGCGTTTCACATTTTAAAAAGACACCTTTCAGATCAGAGAAAGGGACAGCCTTCTGATCTCAGCAACCTCAAGCTCTAGGTCCGACGATTCAAAGAGTGTTCATTCCTGGCTCTCTGACAATTCCATCAACTTGGCAATTACTCAAAATATCTTTAGTCATGAACTCATTCCTGATACACAGGCAGTCACATCACAGAATGTTTAAAGTACCCAGATGCCCCTCAGCATTCCAAATGTCTGTTCTGGAATGTTTCTCAGAGACTCCATCTTATAAATGCTCTAGCCCTTTCGCTGAAGCAGAGCTGTCAACAAACACAGACGTGATCGAGCCAGCCAAACTTCATGCCACTGATGTCACTCACGCGCTTCACTTGGTCCTCCTCTCTTGGAAACTGTCTGTCTCAGAAAATGCACATCTTTCCTCCACTGCTCTTTTTGTATGCCCTGGGAAAATGAGATGGTTTTCCCTGACTCAGTGTAACACTACTGACCTCAGAGAAGAAAACCAGGGAGAGAAGTGAATAATTGTGAGTTACCGCAGAGTGCAGAGTTGTGGCCCAGGTTTACCTCTTTCTCTCCCAGACCACAGAACGGCTGGGATGATAACAAATGAAAGTGAATAAGTGATCGATCGTGGGCACTTGTAGGGGACCCTTTCCTTGCCAAAGTGAATTTCCATGCTTTTTTCATAGAATTACATTCTGTGGGGGAAAAAAATCTGCATAGAACCTCAAAATCAAATTTAATGCAGGTATTTATTTCTCTGGGATTTTAAAAGTTGGTTCAAGGCTAAGATGTTTATTTTTCTCTTAGTTTTCTACCATTGGGGGGGTTATCGTCTTAATCAATCTTTAACTAACTGTAACAAAGTTAGGCACCGCTAATTTCTTAGTGGCAACTATTGAAATTGCTTGAATAGTGTCTAGGAAAAAGGATCCAACTGGTCCTGTTTCTTAGCAATTCTATGATAGTTACTGAAAGAAAAAAAAATACATGATTTTACACTTCACCAATCACAGTATATTAAATATACAGAGAGATCATTGTTCTCTAGGGCTCAGTACTGTGAAACCTATAGTGCTAATCCAGTAGTCCTAGGGATGGCCACACAGTGGAAGAAGGGGAGAGGCATGATGGCAGAATTATTGAACTGTTGGATGAGGTACGAAGAAGGGGCCACTTAAAGGAGGAGATGGAATGTGGCCAAAGGGAATCTTTCGCCAATGAGGATTTTGAGTCATCCATAGGGAAAAGGGACCAGACATTCCTGATGTGAGCCCAGAGCTATCCCATCTTGAGATGGACCATAAGAGCCAGAGATATTCAAGGGGACAATGAATCAGTCTTTACAAGCAGCATCAGAACGGGTTCCCAACTGGCTCTGGGATAGGCTAAGTGGTCACCAGTTAATCCTCAATCAAATTCTTGTTCAGAGGGAAGGATTTTGCAAAGTTGTGAGTAGCTGACCAAAATCTCTTGTTAGCATGCTAAGTAGCCTTTACAAATGCTACCTTTACTTCAAAACTCTAGGAGAAAGAGCTGTAAGTTCTCCAGGTAATCTTCTCCACCGGAAAAAAAAAAAAAAAAAAGCCCAATTTTAGGAAAGCAGCACAGAAAACCAAGGAGAGTCATTTAGCCAAGATCTAGCAGAGCCAGAAAAGAGAAAACAAATTCGTCGGTGTCTCAGTGATGCATCCATTCTCCTCGCATATTAGAGCAATGGGGATCTCACTTCCTACATTTCCAAGAGATTTCAGCAAAGCGCTGTAAGTTCTCCAGGTAATCTTCTCCACCGGAAAAAAAAAAAAAAAAAAAAAAAAAAAAAGCCCAATTTTAGGAAAGCAGCACAGAAAACCAAGGAGAGTCATTTAGCCAAGATCTAGCGGAGCCAGAAAAGAGAAAACAAATTCGTCGGTGTCTCAGTGATGCATCCATTCTCCTCGCATATTAGAGCAATGGGGATCTCACTTCCTACATTTCCATGAGATTTCAGCAAAGTGCAGCCAGTGCTGCTTCTGCAGGAAGGTCCTGTTCCATTCGATTATCAGGTAAATAAGAGACTCCTAGAGCCGCGCTGACCACAGGAATAGAAGGACAAAGACTCTTCCACATGCTTTGCACACACTGTGAAATTTAATCACGAGCCCTCAGATTTGGTCTTTTGTAAACAGACAGGAAAACCAAGGCAAGACAGTTCTTGATCGAGATAATTCAATGCAGCCACATTACAATATCTATATTGCAATACAAAAACCTTGTATTTCTTTAACACTGGTGTATTTACATTAACAAGTAGTGTAAAACAGGCATCTCAAATCTCCAAGCCCTGTGGTGCATGGCCCTGGATAATACAAATGAGATAACATTTTAATGACTCGGGTTTTTTTTTTTTTTTTTTTTGGCTTGGCCATAGATCTGAGGAACTGGGGTCAGAGAAGTCAAAGAGTTCAAGTGAGGTCACATGATTCTGAGCAGCAGTCTTGGATGCCACATCCAACTTCACTCACCGCCATATTGTTTTTTAGGGCAGCTCCGTACATAGTGATGTGATGCAATGATGACCAATGAGGAATCCCTTGGCATTGCTGGGTGCACCCCTGAGGCTAGGCTTCTTTTCCACATGGTGAGATGGTTACCAGAGGTCCCAGAGCCAGTCAGTGCTCACTGGTGTGTGTGTGTGCACCCTACACGTGTTGGAGGTCAAGGTATATTCCTTGGGTCCACCCGAGAGGAATGCCATGCTCGCTCTTCGTATTCCATTGGTGACAACAGAATTTACTGTCCAAACCAGCACACTTTTGAAAGTGCCAGAAGAACAGATGTGAACACAGAACCATCTCCAGGTATACGAGAGTATACAGTCACCATTGTCACTGGCTTCTGTCTGTCCTCATGCTGTATTCTTCAGAGCTTTCCTTGGCTATAAGCACAGAAAAACTACTTGCCAGCACAATAGTAATCTCTGATTATCCAGCTTTATTTTTTCTTAAAAGAAGGATTGCTCCTTTTTCATCTCCGGGTAATTTCTGTTAAAATATCCTGTTTCTATAGTAATTATTCATATTTTTCCCTGAGTTACAGAGATGTTGTTAGTATATCAGTTTGTCAGAGATCTGAGCATTGTGGTTCTCCATCCTTTTTTTAATTTCAAATGATCTTTTATATTTGGGGGAAATCTGTGTTGTTGAAAAAAATTCATTTTGTATCTGCTTTCAGTATGCAGGCAGTTTCTCAGATTCTCAGCTTGATTCAATTCCTGTAGTTCAATTTTCTTAAAAGATTGTCATTCTCCTCCCGTTCTAATACCATCCACAGATCCTGGGTTTCACTTTGGACATCATGGCATAGCAATATGGTAAACATGGAAATAAAGTGCGGAGAAAAATCACCATAAGAGATAGCAGTGATCATGGGATGGACACGAAAGAGCAATGGTCCTAGGGGAGTGGACACAGTTGGTTACCTCCCAGCACCCCCACCCCCCACCCCCATCCTTCTAATCCCACGCCTATTTCAATTTCAATAAATTAAAATTAGGACCGCACAGTGGAATGGTTAAATGTATTAAAATGGATACTTTAAAATAAAATGGGAAATTCAGTTCCCCACTTGTATTAGCCACATTTCAAGTTCTCAGTAGCCACATTTCGCTACCTCATTGGACTGCGTTCATAAAGAAAATTTCCTTCATCACTGAAGTTCTGCTGGTCAGCTCTGTTCTAACTGAACCCTGATTTGCTTCAATAGCTCCGCTCCCCTTTGCTGCCCACATTATTCAGTGGATGTGGACCCCAAGTGATTCCTAATTCGTCTTAGCCAAGGATAAATAATTCTATTCCTTCTTGCCAGGGACTGGTTGAAAAACTCAGGCTAAGGCAACCAGGGCATGGTTTATAGCTGTTTGTCTTGAGGTGGTTAAGAACCCTTGTTAGCCCAGTCATACTAAAGAAAAATATTTATTACTTTTGATTGGGGAAATATTTTCTCTTCCTCCTGATGGCTAGGAATGGGAAAGGATGTGGTCCCTGATCTTGCTGGCAACCAACTGGGTTGGGACCAGAATAGAAGGCCTGAGTACAAAGCTGACAAGCAGAGGAAGGCAGAGCAAGAGCGAGGCAGGATCCCTGATTGTACCAGGCTAGGAGTCAGCCCCTCTTCTGTGAGACGCTAAATGTTTTTGTTAAGTCCATTTGAAATCAGGTCTTTCTTACTTGCAGCTCGAAGTCCTTTGATTAATCTGAATTCTTATCCTGTCTCCAACATAATCTCACCATACGACATCGAGTGCCCCCTGCCACCTCTCTGGGCATTGATGTCTTAACGTATGAAACAGCAGAGAGAAAGATCTGCAAAATTCTTTAATAGGATCATTAAAACCTCAAAGAACTGCTCAAAGTAAGAATCAGCAATGAGAAACTGGCAGCTAAATTGCTCAACAGAAGTCTTTAGTGGTCCTGATGGAGGAGAGTCCTGGACAGAGTCACGACCAACCCATGCCACCAACATGGAGCTCTGGGACCTTGGAAGAGAGGTGCGCTCTCATTTGCCCACACATGCTGAATCCCTCGTGCTTCAGGGAGTGTTTATTTAAATGCTGGTGATTCAGAATCTCCTGTTGTCTCTCTGAGATGTTCATGACATTGGAGTATCTCAGTGGAATGGTCTGAATATGCCCCATCCAATGTCCTCCCTCCCTTTCTGTGTTACCACATCAACTATATATTCTCAACTGATTTATAAAAACTTAATACTCTTAATTTTCCCCTCCAAGATGTAAAGCTGATTGTAACCTGGCTGTTCTAAGACTCATTCTGTCTCTGCCTTCCCAGCCTACTCCCCGTGTGTTCATCCGCTGGTCCTCATATCCCAACCGATGGTCCATTTGGTCATCAGAGCCAAGTACCTGGACATCATGCTTGAACCCTCTATCCTGCCCATCCCCACATTCAATGGGTGATTCACATTTTCACCTTTACTTTCTAACTATCTCTTGAACCCATTTTCTCCCTCCAGCCTCTGTGTGGTTTTAGTTTATCTGGATTACTACATCACCTCTTAAAAGATCTGACTGTCAGACACATAGATCCCCCACACTAGAACACAGCTTCTAAAACCTATATCAGATTGTATTATTCCTCAGCTAAGACTCTTTAACTCCTTGTTACCGTCATGGGTCATTCTAGACCTTTGGCCTCACCCCATAAGCCCCTTTCACCTCACCCCTCCCACATCTCCAGCCTTCTTTCCCACCTTCCTGGTCACTTGTAATAATAAAAGTGTGTGTGATCTTTCATCATCAAAATTCCATAGGTGCTATTCACTCTGTCTGGAGTCCCTTTCCTTTCTTGTCCATCCACTGGAGCTTCCCGTCTGTCCACTGAGCCAGGCTTCAGCGCTGCCTTCACCTTGGCAAACTGGCCACACATTCACATTGATCCCATTTTGCTTCTGGTGTATGCTTGTCAATCTCTCCAATAGGACAAGAATTCCACGGAGCCAGAGGCCATCTTTGGCAGTCCCACACCTGACTCCCTCACTTAACACTGCCACCAGCCCCCCATCCTTCCTTTCCTTGTCTGATAATACTTAGCACCTTCTCACATCCCATATAATTTTATTACGTCTTATGTTTAGTGTTTCTGGTTTGTCTCCTTTACAAGAACAGGGATTTTTGTTTACTTTTTTCACTAATATATCCCAAGTGCCTAGAACAGTGTCTGGCAACTAGCAAGTGCTTGGTGAACATCTGTTGAGTAAAAGCTCATCTTTGTATCTTTGGAACGTGTATATTTCCTGGAAAATACCAAGTTCTCAAATAAATAGTTGATGTTATTACCCAATTTTTATACCATTCATCAGAATAATAGGTATTATTTACTGAGCTCTTTTTGCCATGGGTTAAATGATTGACACATAGCATCTCATTAAATGGTCACAACAACTCTTATGAGGTAGATTACAAACTTTATTTACAAGAAATCTGAGGCTTTGGGAAATGAAGCAACGTGTCCAAGGTAAATAAACAACAAAGCCAAGATTCAAATATGAAGTGTGACGCCAATGCCCACAATCTCAACAAGTATATTGCTCCCCAGCAAATAATCAATCACACGTTTATTTTTCTTGTCATTCTATACACTTTGAATCTGGTATATTTTTAACTTCAAATAGAAGGCAATTGGAGCAGCTGACCTCTGGGTTTAAAAGACAATAACAGGGCAATTTTTGTTGAAATCGTGTTGTTAGACATATTTTGGAGTTAAATATTTTAGATGAAAGTGACAACAATGCTTGTGGACAGCATGCTAATTTCTCTGGATGGGGTAAAGCCCTCAGGCATGCATTTCCCCCACAGGTTCAACACTGTCCTGAGAATGATGTCCACAGACGTTGAGTGACTAATCTCACCTTGTTCTTTGGAGGAGCACGTTGAGAAGGACAGATGGGAGACACCTCTTTTGTTCCATTGAACTTCTCTAGCCTCACCCTGACACGGAAGCAGTTGGCAGACTCACCAAACTCCACACCCCTCTACACACACACACACACACACACACAAGCACACACAAGGCAGAATCACTCACTTATGAGGGCTTCAGATTCTCCCCAGGAAATCCTGCAGGAGCAAATTACACCTGCCAGCATTATTTATTATATTATATTTTATTTTTCGGTAGCATGGCCATCACCTTAATGCAATAATTTGCATTCTTCTTGGTTCCGTTGTGTCATTACAGAGGGTGGATTACCAAACCGAGAGTAATGAATGTAGTTATATATCTTGCAATTCTAATCATCCTTCATTTCACGGAATGTTTTCAAAAATACAATTTGGACTGTACCTCTTTTATAGAAATAAAACACTTTATATATATATATATATATATGTATATATTTTAATGAATGCATAATATTTTCTCTTAACCCATCATGAGGGTTTTGTCGATCTTAGTCAATGTCCTTCAAAATTCCGTCTTTGAAGGGCGCTCTGTGCATGATCTGAAGGAGTCACCATTTATTTAACACTTCTCGGTAGGCAAGACTTTGAAGTTGTTCCAATTTCTTCTATTATAAACAATTTTTCAATGAACATCTTTGCATACAAGATTTTCCTGTGTTATGTCTTAGAAGAGATTTCCAGAAAGCAAATGAGCTCTCAGAGTAATTTTTTAAGACATATATTACATATTGCCAAAATGCTTTCCATAACATTTATGCTAATTTAAATTCCCACCAACTGGTATGACAATGATCCTTGCAAGACCCTGTTGCTAGCAATGAATAGCATCATTTGAAAAACAGTTCCAGGTAATTACAGGGGAGGAATCTCATTGAAGTTTTATTTGCACTTTTGTCATTAATGACGGGCTTGAAGTTGTTGCCTGTTGGTAAAACATTTGTGTTCTTTGTTTGGTGTGTCGTTTGTTCCTGTATTTTATTCAAGTTTAGTAGAATGCGTACAAACATGTTATTTATTAAAGATATCTTTGTGTAACTGTAACATCAGCTTTTGCCGTATTTGCTGCCAATATTTTTTCTCAGTTTACATTTAATGTTTAGTTGAATTTATGGGTATTTTTGTCGTAAAAAAATTTTAAGTTCATGTAGTTAAACATATTGATTTTCTGCTTTTTTTTTTTTTTTGGTGTTTCTTTAAAGCATGTAAATCCCTTCCCCTTTCCAAGATCAGTATTTGGATTTTCAAGAACACTGAGGAGTAATATAATCTGGTGGATTATACTGAATCATTTTTGGAGTAATTTCTAAATAATTGCTCATTTAAAAGTCAAACTCATATTTTTCAATCACTGTACCTTGGATTTTTGTATTTATTTTGCAGGCACTAAAAGCATATTTACTCCACGTCTTAGGCCTGTTGGTACCACACCCTCCAGGGAGACAAGCCTCAATGCTCAGTGGAGCTCAGTGCTCCCAGGGGCTGGTGAAGAGCCCTGCTGCCCTTCCCCCACCCTTTCACCTTTAAAGATGTTGGGTGAAGTGACCTCGGGGGCTCTGGCTTCCATCCCCACCAGAGCCCTTAAGCCCTTTTCAATGATATAGGTCACAATATCACAGACTCCTGAGATCTGAAGCTCTCTCCTGATTGGACTGTATCATTTTCAACGTTATCAGGAAGAAAAGGTCTAATTAGATGGCAGAGCCCGCTGAGAAGCTCCTGCTTATCAGCTGTTAAATTCTGCACAGGCTGTGTCAGAGCCACAGAAGTGGAGCTGACGTCCCCAGTGGGGTCCCTGAACAGCACGAACAGCATGCCAGTCCCTAGATGGGCCAAGGTCAGTTGGAGTGGGCTTCCATAGGAGATGCTTGGGTCAGGCGAGTTTGTAGATTATGACTGTGAGTGTGCATGGGAGTGTGATTAAATAAACACTCACATGTACACATCCAGACAAACTGGAGAGGGATTGAGGAATAAACAGAGAAAAATGATGCATGAAAAGGAAGAACTCAGTCTCGTAGTAATTGGGTTGCAACCCGTGAACCCAGGTGCTTATTTTAAATATCTACATCTCTTGCCTTTTTGGAATGGGGATCAATGGGGCTCAGCCTTCATAAGCAGGGGTCACCTAGGAGCCCAGGAACCAGGCATTGTTGTCCCTTGCCATCCATGGCTTCAAGGTCATGCACTCACATACAGAAGCTTGGCTAAGACGATGCCTGACATTGGGAAGAGACATGGCAGTGTAGACACACATTCCAGTTGGTAACTTACACCTTACTAGCGTGCTCTCCTGGGTGAACATTTAGTCTGTCAGTCCAGAAGCTTCCTCGTCTACTTTAAATAGGATGATAACACTCACATCTAAATCTTATGATGATGAATTTAGCTCAATAAAGTGCCGATCACATATTTAATATGAATTGATTCGTCCTTAATAAATATTAGTTTCCTTAATATTCTTAGCCCTTTTTCAAGACTGGGTCTTCTGGTTTGTTTAGATCTTAACTTGAAAGTGGCTCTGGCAACTGGCGAGGGGAGGAGGACTTTAGGAATCTTTGGACCTTGGCAATTGGCTCTCTCTGAAAGAGATGAGTTGAACCCTGGGGTGGCATTTGAAGCTGCTGCTAGTGGTCAGGGTTTTGGTTTTGCATAAATCTAGGTTTGGCGACCGCTCCTCAATACAACCCTTCACAATCTCTTTAAACAGATAAATAAAAGTCCCTTCTTGAGAGCCCTAGAAAATTGCGGGCTCCCTTGGGGATTAACAGGAAAAATTTGTTGCTAGATTTCTGGTGAACACTTCCCCTCCAGAAACCTTCTCCCAAAACTTTATGAGGTGCACCCGTCAAAGAAGAAATCCAAGAGCCTTTGAAGTCTTAACTGGGCACTTCTTCCTGAAACCCTGAGCTCCCAAGAGCTTTCTCATGTCCTCAGGCTCAGGGCACAGCAGAGTGGCAGGCCCACCATGGCAATAAAGTGTGATGAAGGAATGAAGGAATCAGGTACAGAGGGAAAAAGAGAGGGTTCAATGGAGGTTAGGGAGGAAGAAGAAGAGGAGGAGGAGGGAAGTGGGGGAGGGGAAGGAAGGAGGGAAGGAAGAAAGGAAGCCAGGAAGGGTGGAGAAGAAAGAAGGAAAGAAGGGCGGGAGAACTAGAGATGAGGGGAGGATCTTCTTTTCCAAAAATAAGTGCATAACCTCAAGAACAGGTTTATACTGACATGAAGCTGGAGTGGCAGCAAAACTAACTAATTCTATAGTAAAACCTCTTGAACGTCCCTTAAAAACAATATTGGAGGGTGGGGTATAGCTCAGTGGTACAGGGTATGTTTAGCATGCACGAGGTCGTGGGTTCAATCCCCACTACCTCCACTAACAATGAATTTGATAAATGAATAAATAAATAAAATTTTAAAAAGCATCACTTACCCCAGGGCCTGAGTTTCTCAGTTTCAGAAGAAGAGGGATGTGAGGGAAGGGAAAAGTGTCACAATAAACATAGGAGGAAAGAGATGTCCCGTATCCGTAACTTGAACTCAGCAGGTTCAAGACCAGATTCTCTTCCTGCTCAAATCCATCATTCTTATTCTCAGCAATTGATCATTTCAATCCATCCATCACTCTTCTCTGATTAGGTTCTTTATTGTGTCTGTTTTTCTTTAATGTCTTTGCTGGGTCCTCCTGTAATTTGAAGAACTTACACATCTTCCCTGCCCTCTCAGTGCCACGCAGAAGAAGAGGATGTGAAAAAGGGAGGGCATGGAGCAGGTTGAAGGAGGAGAAAATGAGGAAAGAACGGGTGGAAGGTCTTCTCTCAAGAATGCCGTCTAGAAGAGAAGGCGTCTTCTGCCTGGGCAGGCCCCACTAAGCATAATCACAGTGGTACCCTCTGAGGGGGTCATTAACTGTTGAACCTTTCAGCCAGAACCTCTCTCCAAAGATACTGGAGAGCCCTACAGAATGATCTAGGATAGTTTTGGACTCATAGCAGTGCTCGGTAAGTAATGACTACTTTTGCACTATTTACAATCGCCAAGACAGAGACACAACTTGTCCATGGACAGATGAATGGATAAAGAAGAAGTGGTACATATATTCAGTGGAATATTACTCAGCCATAAAAAAGAATGAAATACTGCCAACATGGATGGGCCTAGAGATACTAAGTAAGTCAGCTAGAGAAAGACAAATATTGTTTCATTTCTATGTGGAATCTTTAAAAAAAATAATACAAGTGAACTTATTTGCAAAACAGGAACAGACTCACAGACATAGAAAACAAACTCATGATGACCAAAGGGAAAAGTGGGGGAAGGATAAATGAGGGGTATAGGATTAACAGATGCACACTACTGTACATAAAATAGCTAAACAACAAGGACCGACTGTCTAACCCAGGAAACTATATTCAATACCATGTAATAACCTCTAATGGAAAAGAATCTGAAAAAAAATACATATATATATATGTCTGCGTGTATGTATGTATATGTATAACTGAATCACTTTGTTGTACATTTGAAACTAACACATTATTGGAATCAACGATACGTCAATTTAAAAACAGTAGTAAATGTGGGACACAAATCTATCAATTAAAAAAAAAAGTAACTGCTTTTGAAAGCGTGTTCTTCCATCCTGCCTCGCTCCACGACTCCAGGTCAGAAGCACAGGAGAGCTGCTAAGTCTGTGGTTAGTTAATCTCTAAAACTGGTCTTTGTGGTTACAATCTCTGGCAAATTACTTACTCCCTTGAAATCTCATATCTTCAGCTATAAAGTGGGGCCGCTCATTGCACTCCCCTCAGTGGAGCTGGCCTTGAGGGTTGCACGAAGCCAGACAAGCAAGAGAAGCCAGGTCCACTGGGTAATCACCATTACTCCCCATCTTCTTAAAGCCATGCCATGCTCTCCCTCCCAGAAAACCACCACTGCCCCACAGCCCGCTTCCTGGGCATCACAGTTTGCCCCGAAGTTACTCTTCCATTGACCTTTTCCTGTGTTCCTGGAATGAGTCACAATCTCTCTTAGGGCCCTACTCATACCTCTTGGTGAGCCCAGGATAGGTTTCTCACCAAAGCTTTTGAAGTTGACTTAAAGTTGCTCGTGCCCCAGAAATGAAACCTCCAGGTGGCCCCTGCCCTCCTTCTCACATCTGGGCTCTGGTACCACGTGCATCCTCTCACACGGATGTCACTTTAACCAAAACCAAGCTTTTTCCTCTGAGGATTTTTGTGACAATCTTGGCTTCCACTCTCAAGCTTTTTTTTTTTTTCAATTATTGTCAAGAGTGTGCAGGAGAGAGTGGGCCACCCTGCTCTTTCCAGTGTATTGTTTTTGCTATGGCATGATTCGAGTGTGGACCAAAAGGAAAATTATTCCTTTTCTCCCTAAAGCCTCTGAAACAGTAATGTAAACAAGAAGTTTCATTTATGTATGAAAATAACGTCAAAAGAACAAAGGACAGTAGAGAAAAGCTGAGAACATTCCAAACAATTTGTATACAGGAAATGAGACACAAATATTATTTATCCTCTACCAAAAAATTAACCTTACACCTGTTTTTTGGCAGCAATAGGTAATTATGTTTTCTTGTAAGTTTGCTTTAGTTAATTTTTACTTTTCCTATTTGTGATTTCTGACCCTTCATGGTTCACTGTAGGCCTCTCTTTACCTGCCACACATCCATAAGCAGCAGGGACCAGAGTATTTGGCTCAAAACTTCCCTTAGCATCTTGGAAACTTCTAGACTAAATTTTGTTAAAACATCTTGAAGAGAAAACAGCTGACTCTAATATCATGTCTTGGTAGGCTGACATTGCAATGCATTATTTAGAGCAAGAAAACTTGAGGCCAAACCCCAGATTTTCACTCCTCAGCTAGGGGCCCTGGGAAGGATGCTTATTTCTCTGAATTTTGGTTTCCGCATCAAAACAAGGACTGTAATATTATCTACCTTGAAGAGCCTTGTGGAAATTAAATAACATAATGTATATAAAGCATTTATCTTAGATCTTATCACATAACAAGCATAAAATTGCCTCTGGCTATTATTTTTAAGTCTGAGCAATTTAATTTTACCCGGGAGACTGGGAGCCTTGGTAAATAAGGATAAGATAATAGGCATCATTTATCTTAAGTTTGATGAGTATCTTTTTGAATGATAGCTCATCACCAGCTCCAGCGGGTCTACTGTTTGTCTTTGACACTGGAGTGCATATTCCGCAGAGAAGAAGGAGACTCTCTTTACCTTTATTTGCACATGTGTGTCCAGGAAACCCTGGGCTCTGCTAACACGGATGTGCCCAATGGCTCTTTCCAATTGGAGCATTCTGTCGTCTTCCTCCCTTAGTCTTGGGGCACCTGTCTTGGGGGCGGTTGGTTCTCTCATGCCTGCATGCTCCTCTAATCTGTGTCTCAAACATCACTGGGGTGATGGTGCTACCCCACACCCTGTCCCAGAACATGGCCTGGTTACCTAGAGGAGGTGGGGCTGACTGGTGTGGGCCAGGACACACTCTCTGAGTTAGATCGGAACGGATCTGAATGAAGACGCAGCACAGACGCTGGAGGAAGTCCCCCATAGCAAGCAGAACAGAGTAGCTAAGGGCCGTGGCCAGAGCAGGCAGGCAGAGAGCAGAGTTACCAAGCCTCCTGGAGGAAACGGGTGTCCTTGCGAGTAAGGAGGACCCAGGATCAGGAGTCCAGGAGTAGGTGGTACCCTGAAAGATGGGCAGCCTTAAGAAGTTCTGTGATGGAGAGGACGGCCCAAAGCATGGCCATGGGGACTCAGAGGCAGACCTCCACTCCGGCAAGGACTCGTGTTTCCCACTCTGGAAGGACTAAGATAACCATCAAGACCCCAGACAGAGATGGCCGTGACACCGAGCATAAGGAGGATGTTTACTGCCAGGACCGGGAAAATATGTGGTGACCATACCTCAAGATGAAGGCAAAAGGCCAGAAATCAATATGGAGATTGAATATCCGCGGTTGGCCAAGTTTTTCTGAATCCATTTCACTGAGGTCAAGGTTTTGTCTTAGCAAAGATTACAAAGGTTTTGTCTTAAGATATGGTTGAGGTCCATCTTCCAGGTTGAAGTTCCTGGTTAGGCAGAGAGAAAGATGGCAGACTGGGAGAAAAGCCAGCTCTGGTGGATAGAAAAGGAATCTTTGGGCAGCCAACCATGCTATGGTGGTGAGTGACTAATTCAACTAACAAAGTACAATTAGTATCAAGATAATTATTAAAAATGAATGATTCTGTGTGTTCTGTCTCTCTGAATATATGAAGATGTGCATTAGGGTATTTAGCATCTAAATTCTCTCCCTTCCATCTGGCAACATGGAGGGCAATTAAGCCAAAGAGTCGGTTTCAATTGGGAATTGTGTCCCGTCTACTCCCTCTCCTGAAACATTATTTTCTCAGATTATGGACCAATGGCAAGGTCAAAGGCAGAAACACCTGTCCATGCTGTCACGCTGTTAGAAATCACCTTCTTTGATGACTATCTATTGGAAATTATGCCTTGAGAGGAATCCCTTCCCCTCGAGAGAGAGAGAGAGAGGACCCAGTTTCTTGGCATACTCCAACTACCCAAAGGAGTCCCTGGCCTCAGAGAGCCCACAAGACACACAGAAACACCAAACCTTTTCTACAAGGAACAGAAGCTCCCTGTTGAAGGCATTTCTGCCTGCCTGGCATTGTCTCATGGGCTTCCTTCCTCTTCTTCTTCTGTTTTACTATTTTTTTTTTTTGCCACATTCTGAAATTTAACCCATTTCACTTGTGGAATGTTTCGCAGAAGTAGACAAGACCATAGATGAAACCACTGGCAGTGATAATTAAATCCTTCCTTATGGGATGCTGCTGTCTCTCACATCTGGCTGACCACAAGACCTCTTTGACGAATGGGTAGAGAAAAGCTCTTCTGGGGGAGTGGCTGGCTGAGTGAAGCCTCCCACCAGGGATGGAGCAACTATGGCTCATCTTTGGGGAGATCTGATGTTCCCCTCTGAGGTCAGGAAGGCAGGATGAGACCTTTGGGGACTAACTACCTCCCTCACCTCTGGTTCATTGGAGGTGACTTCCATTTCAGACCAGACCCAGAAGGCGGAGCCAAGTGCTTGTTGGCATCTTATGTTGCTCTCTTTCAGAAAAAGCAAACACAATACAGAGAAAGAAGGAGAGAAGAAGCAATAGCAGAAGAAACCAGGAGCTGATGGGAAATGAGGTTAAGATCATGCGTGAACTGAGTAAGACGTGAGCAGTTACCAAGTTGTGATCAGCAACATGTTCTCAAAAAGTTCCAGCAACACTGTATGTGAAAGAAAGCGACGAATGCTGCTCAGCTAAACGTGCCCACGTGAGCTATAATCGGGCAATAAACGGAGTCACACAACACGCTGTTATGCTCAGTTTACAAGACACAGCCTCCACAAAAAAACAGCACAAATCACTGTGATTTCTATTCTACCAGACCCTTGGGTGGGTAAGTTATGAGAAGAGCTTAATATATATATATATATAGCACGACGAAGTAAAGCATTGAAAAAGGCTGATTGAATTTTCCTCAGCGCTCCTAGGATGGGGGTAATTCTTTCCTTGAGGAGAAAATGAATGGGTAGGTTCTGGTGCTTTGGCCTGGAGCTGGAATAGAGGACATTCTTTGGGGATTTTACCAACCCTTCGGTCCCTGGTCCTTCTGCATCTGCCTTCTGCCGTCAGTCCCCAACCACAAGCTTTTAATTTTCCCTGGAGATTAAACCAATATTTACTAGTAAGCCTGCATTTATCCTCAAAACCCTTTACTGGAAACTATTGGTTTCAAGTAAATGTTAGATCTTGTTTAAGAACAGTTGCCCCTCCTTGGTGAGCCAGGCAACAGGAAAGAACACTGCACTTCTGATGAGAGAATAACAAAGATTTCCTTTCACACCTATCAATGGAGAAGCCCTTTACAGTTTGTCCCCCCGTCACTTGTTTTCTAGGATTTCTCATTAGCTGTCCGATCCAGTAAGTTCTAAATGTTGGCAAAGATCACTTTTGCCGGAAGTCTTCGGTTGCGTCAGATACAGACGCATGGACTTCAAGAAAAGATTAAAAGGAAACCTCGCTCTGATGCAGATATGCTAATAAAAAATGAGATTTAATAGAAAGCATCCTCAGTATCAAAAACATATCGTTTCCAAGGCAAAGGGCTAGAAACCTTGTGCTTGCCTTTCTACTGCTTCTTGTCATCGGAGTAAACAGGGGCTCTGCATCTCTGTAAGGCCAGCATCCTTCAACTTCCCATAACAGAAATATCGCAGAATATCCTCACAAGTGTGGAATGAGGTTCCGTCTCTTATTTGGTTTGAAATTTTGGTAACCAATGGAGTCTTCCACTGACAGAATCCAAACAATTTCAAGAGGTGTCTGGACATATGTTAGCCAAGATCTATGGGGAAAACCACATGCCATGTCTCATCAATACAATTTGCTCTCAAGATGTCCAAATGAGCCCATGCGAAATCATTAAATGTCGCCTAGCATGTCCCCGAAGAGATGGGACACACTAGCTAAATTCTAAGTGAGCAGCGTACATCTGGCCTACCTAAATTATTCTCATCATTGAGGATGATGAGCTTTAGTCTTACCTTCACTGCCCTGATCCATTGTCAGGCCTGTCTTTCCCCTAACGTAGCTGTGAAACAATCCTTCAGGTCAAGAAAGTGGGGAGAAGGGTCTGTTCTCTTTCCTGATGCCTTGGTCCAGCTCTAACACCAGCTGGCATTAAGGATACATCATGGGGCACAGAGAAGTCTAGGATGAAGTGTTCCTGGTTGGACGGCTGCTCTACCAACAAAATAGGGTCCACCCCACACTTCACAAAGGCCTGGCTTAGGGCAATGGAAGAGAAGTTCTGTGGTCCTCCCATGGACTTCACTGTCTACTATTCTGGGGAAGAAACAGGTGAGCTTAAAATTGCAAACTGGGCCAGCAAATGCAGCCCTCAGCCATCACTAAGGCACTCCCAGCTGGGGTTAACACTTCTAGTCCGTGAGGAGGGATGAGCAAGAGGAAATTGGTAAGACCTTGTCCTTTGACCATGGGGACCCATCCCCTAAGGGCGTAAAGGGCCTGGGGGACCACGTCGTGAGGGCTGGGAGGGCAGAGCCCGAGTTCTAGTCTTGACGCTGCACCAACGCCGTGTGTCTTCCCCTTTGAGATTAGGGGTTGGAGGTGTGGCTTTCAGATTACGTGATTGTGTTGTGTGTGTTTGTATTTTAGGAGTTGGATCTTTTCTTGAAGGAAGGTTTTAGAAGGATCCATGTGATACAAAATAGAGACAATCAATACAATTTTGGATGAAATGAGGAGAAGGACCCACACCCATCCATTCCAATGGTCTCAGTGTTGCCTGGCAACCACTAGAAGAGATTTCACAGAAGCCTCAACCCAGAACCAGCTGATCTTCAAACACCCCTTCTACTCTATACTTTGTTCTTCTAGCTTTATTACCCTCCTAATTTCCATGCAATGAATTGCCTCTCCAAACTTACTTCCTCACGAGCAAAATGGGGTCACTCATGCCAACAGGAGTAAGTGATAAGAAAAATAAACATGAAGTTAGAAAAATTACCCCAATCCTAAGGCTTCTATTTAATGAGCGTGTGACCTGGAGAAAGTTGCTTACTGTCTCTCTGCATTTATTTATCCTACAATGTGAACTTGGCGAGGAACTACTGCAAACTAGATAAGATAATGCAGTTATCTCTCACTATCCAAACTCTCACTCACTAAACTCAGGCGCAAATAGATTTGGAGAGATATTGTAACACAAAGATTCTTTGTAAATTTTGAACAGATAGTTTTGTGTTTTAATCTCAAAGAATTACTATATGGTCTCCGACAATTTTTATAATGGCTTGACGAAAAAAATGTGCAAGTGCTGAATAAGCTGAATTCTACCCAAATATTAATTATATTTTCCGCCACTATGAAGGAAGTTGATACTAAGTGACAACCTCTGCAGCGCATCAACCTCTAGATTACCCTGTTGTAACTTCTGTTTTAACAGAGGTCAACCTCTGTTATAAATCCACACCCGCTTATCAAATGGCCCTGACTCCATGCCTTAGTCTTTCCTGTTTAATGCCCCATCCCGCTAACGATGGCTTTTCACAAAAACTGGCTTTGTGTTGGGGGAATAATTCATGAAAGCTGATTGTCTGCAATCCAACACTTAATTGATTATCAAGCACAAACAAAAACAAAAATCTGTGAGCTAACCTAGGGAAACACAGAGAATAAAATATGATTCTTTATAATCCAGACCTTAAACTGCAGTTGAGAAACAGCATTAATATCTGAGGTACCATCACGAAAGGCCAGTAGAAGCTGCTGTGAGATGCACTGCTGGACCGCTTTCTTCAAGCTGGCACATTTGGAGGGCATCCGTCCAATGAGCATAGGTTACCCCTGACCACAGGTATGTCTACAGGAGCTGAGAAGTAACCATCTAATTGGTCTGTCATTCATTCAACCACCTGGTTCTTATTGTCTAACAGTGATGCTGTATCTTTCTGGCCGTATTAGCTTCCTAGAGCTGCTGTAACAAAGTACCATGTACTCGGTGGCTTAAAAGCAGCAAAACTTTATTCTCTCACAGTTTTCGAGACCAGAAGTCCACAAGCAAGGGGTCAGCAGAGCTGCACTCTCTCTGAAGGCTCCAGAGAAGAATCCTTCACTGCCTCTTCCAGCTTCTGGTGGCCCCAGGCTTGGGCTGCATCACTGTAATTAATCTCTGCCCCTGTCTCCCCATGTCCTTCTTCTCTGGTGTCTCTGGCTCAAATCTCCCTCTGCCTGTCTCTTTTAAGGACGTTCGTCATTGGACTTTGGGGAACCTTAATTTCTTGATGATCTTTCATGTTGAAATTTTTAACTTGATTACTTCTGCAAGGACTGTGGTTCCAAATCAGGTCACAGCCACAGGTTCTGAGAGTTAGGACGTGGAATTATTTTGGGGGGAAAGGGCACATCGATCAATCCATTACACTTGTCATGAAAGGAATAAATACAGTTGTGATGAGCGCAGAGACGGAGTCCGGGAGATGGGAGCACTTGGAAAGTGACTGACCTGGGGGTGGAGATCTGGGGACACTCGCCTGAGGTCACGTTGGTTAAGACCTGAGGGACAGCCAGTTGGGGGGGGGTGCAGGGGAGGGCATTAAAGAGAATAATGGGCTCAGGTTAGAGCAGGGAGATGGGGAGGGGGAAAGGAATTTTGAAGAAGCCAGGATGGATGAACAGAGAGCAGAGCAACTCGATTGTAAAATTGTTTTCCTAAGAATAATGTGAGCTCAATAAAACATTTTAATAAGGAAATTGAAAAGACTTGATCTATGCTCTATAAGGAACACTCCTGACTAAGTTGTTTCTGTGTCACGTGCTGTTTCTCATCTCTGCTTTTTTGAGCTGTTCCCCATCTCTTCACTGTGGACATTTACTTGTAAAACCTCACTTTATAGTTTACAGATTCTCCTTATCAGATATCAAATCAGAGGGGGAGGGTAGAGCTCGGTGGTAGAGTGTGTGCCCAGCATGCATGAGGTCCTGGGTTCAGTCCCCAGTCCCTCCATTAAATAAACAAATAAACACAAATTACCTCCCTCTCAAAAAAAAAAAAAGAAATGTCACAAGATGATTCCTGATTAACCCCAGCTTCTTTGCTCTTCACCTTTAAAACAGAACTGAATCACTTTGCTGTACACCTGAAACTAACATTGTAAATCGACTACACTTCAATAAAAAATAAGAAATGAAACATTAAAAAAAATCAAATCAGCATTTACTCACCAAAAAAAGACAAGAATAACATGTGCTTGATCTTCAAAAGATATGGGGCTCTGAGTCAAGTAAACTTCAGACTTGGGAGTGATTCCTCACCAGTGAAAACAAATCTATTTCAAATTGTCGTCTCTCTATCGGTCTAATCATTATCTCACCCTGAAGTGATGACATTTCTGAAAAGTACTGTCACTCTATAATCTTTTGTCAGGGGTCTACAGTAGTTCTTACACGCCAACGAATTTTTTTTTTAAATGACAAAACGTGTTTCTCTTCTAAGATTCAGTCGTAAATAATATTCTATCTGCAAAGGCTACCGGAATTAGGAAAAAGTGAGTGTTGGGGGATTAGGGAGGGTTACAAGGCTAAATTTTCAGGAAGTATTACTTTATCTCTGGAAGGAGGTTTGGTTACTTACTAATCATTGTCACCATGCTTTAAAATCATCCATCTTGCTATTTGGTAGTGCTTGGTGCTGTGTTTAATTTAAAGAGGACCCCGTTAAGGATCTGGGTGGTAGTGACTCTGTCCAGATCACCAAGACTTATAATTTTGTAAATGCCTGAAGCCACTGCTATATAAAAATAAATGTCTCGTATTTACATTCATATTTTGATGGGCTTTATAACATTAGTAATGCAGTTTCTTGGTTTCCATAATCTAAGGCGGACAGGGGTAAAATGACCTAGGACAGCTTTTAAACCAAATTGTTTGGATTGCCGGATCATTACCAAAAACACAGGAAGATTTGAAAATTATATAGGGCCTTGCAAAGCTGTGGAGAAGAAGCCGGGCATTCGCCTGCCCTGCACAGTCAGGGAGCATTACTGATACATAAACCAGGCGGAGGGCAGCTTCAGGCTGGGAATTTCCCTCAGTTCCAGGCAACCAGAGCTTCGGGAGAAGAATTCTAGGATGCGGGGAAGACAGTTACTGTTCAACTCGCATGTTTTGAAATAGGCCGCTTAGGCTAACATTATTGCCTCCTACACGGAATGAAACAAACAAGCAGAAAGTCACGAGGAGAAAATGAAGGAGTATTTTCTGTTCTGGTTCATTACAGCAACAGCAGAATTCCCATAAGCTACATATGACAAGAGAATGAACGTGATCTTTGGAGGAACAGGACAGAGTAACAGCACAGATCGTAACTAGAAATATTCTCTTACCTAATGTCAATTATATTTCTGTCCTCACAGCTTCCCTAGGCATTGAAGGGGAGCTGAAAGGTGCTACATTTATTTCCAATACGCTCACCCGAAAGACCAGCTCTCCTTAATGGCACCATATAAGACTGCCATGCCTACACTGTTTTCAGTTTTCCTACTTTTTTTTAGTTTAGTGTGTGTGTAGCGGGGGTAGGTAATTGCACTTACTTTTTTTAAAAATTTTTTTAGAGGAAGTATCGGGGATTGAACCCAGGACCTCATACATGCTAGGCATGTGCTCTACCACTGAGCTATACACGCCCCACCCTTCAGCCTTCCTACTTTTAATTCTCTGCTTCTTGCCAGGACAGATAGTACCGCAACATGGGAACCGAAATAAAGCCCCTCCGTTTCATTATCTTCTGTTATAGCTTAGGGCCTATTTTTGCCTTACTGCCTATTCTTTCATTGTATTATTATTTTGTAAATTACAAAAGTTAAGATCAGAAATTAACCAGCCAGTAGGCCCTGACTTTGATGGTTTATAAAAAACCTCTTGGTAGGGGCCAGTCTTAGGTGTGCGAGGCAGGGAAAGGGTCGGAGGAAGATTTAAACACATGCTTGTTGAACGGCTTCCTTCTCTCCTCTGGGTCCTTCCTATGACAACATTCCGCGTGGAAGTCACAGGGGGAAAAAGACAACGTTGAAAGGATTTTTTGTCAGTATTTGGTCCCCTGATTCCCAAAGATACAGAAGTCAGAGGAGCAGGGCTGTAAGATATTCTCAATTGCAATGTCTCAGAATCATGTAAATGGGACGAGATATCAGTTCAAAATGTGCACCAAGACCTGAAATCGCTGAAAAAGGCAGGGAGAGAAACAGAAGTTTCTGGAAGGGCATCTGTGTAGAGCTTTTTTTTCCCCAGAGCCTACTTAGTCTAGATTTGGGAATGCCAGCTTATGGGGGCAGGGAGGGGAATTGGAGGCAGGCTGTCAAAAGGTACAATCTTCCAGTTATAAAATAAATAAATACTAGGGATGTTATGTACAACATGATAAATATAATTAACACTGCTCTATGGCATATATGAAAATTGTTGAGAGAGCAAATCCTGAGTGCTCTCATCACAAGGAAAAAAAATTTTTTCTATTTCTTTAATTTTGTATCTATATGAGATGATGGGTATTTACTAAACTTACTGCGATAATCGCTTCATAACGTATGTAAGTCAAATCATTATGCTGTACACTTTAAACTTATGACAGCTGGCCCTCAGTATTCGCATCTTCCATAGCCACAGATTCAACCAACCATGGATCAAATATGTTCAGAGAAAAAAAACAAATCCGGGAAGTTCCAAAAGCAATGCTTGAATTTGCCATGCACTGACAACAATTTATATAGCATTTACATTGTATTTTGGTATTGTAAGTAATCTACAGATGATTTAAAGTATATGCGAGGAGATGTGTAGGCTAGTTGCAAATACTATGTCATAAAGGACTCGAGCATCCTTGGATTTTGGTATCTGCAGGAGTCCTGGCACCAATTTCCCCTTGGATACCCAGGGACAACTGTGTTAAGATCTAAGAGCATCATCACTTAAAACAGGCAACATCATTAACTGACGTCATCCATTTGTTTAGAAAATTTAAAATTGTGAAATAGCTGGGTTAGAATGGCTACAAACAACAACAGAATTTTACTGGGTCTCGAAGACCCTACTTAAAATTGAAGTCCCTCTGTCCTGCCTCCCCAGGGCTCTCTCTGGAGAGCAAGGACATTCCGTCCCCAGAAAGCACAAAGGAGGAAACAGAAATTGTAGAGCAGCCGTTTGGGGTGGGGAGAGGGACACCGCGTGATCCAAGTCTGCGTGGCCCCGGGAAGTCCACGGCGGAGCTCACTGGTTTCTAAGTGTTTTGCTCAAGAAACGCAGAAGGGGGAGGGCTGCAGGAAGAAACAGGAGGCGGCTGGAGCTTGGGGTGGAAGGCGCAGGGAGTGGCTGTGGTCCAGGCAGTCTTCAGAGGGGAGCGGCTGCGCCTTTGTGTGGACAATGCAGGCTTCAGGGCTGTAATCTGAGTTGGGACCGGGCAGGGCCGGGCCACACCATCAAAGGACTCAGCCTCTCCAAGGCCGGTTCCCTTCAGCGTCAGCTTACTGTGTGGCTCCCTTGGGCCCTGCCAGGAGAATCAGATGGACGTGAAAGAGGCAATGGAGACAGATTTTTGGAGACTTCTAATTGATTGTTCTAAAAACAACCTGACCATGACTCTGAATATGCCCCTGACATGCTAACTTTTCTTAAAAATGCATTCTTAAATTTCTTAAAAAATTCTCAATGGATCTTAAACTTCTTCCTCCTCTGCTTTGTGGTTACATTGTCCATTCAGCCTAGGAAGTGGGCTTTGGGACAAGTTCCATTTCAGACAAGCTTATCAGTAAACACTCTTGGTTACCTCTTTATAAAGATATATGTTGCATAAATAGTTCATTTTCTTCTTACTTGGATCTCATACTTCTTTGAATAAGTTCTTCCAAACCTTTTTGAACGACATCCTTATTACAGGAGAGCAGATAGTTGACATACAATAAAGCCTTCTGGAAAAAGCTACAGACATGAATTCTGGATTTCCAGAAGACGGTAAGGTAAACCATGTGTGTGTTCTCTGGCTGGCAAACACATCACTGGTATTTCATTTGGAATTCCTTCGTATCGGGTTTTGTTGGTGTGTATACCAAATTACACCTTGGTAGCTTAAAACCCTTTGATAAAATAGGAGGGAAGTTAGCTCTCCTTTCTTCAATTCCCTACTAAATATACATTTTTATAGCCTGTCTAATCTCATTCATTTTGTTCTGGTTCTAGCAAAGATATTAGTGTCTGGAAAAATAAATGATTTAAAAACAAGTCTAGGACTGAATCGCCGCAATGGTCAAGATCGCCTATAAATACATCATTATTTTGGTGCAGTTGAAACCATGTGCTTAGACATTTATACATCGAACAACTTGATTTTCCTCTCATGTGTATACATTGATGGGTGGATAAATTAAACTCATCCCACCTTGGTTCTGAAAATTAATGTCATGAGACCTTTAGAGCTTATTAGAAATCTCTAGGATATCATTGATTTGGTGCCGAAGATTGAACTGTCTCAGAAGTGGCCTGTACCATCCATATTATACCAGAACTGAAAATGCCCTCTCACTGTTGAGTCTTTTATCTGGTTCTCTCCCTTCCTGCCACCTTCCCTATGCCATTTTCCTGATGAGGCAGGTGAATTTTACTGTCTGAATTTCTCCATAATCCACTGGTATCTGATCTCACGAAGCAGACCACTATCTTCTCTCTCTGGAGTTATCATTCTCCCTACATCTAATCATGAGTCTCCCTTCACTGTCCATCCCGCAGCCCACACTTCAGTCCGTGTCCCAGTGAAAGGGACGTCTGACCATGTCCTTCCCTCCTCAAGTCCCCGAAAATCAACCAAATTTCCATCAGGCACTTAACTGGGCTGTCCTCCCTTCCTCTGAATATTCTTGCAAGTTCTACTTTCTCCCTGGAAGGGTCTTCTCTCTACGCACCTTCCCTTCGGTTGATTAATTCTCAGTCATCTCCCACTTAAAACCGTGACTCCACAAGGACATCCTTCAAGTCTAGAATAGGTCCCCAGCCGTGGACCACGCCCTGACTTACCCCATCCTACCACTTTTCACTCTCTGCAGTGTGTTTTCTCAGCTTAACTCTCTGTGTCTCCAGCTGGAGCATGAACTCTGTGCAAGCTAGCGTCCTGTTTATTTGACGGTTGTATCCTTACCTCCGATCCTCCATGGGGGCCTTTTAGAATGTGCTGAGCATCAGGAGAACAAGCCAGGTGAACAGCACTTTGTTGACAGTACTGTTAGTGATTTCTCAGCTCAGCTTTTTCCGGTGATGGAATAGGGAGGGAAAGTGTCACCTTCTGGCTTCAGAACAGCCTGACTTCACCACGTCTTCAGTAGAAAGGAAGAGTGAGTGGATATCTCCATTTGCCCAAGACATTCCCAGAACTGTCACTACAGAGCGCTTGAATTCTCAAAAGGGGACCAGATCAATTGACAGACTAAGGTCATCATATATATATATATATAGTTCAGGTACCTTCTTCAAACATACAGACAAATCTCAGCCTTCCCACAAAGCAGAGGTGTGGAGAGAATGAATTAAAGAATAAATTAAAAAAAGATAATTCATTTTATACGGCACCAGAGTAGGCTTCTGAGGGGTGGTTTACTCTTGCAGTTTGGTATAATGTGCATATCCCACGCTAACTATAAATGCATATTTCAAATTCTTTTTCCACTGAGTATATCCAGAGGGAATCTTAATTCAAAAAGATACATGCACCCCAAAGTTCATAGCCACACTATTTACAATAGTCAAGACATGGAAAACAATCTAAATGTCCATTGACAGATGAGTGGATAAAGAAATTGTGGTATATTTATACAATGGAATACTACTCGGCCATAAGAAAAGAATAAAATAATGCCATTTGCAGCAATATGGATGGACCTGGAGATCATCATTCTAAGTGAAGTAAACCAGAAAAAGAAAGAAAAATACTATATGATATCACTCATATGTGGAATCTTAAAAAAAAAAGATACAAATGAACTTATTTACAAAACAGAAACAGACCCACAGATACAGAAAACAAACTTACGGAAGAGGGTGGGAAGGGATAAGTTGGGAGTTCAAGATTTGCAGATAATAACCAACATATATAAAACAGATAAACAACAAGGTCATATTGTATAGTACAGGGAACCATATTCAATATCTTGCAGTAACTTATGGTGGAAAAGAATATGAAAACAAATATATGTATGTTCTTATATGACTGAAGTATTGTGCTGCACCAGAAATTGACACAACATTGTAAACTGACTAGACTTCAATTAAAAACCCTCTTTTTCCAATGCCTTGGATCTTTCTAAGAACATAGACTAATATAGAGAAATGGGTAAAAAGTCAGAATAAACTGACCAAATCTATACATATCCAAAAGACTCCACAATTGCCTGAACACTCAGATCCTCTTATCTACCTCTGATGCAGAGCCCAGCGGGCATTTGGTTTTTGTTTTGGAGTATGTGAGTTTTGTGGTCGTTACTATTGTTGCAGATTTTTCCTTTGTTTTAAGCTCGTCTGACACCGCCACCCTGGTCCAGGCAATCCATCCCAACCACTCCCCCATCCTGCAGAGCTGCCATTGAAGAAAAATCTTTTAAAACAATTATCAAGATGGGCTGCGTACTGTGATCAAATTCATTTAGATAATAGCGAAATAAATGCTGCATTTCACTTGGTGCACAATGTTTTGCTTCTTTCTCTCTCCCTTTCTTTCCCTAGTATTCACATGGAAATAATGCCATAGTTGTCTAAGGGTAAATTTGAGGTGCTCTCCAAGGAGCTGGCATACATCAGTAAGCACAGGCAGAAGCTGGAGAGGTATCTGGCAGCAAGAGAGATGGGAAAGGAATGAACAGTAACTCCTGTAAAAAAAAAAAAAAACTTAAAAAAAATTTTTTAATGACTATAACACTTAGTGATTATTCCTAAGGACTGTTCATAAAGAAAACTTGGAAATACTGAAAAAGCATAAAAAGCATAAAAAGGTAAATACACACAAAATACTGTACTCTATGGAGTACATAAGATCATAGCAAGTAAATACATTTGTATTTGAAATTTCCCTTTCTCCGTAGAGTCATTTTTTACATTTAATTTTTTTATTGAGATATAGTCAGTTTACAAGGTTGTGTCAATTTCTGGTGTGCAGCACAGTTCTTCAGTCATCCATGAACATACATATATTCATTTCCATATTCTTTTTCACTGTGAGCTACTACAAGATATTGAATATAGTTCCCTGTGCTATACAGTATAGACTTGTTTATCTATTTTATTTATACCAGTCAGTATCTGCAAATCAGAGTCATTTCCAATGGCATTAAATATTATTTTAGTACAATGTTTTGAGATAAAGCGTTTTTTATCAGATTTCGCTGGAGGTTTATGTAAAATCTCTGACTCCCAAGTCCCACACGAGAATTGAAAAATCAGAAAGAGGTTGTGCGGGACAGAGGTTTGTATTTTTAAAGACCATCTTGAGTAATTCTGATGGACAACCCATTTATTCACTTTAAGAGCTGCTAGAAGTTAGGTCTAATAACAACATAGTACTCCATGGATGTTATAAAGAATTTAACTAATTCCCTGCTGCTAGCCATTTGTGTCATTGGATTTATGAAGCCCCAAGATCTCAGCATTTTTAAAACAACTGATTTGCTCCATTCCAGAAGGTGTCAATGAGTTAAATAGTGTGTGGGAACGTCCATCTCATTAACTTCTTTGTACTTTTAAAATATGAAAAAAACTTGGTCAATCAATCCAATAGATGAATACGGTGTTTCACTATATATTTTAACTTATTTTGCTTTGTTTTCTAGTAAGTTGTATGATTTCCAAGTGTTTATTGACCATTTATGTTTTTTAACCTCATTCTAATGAGGAGTTCACCCTTGTACTTATGAATTTATAAGATCTCTATTATTTGTTGAAGATATTAACATTTGTTTTTCTCATATTTTTGTGACATTTCTTTTTTTTTTTTTAACCTTTTAGTTTTGTCAGCTTGTTTTGATGTGAAGTACAGGTTACATGCAATCAGATACGACACTACTGTCTTCATTAATTTTCCTTCTGAACATCCTCTTCTAGTAAATCAGTTAAATATTTCCTCTTATTTTTTTTTCTCATTTCTCCTATAGATTAATTCTAGAATCCATCTGGAATCTATTTCCACCTGTAATTTGAAGTGAGAGATCTTGCTTAATTTTTTTCCAAATGGATTATCAACTTTTCTAGCAGCATTTCAATAAATAATTCATTTTACTCCCTCTAATTAAAAATGCCACAGTTACTATAATAAGATGTTTAGATACAGAAGTCTTTTTCCTTGTTTTCTCATCTGTTCCATTGTAACTTCAAGCCACATTTTAGTATTAAAAAAATGCACCTCTTTCCTCATTAGTTTTGTGACTCAAAATCTCAGTATCATTTTTCAAGTTTTAAATATATTTTGATTCCAATTTCAATTGAAATTGCATTAAACTTCCTTAAGGGGAAATTACATTTAAATTTTCAATACCTGGTATTCCTAGAAAGGAAAATATTATATACTTTCATTTAATCAAATCATATTTTATGCCACTAAGTAGAGTTTTTAGTTTTTTTCTCACATAGGGACTAAATAACTTTTTAATCTTATTGACACATGGCTTCTATTTTGTCTGATGTTATTGTTTACTTTATTCAATACAATTTTGAACTGAGGAATAGAAAAACAATTGATTTTCGTATTTTTTTTGTAATTCATCACCTTCCTAAATTGTCATTCATTCTAATACTTTTCAGTTTACTTGTTTTATAGGTTGCAAACTATATCATCCATAGATAACAACAATTTATCTCCTCCTTCCCAAACTTTATATTTCTGAGGAATTTTTCTTTTCTTGTTGCAATGATTGGACCTTTTATAAAAATCATGCATAATAGTGGTGATGGGAGGCATACTTTTCAGAATTTTAACGTCTTTGGTATTTCATCACAAGCACACGATTGGCCTGTGGTTTGTGATAGCTGTAATATTTAAAAAATTGAATTAAGAATTTCCCCTTTTTATACTGAGAAAAATCATCATATCCTGGCACTTCATTTACTTTGTAACTTAATTTGAACTATTCTTAGATTTATAGCGAAATAGCACAAGACTTTCCATATATCCGTTTCCCAGCTTCCTTTAACGTCAGCGTGTCACATAACCACAGTACATTGATCAGAACCAGGAAATTAACATTGGCACAATAAATGCCGTTAACTCAAGCCCTATTCAGATTCCACCAGTTTTGTCTTGTTTTGTTTCATTTAACTAATGTCCTTGTTGTCACTGCTGTTCCATGATCCGATTCGAGGTCCGACATCACTTTAGTCTCAGGCGGTCTGCGATAGTTTCTCAGTCTTTCCTTGTCTTTCTTGGCCATAACATCGTTGATGGGTGTCTGTCAGTTCTTTTGCTCAATGGTGCTGCCTCTGAGTTTGTCTAGTATTTTCGTGTGCTGGTGGTTAGGCAGGTTTGGTAAGAATCCCACGGAAATGATGAAGCGTCTTTCTCCAACGTATCACTTTGCATCCCAGGGCTCATGAGGGTTCAGGCGGTTTCTATGCTGCAAATTACCTTTCCCTCTATAGCTAACAGAGATCTTGGAGGAGATAGTATGAGACCGCACATCTTGCATTCTTCAAACTCTCTCCTACAGATGTTAGCATCCATCAGTGAATCTTGACGAAGAATATTTTTTTTTATATTAGAAATGGATTTTGTACTTTACCAAATGCCTTTTGGAAATGGCTCAAGATCATCACGTGCCTTGTCAAGTTTAAAACTTGTTGCCATTGCCATTCGTATTAGAGTCACATCACATTTATAAGAAGCTAGCCTATGACACTGTGATTTTAAGTAATAGATTTCTTCTTTTTAAAGTATTCTTTGAATAAACTCTACTGGTTATCTTCCCTTCAATGTACTGTTGGATCTAATTTGCCAGGATTCACATTAGGATTTTTGCAACTGAGGTTATTAGTCATATTGACCTGTGGAGTTGTGGTTTTGTGTTACCCTTTCTTTTTCCCCTCAAACTACTAAATGCTTCATTCTCAATAAGCCGAAAGCTTGCAAACTGGGAGGAACTGTGAAAATACAGGGCACGTGTGATGATTTTCCAAGGGCTGCCCAGATATGGATACTTTTTAATGAAATCAATTGCTTCATGAACTGCTCCATGATATTCTCGCTAAAATTGATCTACCTGAGACTGAGCCAGGGGTCAAGGCCAACTTTCAGTCCAGCTCCTTCCTCAACTCCCTTTCACAACTGCCCTTCTCTCCTAAGGAAGTGTCCTCACCAGGCTGGAAGCCTGCTGGCTGTACTGCTTCAAGGAACAGGAGTCTCTAAGGAAATTCTAATCTCTAAGTGAGATTCAAAATACTGCTGTAGGTGTTGAGAAAATTCATAGTGCTGCTGACTGAGTAACGTCCCTGTGTTTATCAGGTGGCTTCCACGTCTTTGCTGTCAACAAAGTTGGAGGACCTAACGCAATGATTGATATTAGATCATGAAAAATATCACTTGGAAGGTGTTCAAAGAATTAAGTGACATTTCCACAACAAAACTCCTTCCCTTCTCAAATATTCTTTATGTGATCCAAGGTTCTCAGAGATTACAATTACCATGAAAGAAAATCAGGAATAGCAATTCTAGTGAATGCTTGTCACATTCTAACGACAAGTATTACTCATCCACAGACACGTGAACTCAGAATTCCAGCCATCTGCTTAAGAGAGGCAGTTTCAATAAGGTTTTGCTTTTTATATTTAATAATTATCAAGATGTACATTTTTCTTTGTGATCATTTATCTATTATTAATTATGATTATAATTGCAGAATTCTTACATTAAAAATAATATTTTAAAATTTAAAATAATACACTTTTGGGGGCAATGATTATGATAGATAATGAATAAAGACTTTGAAACATAAAAAATTGTATGTTATAATTAAATGTGTGAGGGAAATGGAACAGAAATACACAATTGGAAGAGAAAAAGGAAAGATGTAGAATTTTGAAATTTAAAATAAAAGTGATTTTTCTTTGTTTTTAAATGATTGATAAGAGTATCAAATCACTATGGTGTTTCATTGAATAATCTTAAGGGTAATTTTGTTTTAAAATTACAATCTTTTCAATACTTCAGAAATTACATTCTTTTCAACTATATAAAACCTGATGAAAATCACCTAATTTGAAATTAGATGTCAACTTGGAAATGTGTAAAGATATGTAGCTTTATGTGTGTGTGTGTGTGTGTATGTGTGTATACATAGTTCTTTTATGGGCATACAAGAAAAAATTTGAAAACCATTAAAAATCATCTCCACTATGAAGATTAAAATTTATTCAAATACGAAACACTCTACCAGTTTACTAGAAATACTAATCAAATGGGTTGTTTGCAAAGATTATTTTCATGAATGCATTCATCAATTTGGGGAAAGCTTTTTATTTATAACTGACATACCAGCCTAATTCTAATTTGTCTGAACTATCACAGAGTCTGCCTGTGTCTAAACCATGGCTGAAATAGAGTGAGCTACTTTTAATGTGTATTATTCTGTGGGCTACAAGCTCTGATTTCTGTAAAAAAAGGTATATGTTTCTCAATTACAAGGTTTTGGGTAACCCCAGCTAATCAGCAGAAACCTGAAATGATTAGTTAGCATCTTATTGTGGAAGGGAGTTTTTATAGTTTAAATTTTGATTTGTGTTATAAATTTTAAATCACTAATAAGAAATCTTGGGTCTATTTTTGCCCCCATAGAGAAGAAGATACTGGCATTTATAAAAGAAAATATTTTTGCAAACACAAAATTGCAATATTAAAAACATATAATGGACTTCTAGCTTCTGGTCCAGCATATAAGGAGATTATAAGTTATCACTCCCATCCTCACAACAAGAAAAAAAGCTGGACAAAATGAAAACCAACAGCTCTTCTCATAGGATGGAGGTCATAGGATAAACTGCTGCCCTCAAACTTGGAAAACATACAGGTGAATATGGAGAACCACAGTTTACCTGAGCAGAGGTCTAGGAGTCACTGTAGTTAGCACAAGAGTAGGAAAACTTAATCTGCAGTTGACAAATTGTTAGAGACTTGGTATGGATGAGCTTGAGAGTTAAAAACTCCAAGGAGGGGACCAGTCTTAAGAGGATCCCCACACTATCATGAGTTTTACCTCTGGGAGCTCTACCAGGTTCTAATAGTGAGAGTCAGAGAAAAATCTCCTCTTGTTTCTGACAAGAAGAGGGCCAAAGTATCATTTCAAAATATGTCCTGGGTGCTCTGTTCTCTTTAACAAGACCTGTCCTCAGGATGTAACTATTTTACCAGACCCTAATCCATTGAAGTTTTACCAGACACTTACTGACCTGAGGGAAAGGAAATACCTCCATAATAAACTCCAACTTCCTCTAGACTTCTTGTCTCACCTAAGTTGGAGGAAAAAAGTCCTGAGAAGGACTTGTCAAGGTCACAGCCAATGACACAGGCTCAGTAAAATCCTGACACCAGTCATGGGGCTACAGAATTCTTCCCCTCTCCCCACACCTTATCACCACATCAACAGGGTTCCTGTGTAACAGCAGGGATCGCAAGTGCAGGAAGTACATACCTCAGACTTTACCTAACAAGTCTCTAGAGAAACTCAAAAACTATAAGGAGAGAAAATAATGGACACCAGTGGAGATTTTAGTCTCTGGCATCTACACCTATAACAATAGATAAGCACTGTCTAACTCATAGCCAGATAAACATAAAACTTCACCTGAAAGGTCTATTTACCTCAGTTCCTTTTACCCAGGATGTCATGTGCAGCTTCCAACAAAACATAACAAGACATACCTAAAGACAGAGCAAGCATCAGTGTCAGACTTAGATATGGCACACATATTGGGAAAATCAAGCTGGGAATTTAAAACAACTATGATTAATATGCTAAAAGCTCTAGTGGATAAAGTGGACAACACACAACATGTGATAAAACTGAGCAGAGAGATTTAAATTCTAAGAATGAGTGAAAAGGAGATGCTAGAAATCATCAACACTATAATAGAAATGAAGAATGCCTTTGAAAGGGGCATCATAGACTGGACACAGCCAAGGGAGGAATCAGTGAGCTCAAAAAAAGGTTAATATAAACTGCCAAAAATAAAATAAAGAGGAAGAAAATGAAAAAGACAGACGAAAATATCTAAAAAAATGTAAGACAGTTATAAAAGGTGTAGTATATGCATACCAAAATATCAAAAAAAAAAAACCCAAGAAACAAAAACAAAAACAAAAACAAAAAAAAAGAAGGGTTAGAGAACTCAAGCAAGATAAATGCCCCAAAAACCTACACTTAGATATATCACATTCAAACTGCCAGTAATCAGAGACAAAGCAAAAGAGAAAAGCCAGAGGGAAAAACACCTTACCCATAGAGGAACATATGTAAGAATTATATTAGACTTCTGTTCAAACAGAATGCAAGCAGAAGAGAGAAAAATATTTCAAGTGTAAAAAAAAAATCTCAACAACCTAGAATTCTGTATTAAGTTAAATTATCCTTAAAAAGTGAAGAAGAAATAAAGACATTTTTAGACAAACAAAAATGGAAAGAATTAGTTGTCCATAGAAATGCCTTGCCAGAAATGTCGAAAATTTCAAGGAGAAGGAAAATGATACAGGTCAGAAACATAGACCTACTTATAGAAAGGAAGAGCATTGTATAAGGAATAAATGAACACAAAATAAAATCTTGTATTTTTAAAAATTCTTAATTAATCTAACAGATAACAGTTTGTTCTAAATAGTATAGCAACAAAGTATTTAGTGATTATAGCTTAGGGATGAGTGAAATGTGTAAATAATGTTATAAGGAATAAATGGGAGGAATTTGAAATAGCCTGTTATAAGGTGCTTATAGTATCGGTGAAGCCATTATTGAAAGTGGGTTTAAAGACAGTGCTTTGGAGGGGGGCAAAATTCAACTGCATGTAATCTACAAGAAACCTTCTTAAAATATAAAGGCATATAGATTAAAAGTGAAGGTATATAGAAAGATATACTATGCTAGCACTAACCAAAAGAATGCTGGAATAGACATTTTTATTTCAGACAAAGCATACTTTAAAGGAAGGCAAAGTATCCAGTTTAAGAGGGACATCATATAATGATAAAGGGGTCAGTTCTCCAAGAAGACATAACAATACTTAATGCGTATGCCCCTAACAACAGAGCATCAATATACATAAGACAAAAAGTGGTAGCATTGCAAGGAGAAATAAATGAATGCAAAATTACAGTTGGAGTCTTCAACACCCCCTATATTATAAGTGGACAGAGCAGGCAGGAAATAAGTAAGAACATATTTGAACTCAACAGCCCCATCGATCAACTAGATATAATCAACATTTATTGACTACTTCATCCAAAACCAGCAGAATGCACATTCTTCTCAAGCTCACATATACATTCACCAAGACATGATATTCTGCACCGATCTTCATAAATTTAAAGAACAGAAGTCATACTAAATATGCCCTGGGAGCACCATAGAATTCAACTAAAAATTTGTTACAGAATGATAGCTGGAAAATACCAAAATACTTGGAAAGTAAACAAGTTCAGCGATCTGCTCCGCAGCACACAGCTAACAGGAACCTAGATTTAAATCTATCCCTGTTTCATGCTGGAGCCCTTGCTATATTTTTTCTATTGCTATATTTATTATATTTATACTGTTTTGCTATATTCCTTTTTAATTCTTTGGAGACCTTAAAAATCTGAGAGGCTTCGAGATTATTCGTATTTCTGTTTTGCTAGCAACAAGCAAACGTGAGAACACAAAAATTCTAAACCCAAATCATTACAACGTATAGTAGCCTTTTCATAGTAGGTCTTTTTTGTTTTTTGGTTTTTTCCCCCTCATCATACCAAGCACTTTTATGCCCTTTAAAATCATATTTTTGTCTTCTCTATCAATGCTTATGATACAGTGTTCAGAGTGTTATAGAGTCATAACTTCAAGATACAAGTTAGGAAACTGATAGGAAGGTAATCAAGGTCAGGAGGGTTAAATAAGCAGATAAATTAAGAGAAACCTGGTCAGTAAACATGGCATTGTTTTCTACATTAGTTTTCATGAGTCAGTCAACATGTCCACTGGAAAGCTTTTCTTAATAAATAAGATAAAATTAATTTTTTACCAACCCCATGTCAAAAATTACAGCTTATATTTTGGGGGAAGATTGTTATTTACTGAGGGTTTGGATTTGATTGAGGAACCAGTTTCTACTTTTCAGCTTCCTTTAACTAGCTTATGAGAGGCAGTGTTTTTGCTAACTGGAGGGAATTAAAGCTCCTGGTAAGTCAGCCAGTGTTTCTGGAAACAAGGAAAGACGCACATAAAGGATCTAGATTATTCTCCAACTTGGGAACCACCCCTCAAGACTCGAGCCCCAGTTACCATAGACTATTTAGAATGGGTCCCCAAGACTTTTGGTTTGGGGAATGTGTCTCTCAAAGTCACACGTAAACACTTGGGGCCTGGCAAAATCAAACGCCAAACACATTTTTCTTTGACTTTTCGATTCATGCCTATTTTGATAGGATTAAAATAATTATAATCTATGTGCTTTTGATTAATTTATAAAGAATTCATCCAAGTACTATGAGCAAGACAGACTTTAGGTCCAAGAAGCGTATTTGGCCTTTTTTGGTCCGTTAAACTTTTCAAATTAGCTTTTTTTTAATTTTTTTTTTTTATTTTGCTTATTGGACCAAAATGTTGGCCAAGGCTAAAAGGCTAAACTCTAACTTCAAAGGGTTGGAATTGTGTTTGAAACCCAGACTTTCAGAAACATTTTTCTCTCTTGTCTGAACAGTAGTGTTCATGCTACTTTCTGTTACAGTGTCAGATTCTGGTGGCCAGGGAGTTCTTCGAACCCAGCTTCTTCGGTGGGCTTGAAGGCTGGGCTGCAGCCTCTCCCCTGAATTTCATTCATGCCTCAATTTCAGAGCAAAGAGTTAAGCTTAAGAATGTGATCCACAGGCCTAGGGTTGGAACAATCATTTTTTTTTCTTCCTAATCATGGGTACTAGAAATTATTTCTTTTGTATTCTAAAACCACAGTTAGCCTTGGTTGACTTTCAATAAAAATGCATAACTATTTTCATCAGAGAAGTCATTAACAAGGCCCCAGTCAATGTTTGTCTAGGAAATATCTTTGCAGTCTTTACCATTCTGTTCCCACAGCGTTTAAAATGCTGGGCTCCTTCAAGCTCACGCACTGGCTGTCCCTCCTCCCAGTCTGTAGCCTCAGCATTTACATCTCCTCTCAAAGGGCTCTTCCTCCCTGAAACAGACTTATTGTCCTCTGCCTCCCAGCCATTCTCAGTGAATACCCACTTAGTCATAATTTCTCATTGTAGTTTGGTTTCCTCTCTCTCCTCTAAAAACTAAGTTCCTTGAGAGTGGGATTTAATTTTCCCTCTTATGTCTCCAAGGCTTTTCAGTATGTTTGGCATAAACATGTGACTCATTGTGTACATACAGTAATAAATGAAAAAAATTGAAATGAAAATTTATACCTGGGGGAGGATATAGCTCAAGTAGTAGAGCGCATGCTTAGCATGCATGACGTCCGAGGTTCAAACCCTAGTACCTCCTCTAAAAATAAATAAATAGGCCTAATCACCTTCCCCCACGAAGGTAAATAGATAAATAAGATTTATACCATACACAGCCCATTGATTCCTTCAACAAAAAAAATCTCAGGTGTGGCCATCAAAATCTCCCGATATGTTTCTTCTGAAACCATACCAGGGAACAAATCACTTATCCACTGAATAATATTTATTATTAAGCTCCTCCTTGGTGTTGATGATGGTGTGCTGTAGAAGGCAGGTGTGACCCTGAAGCCAAGGACCATGGCGTCTTGGCCACGTCCTCCTGGGGAAAATCTAGGGTGTCTGAAATTCCTAAGATGAAGATGGCTCCTGTAGCTTTCTAGGCAACTTTCCTGGAACCATCTCATTCTATGATGGTTCAGTTATCATTTTGATTGTGATTCTTGACATAACATTAGCACTCTCTAGATTTCCCTGGCTACCACCTAGTATCAATATCTTAATGGGAAGAGTGAACACTTATCATCTGGGGAAAAGAAAATGGAAGAGATTCTCAGTTGGCCAGCAGCTAGGAAATCCCTGCCAGTGGCTTTTTACTTTTCTGGCTCAGAATTACCTCTTCCTTCCCTGAAACCACGGGTCATCCTCTTGCAAGGCTGCTTCTGAGCCATTTGGAGGAGGAAAGAACAAAGAGTCTGGGAGAGCAAATACTAACTCCTCAAATGGTGACTAGACTCACTTCAATCAGCTAGTGAGGCCGCTGGATCACAAAACGATGGGGCAGGGAGAGCCAAGTAGGTGGTATCTGGCTCTTGGACTTTGCGACAGGTTATGGATGGACCATTTCCTCTTGTCTGGGAATTTTAAGTAAAGCCTCCAGCTTAGCTTAATGGCTTTTTAAGTACCACTGAGTTCCAAAGGGAGGCACTAGATTCGTTACTCCCCACAGGGCTTGGTAAACAGCATCCAAACCATCCTAAATCACCGCGTGGTCTATTAAGGAGAACAGTAGGGTTTCAGTAGAGTGGAGGAGAGGCCATTTCTTTGAAGAGAATCCAGAAGACTGCAGAGCACTGTGATATTTTGCTTTTCTTCCTTGCACCCCCCATGCTTTAATCCAAGCAGTAGGATTCCTGGAGGTCCAGCTGTTGGGAGGTCTGTGAGAGCGAAGATCTGTATTTCTCTGTCAGCTGGATCCTTGCTGAGCACTGACATCCGCAGGTCTCCCGCTAGAGTGAGAGAGGTTAGAGAGGGACTTGTGCCCCAGGATGTGGGTTCATGTAAGAATAAAGACTGGTCTCTCCCTCTCCTTCTCAGAAGCTGAGTCACAGGTGGGCTATACCATTCTTGGGAGCAATGGATTGCAGAATTGGACAGGGTAAGAATATGTGTGTTTCCCCTGGACAGAGCAGATGTAGGCGCAAGTCATCTTGGAAGATAGTCAAGAAAGCTTTCTGCTGCCAACCAAGGATGTCCTGAGGAGAGCATGACTTCAGAAGTCACTAGCCACTGAGTGTGTGTGGGGAAGCAGACAGGGCAGCTCAGAGACACCTCCTAATGAACCCCTTGTAAAAAGATGATACCACCAACGCAATGGCATTTGAAGCCCAAGGGAAGAGACTGGAGAGCACCAAGTGAAAATAAAGTCCTCTGCCCTGTCTTCCTGTGCCTGAGAAGAGCCAGAGGGTAGTTATTTAAGTCAGAAAAGCAGAAGGACAGATTGTGAAGAGAATTTCAGGTCAAGCCTGTGTTATGAGAAGGGATGACCTTTCAAATAGAATGTAAGATTAATTTATAAAATGTTAGCTTGTATTGGATTTTATAAAACCTGAAAGTAACTGTGGAGTGATAGTACCTTTCTGCAATGCTGCCAAATTGGTAGGGAAGGGACGCTGACAGAAAGAGTTGGAACGCAGTGATGGGGAGGAAATCAAGCCATTTACAGATTTTCCGTGTCTGTGTTCAGCCCTTTCTTTCTTTCTTTTTTTTTTTAAATTGAGGTATAGTCAGTTGCAATGTGTCAGTTTCTGGTGCACAGAACAATGCCTCAGTCATACATATGGATATATGTATTCTTTTCATATTCTTGTGTTCAGCCCTTTCGATCAACCGGTAACTACGTAAATGGCTCAAGCCTGGACCTTGAACTTGACTCTAGGTCATTCCTCAGGACAGTGGGGGGTTAAAGAGAGGATGTGCAGTGTCTGGCCGAATGGGGTAAAATGTGTGGTGCAGTGGACACTGCGGGTGACCTGCCCATGTCCCTTGGCACTTCCCTCGACCCAACCAAGGCTACTCACCTCCATCCCCAAAAGATGCTGCTTTTCCCGCAGCACATCAGTCCCAGTGACAGCAGGAGAATTTTCACAAAAACAAAATTAACCTAAAAGAGTCACAGTCAAAAATGTAGGGGGATCTCTGCTTACATCCTCAGGATGACATTATATTCAGCTTTCTTAGAACTTCTTTTTCCCTAGCTGACTTAGTATTGTGAATCTCTAAGAGAAGGCTAAGTACGCAGAGTTTCTCCCGCTCACTTGGCCTGAGAACTTTTTATTTTCTCCAGGCAGCATCCTTAGTGGCCAGAATATCATGGCACAGACTTTGGGAAATCCTGGATTAGGGAATGCGGGTGGGGGGAGAAAGAGCTCTGTCCAGCAGACCACTGGGTACTCTCTCCCACCTTTCTGGCAACTGCCTTTATTCAGCTTAAACTATTTCCCCTCCCCCAAGAACATTGTAGCCATTTTCAAGAGGAATAAACCATAAGCTGTTAAATGAAGTCCTCCAAGTCACATAGGTAGCTGGTTAGTTGCAGAACAAGGCATAGAACGCTATCCCCGGATTCTTTTCCCTCAGATCGAGCTACTGGATTATTGCTTAACCATTTTCAACACATAGTCCAGACCTCCAATTCTGCAAGTGAGCTGATAATAAACATAAAGATGCCTTAATATCTGGTGGGACCAGGAGGATTCATCTGGCCTGACTACAAATTCCCTTCTTCTTTCTGCTCCTGCAGTAAGGTCCTCCAGCCAAACCATATTCCTTATCAAAGGAACCCGGGATAGTTTCTACTCTCCCCCAAGGGGAGGGTTTGCAGTTCCCTGCCAATCTACAGAATAATTCAAACATGCCTATCACATTGTTCTGTGGGAACCAGGAGGGCACCGCACCCTCCTGATACCACAAAGCCTGCCTCCCGCAGCCCCTGCTTGTCCACTCTGCTCCTGAGTGCAGCCCCCACACGGCCCTGAGTGCTGTGCAGTGTCCTCCTTCCCTGGGCTGTGAGAAACAGCAGTGGATGCGTCTCTTATCTGCCCAAAATGTCAAGTGTCATGTTTGGCCATCCCCATAGCTCTAGGGTGAGAATCACTCTCTCACCAACAGGGCGAACAGGAGGTAATTGAAAACAGTGGGATGAAAAATGCACAGCCCATATTTGAAACTGTGAATAAGAAGGCATTCCTGTTATACACAGAAGAAAAAATGAATTTGTTTCAAGAAAATAAATCCATCTCTGATGGCCTTCGTAGCCTGGCTTCAGTAAACCAAAGAGGACTGGGCAGGTCTCTCCCAAACAGGATGATATTGACTAAAGTGATTGAAAATACATGTTTTGGGGTCAGACTGAAAGGGACTGACATCTCAGACCTGACACTTAGTCGGTGTATGGACCTTGACAAGTCAGTTAAACTCTCTCAGTCTCACTTTTCACCAATTGTATGATGGGAAGAACAATCACACAGACATCACAGAGGTATTAGAAGGAAAAAATAACGGCACCTGGCTAGTAATATGGCACATGACAAAGGCTCAATTCGCGTTAGCTGGCTGTTGTTTGTATCTCTAAATTTCAAAAAAGCCAAAATTTCTCGCAGAAATGAGAGTGTCTCTGTAAAAAGTAACCGTGACACCATCATTTGTTTTAAACCAACATGCGAATGAAGTCATCGAAGCCTGCCCTTAGAGTTGGCACACCTAATAGACATGATTTTTTTTTTCAGTTGAAGAAGAGAGAAATAGATAAGGAGGAATGGTACATCTTTGTATGAAAACTTAGTCCACCTGGAGATATAGCTCTAAATATAGACTTGCATATAAAAATGTAAATATAAGCATAGAAATCTAAATAGATATTCTGAGAAGAATCCGTTGTTCCCAGTGGAACTTTGATGAACACTTTTTGTCGGAGTTCTTGCAGGATAGTGACTTCACTGGACTTCAGGGCAAAGAGACTGGAAGAGTAGGTGTTAGTTCATTGTGCGAAAGAAGGCAGAGATGTGAGAAAGAGGCTGGAAAGCTGTTCTCAGGTGCTCGTAGCAAGAGTTCCAGAAATCGTGTTAGTCAAGAAAGGAGGAAGGGGAATAAAACTAACTGGAGAGAACTCCAGCTTACACTACCCTTCAGGAAGTTTCTAGAATTGGAGAACGGGTTCCAGAAGCAGCCGGTTGTGAAGGTAGAAAGGAGTAGGCATGACAGGGGAAGATATGTTCATGGTGGGTCCTTTAGAATGGAAGCCACTGGGTTACTCCTGCAAGCGCAGTGTCATGACTTCAAAATTTGTAATGTGTTTGGACTCTGTGTCCCAATCTGAGAACGTAAAAAGTAGCCAAAGGAGGAAAATGAGTTTTCTTTTTAACTAAATTACCGTTTGATGAAAATAAACAGAATTTTTTTTTGAAAGAAAAAGAGCAGTATTATCACTCCGAAGAGAGAGAGAAGGGAAAGTGAAATTGGAATGACAGGAGGGAATACAATAAACTAAATTACTGTGATTTAATGAAGAAGAATTAAGAAGGCAATTTCCAATGTCCAAACATCCTTTCCATCAGACAGAGCTCAGAATTGCTCATCTCGGTGTTTGCCCATTTAATTACAGGACATCTGGACTGGTCACACCACCGCTCTCCTTAAATAGTTAATGATATTATTAGATAAATAGAACTGAAGTTGAAGATGGCCATGAGAGATTTCTCTCTTTTGTACAGAAGAGCCATGTGAGGATGCCTTTCAAACCACAAGTAGTTACTTGTGGGGAAAACCACACCCTGTACTTCTGAACTATTGATCTGCTTGGTTTTGTTTAATGTTAATAGTCTTCTCGACAAAGACAAGACTATTTCTTTGTAGAATCCACTTACCAGCTGAGTTTCCTATAATCTATTCAGAATAAAACAGTGGACGCTAACATATTCTTAGGTTACTGGTATACTCATTATAATAAATGTTAGAGTTTTGCAATCCCTTCTGTTTTGTTATTATATCAGCTTTTCAGTATTCATTTGTGTTTTAAAAAAGTGACACTCATAAAAAGAAATTGTTTTTCATAGCAAATGAAAATAAATATAAAGAAGTGAAAAGAGTAATTTTGTAATGTTTTTCTACAAATATTTGTAATTCCTTTTATGGAGATTAATTCATACCAACTTTTATCTAGTTATTAAGCACATATCTTGTTATTAAGTACAGTAACACAGAGTCCAAACACACCATAAATTTTAAGAGTTTTGGAATCCCCAAAATCTGTTGTATTAAATAAAATTTGACCATTGAATTTAGACTATTCCTTGAAAAGTATACGCATTGAGTTTAAAATCATGGGATGAGGCTTCAACTCAAGACCTGGGTAGTGAGGCATTTTGTTAAGAATTCACAGAATGGTGACTTACAAGCTTAGAGGAATTGATTTATCTTTCAAAACCCAAAGCACAATCTGGACAGTAACCTGGCTGTTCCCTAATCTGAACTTGTTCCATTTAATGCTCATTATATCCTCCCTTACCTACTTTGTCATCTCAAGGATCCAGAGGGGCTAAGAGGTCACCCATTGGATCATTCCATTACTTGGCAAACATCTAGCAAAGACCTACTGGGTACCAGGCATTGGGATAGACATCTGGTATCCCTCTCACCCAAACAAGTATGCCCATTGACCTGAAATAGTCACCACTCTGTTATTCAAAGACAATTCAATGTGATGGGCACAATATTAGGAACTCAGGAGAAAGAGTGGTCCACTCTGTGCAGAAGAGTCAAAGAAGATGGCACGTCTGTGCCAGGGACAGCATCTAAATAGGGTGGAGGAGAAATATACTAGTCAGCAAACAAGGGAAAAGGTACTCATTCCAAGCAGAGAAATCTGTGTCTGTGATGCCCGGAAGTTTGAAGAGCCAAGCATTTCAGAATGAATGGAGCCCAGGGTGCTTCTGAGGGAGAAGGAGATGGGCGCACTGGGAAAGAAGGTGGCAGATAGATTGCAAAATGATTTGCAACAGATTTCCTCTCAAGGATTTTAAAGCAAGGAAGTGACAAGATTAGATTTATCTTTCGGAAAGATAATATTTGAAGGAAGTTGAAGTAGAGACCAACACAGTAGCAAGGAGAGATAAGAAGGCGAGGAGGCTGTTACAATATTCTAGATTAAAGATAGAAAGGATTGCTGAAGGAAGGCACTGGCAGGGGGAGGGAGGTGGGGAATGTATTTGAAAGTTACAGGAAGTAGAATTCTAGGTCTTAATGAGCTATTGGATGTGGAGGCTGAGGCCAATTTTGGCAGCTGTGAAGATCTGAAATGTCCTTGATTACATGAGTACCACAAGAAGAGCAGATTAGGGGAGACCCAAAAGTTTGCACAGTGGGGAGAGTTTTATTGGATTTGTTGAGATCAGGTGATAAGCTGAATTTCAGGTGATAAACAGTTATGTCCAGCAGATATGAGCAATGAAGAAGAGGATCCAGGAACGGAAGGAATTATGGATGTAGAATTAAGGATTGATGGTGTCTACGTACAAGTAGAAGTTGACATAGTGAATGAGGTCACCCATAAAGAGTACACCATATTTTGGAGGGGTAATAGCTCAGTGGTAGAGCACATGCTTAGCATGCATAAGGTCCTGGGTTCTATCCCCAGTACCTCCATTAAAAGAAAAAAAAAGTATATATCATATGTGAAGAAGGTAGGACCAAGAATGAAGCTCAAGTTAATTCCAAAATCTAGGTCATCGGGTTTACAGTCATGAATTTTGGAACAAATTAAAGTTCAATGGTCTATTGCATTGTTTAAGCAATCATTGATATTTGATACTATCATTAACAAGATTGATATCACTAATACTAGCGAAATATGATGATACTGGATCCCTTAAAGATAACGTCATTATCTTCTTTTTATAGCACACATTTTGTTCATGTCGGTCAAATTTTCAAATGATTGGTTAACGTAAAATAATGTAACGTAAAGTAAGATCTAGCAAAATGAACTCAGAGAGACAGAGATGTGGAGATACAAAGCCAGATTTAGATGTACTCTGGCTAGAGATGCAATCCCATGATTGTACCCCTCAGGAATACCTCTCTGCAAGGATTTAGCTCCCACCTTTAAATCTTGGTGCTTTAATCCAAAGGGAGTAGGTTTAGCACCATTGGGTAACTTCCCTGTGTATTTGCCTCAGTGTGTCTAGCTTTGTTTATCCAGGGAGGGTGACTCATGCTACTGATAGGATCTTTTCATTGCAAGTGTGTGTAGGCACCGGAACGGTGTCATTCTGACACGGTACGCTAAGAATGACCCATAGCAGAGTTTCCGAAAGTATGTGAGAATGGAATATGGAAAACCTTTGCAACACCAATCTTCTATTAGATGTACCCAAAATTGGAGTTAACTCGGGTCTCCACAGTTGGTTGCCTTGACGTTTCCATTAACTGTGCCATTATGGTTGATTTTCTTGCTGTGACCCTGAACTGCAAAGGGACCAGATTTTATCTCACTCCTCTTCTCTCTTTGCCCGACGATGCGGTACAAGCTCATGCAGTGACATCCCCAAGCCCACAGCCTAGGCAGTTGCCTATAGGAGCCATCTCATCAAATCCCTGCACGTTGACACCGCGCGTTTGGGTAACATACACACATAATAAAGCTTTCCATAGATACTTTTTCATTCTGTGGTCTCCCTTCTAAGCGAAATGAAAATCAATGTGAGAGAGCACTAGAATGTTTCATCCAGATGACATTATTGTCATATGTGCCATACCATAATTCATACATTAATATGTAAAAATGACATTTTTTTAATAAAATGTGTCACTTTAATTTAGAGCTGAAGGGGAACACATAGGAAAATATTTTCCAATTCATTAGGGCCACAGGCCCAAAGGAATAAATCCTTCTGATGAGTCCTGTCATTGCATTGTAATTCCAACACTTCAAGATTCTGAAATTAACCAGGCCCATGCCACCCTCTACTTCACTATTTCAGCCTAAAATGCTTCCAGAAAGTTCCCCAAGCGCTCGCTGTGAAATTACATCGTACAGGAATGGGAGTCACTAGGCAGGGGGTAAAAGAGGGTGTTTTGCAGAGTGTAACTGAGTTCAGATAAGCGGTGAGCTCATGTGTCAGGAAGATGACTTGTTTCCGTTTCCCATTTTACATAATGAAGCAGCCAAGGTAATTTGACAAGCAAGGATTTTGCTTTCGCTGTTTCCACTGTGCGTCAGTGGAAGTCTGAGGCAGAGCCCCAAAGTCTTTCCTGGTGGTACTTATTTATTGTCATTAGAGGGGTTCTCCACCCTCCCGGTGCCATCTGGCAGAGGTCTTTAAGGAAGCTGTTGATCTAGTCTTTTGCAATTAAAAAGAAAGAAAGAAAGAAAGAAAGAAAGAAAGAAAGAAAGAAAGAAAGAAAGAAAGAAAGAAAGAAAGAAAGAATCGGTCAGTTGGTTGCCAATGTTCTTGGATTTTGATTCCTCAGCGCTTCAGATTACACTGCCCCTGGCCAGCAAAATGCTTTGGGATTTTTCTTATAGAACATCGGTCTTTCAGAACCTGCCTGCTAACTATGTTCAAGGGAGACTCAACTACTTAAAACCAAAGGGCCTTAGCCCTTTGAGAGAATGTTCGCTATTGACTGAATGTGTTCTTCCAAACTTCTTAACTGAGCTGGGTCTTGGTACTGATACAGGAAAATGGGATGTGAGAGGATGGCTGTGTCCCAGGTCTCTGGTGGGTCCCTGGGACATGCCCCACCATGTAAGGGTCTTTGGCTTCGAGCAGAGAAAATTCAAAAGCTAGCCATAGTTGAGTAAAGGTAGATTTAGTCAGGGAGAAAATACTCTATAGACAGAGTGTAGGCCGCCTCAGAAGGCCAGAGAGGCCAAGGAGGTACACATTCCATAGACACACAGCCCTTCTCAAAAGGCAAGAGAAAAGCCACAAGGTGCAGGGTTGTTAGTTTTTATGGGCTTGGTAACTTCATAGGCTGGCAAGTAGGAAGATAATTCCAACTACTCGAGGGAGGCAGCTGGGATTCCCAAGAATTGGGCCACCACCCACTTTTTGACCTCTTATGGACAGCCTCGGAGCTGTGGGAATCCCATTTACCATGCTATTGTATTACAATGAGCATATAATGAAGCTCAAGGTCTACTGGGAGTTGAATCTTCCACCCGCCATCTTGGTGATAATTGCCCTGTCATCCTTTGAATGGTTGCGCCCTGCCCTCTTCCCTCCTGTCTCAGTACAAAATTGGATTCATTTGTAAAGCTTTGGTTTCTAGAGAAAAATCAAAGTCAGCACAAACATACTTTCATTTCCTGAGCACTCTGCTACGTATTCCTCAAAGTACGTTCAACAATATTTAGAGAGTGTCGACTATACACTGGTGATTGGGATGTGTCTGTGAACAAAATGAGTATCTCCCTCGTCCTCCAGATAGCATGATGAAATAAGCTGGGAAGCCCTGTGTTAAAACACCTGGAAATATTTCTTCCCTGTGGAGACTTATCAGACCTGCTAATATGCTAATGGGTACTGTCTGTATCTAAGAAGGGGAAAGAAAATCTGTAGCTTTTCCCACATTTATTTTATCAAGGGGCCTTTTTTTTTTTTCAATGAGGAGCATCCATCAGGACTAGTTTTTTGGAACAAATTGCTTCATGTTGATGATGGTTTTCATTCCTCTGTATCCCTGGGTCCTTACTGTGTTCCGTTACTGATCATTCTACATTTATGTCCCTCACCCCAGAGGCTGGGATGCTGTCTAACCCTGTTATTTAAGAGGCCTCATTTGCTGGGGGCACTCCCTGAATTTTGAATAGCATGAGATTGACTAACATTGTCATTTGCATTTTCAATGCTTGACTAATATAAAAATAAAGATGACGTTGAAGTCAATGTCCACCTTCACACATGCGTCCTAACACACTGAGGTGAGTCCTCCCTGTGAAAGGCTTGATTCAAATCTTGAAACAACTACGTGAGGCAGCCGCTACTATTATCTTCAATTTTCCCGCTAAGGAAAGTGTGACACAGATAAGTAACTTGCCCAAGGCCACACAGCTCCCAGTAAAGTGGAGCTGAGATTCAGCCACAGCCAGGCTGCCTGGGGTCGTGGTTCTCTAAGTGTGGAACAGTCTCCTTTCAAGTCTCTGTGTTTGCTGTTTACTTGACCTGATTGTAAATGACTCCCCCATCCCTCCAGTCAATTAAATCGTTCTCATTTGCTCAGTAAACAATCCTCGTCTTTTAGGTAGGGCCCTTGTTACCTGTGTTTTTCTGGTATTAAATTAGTGAGTATATAAACTCTTCTGTATTGATCAATGATGTGTTTTATGGGGGGAGGGTATAGCTCAGTGGTAGAGCACGTGCCTACCATGCATGAGGTCCTGGGCTCAATCCACAGGACCTCCATTAAAAAAGTAAATAATAAGCCTAATTACCTACCACCCCCCCCCAAAATAACAAGATAAAATAAGAAAAAGATGTGTTTTACATAGATCCTACTGTTCTAGAATTTCTCTGTTCCTTTTGACTTATTTTATCTAAGAAAGGAGAGAGCAGGGTGTAAAAGATGGTAGTGACCATATCAGAGAAAGCAGAGAACAGAGATGGTGGGTAAAATTATGTATGTGTGTTTATTTTTAAAAGGTGGAGTGGGTAGATACATGAATGACTGGGGCAGGGTTGGGGAAGGGAACAGGAAGGGCAGCAAAGGAAAAGGTCCCCTCGTGTGTCCCAAAAATTACAGAGAAAAAAATACATGTTGAAGTATTTAGCCCACCTGACCCCCAATGGACCTTGATTGGGTTAAGCCACTGAGATCCAGGGATGATCTGCTGTGGCCACTAGTGTTACTGAGGGCACGTCAGCTACCGTCTTAGAGCATCCTGATGTCTGAGAATGAATGAGCTATTTCTCAGCAGGAAGTTAAAGAGCATGGACAGCAGGGCAGAGTATTCAGTAGTGAGGACAATTTGCGTTGCCTCTTACCCCAAATTTGCCCCCTCAAAACTCATATCTTGTTTGACCTGCACCCTCAAGTCGTGAAGATGTGAAATCCTTTAACACATAAAATGTTTCCTTAAGGAATGTTATCATTGGAATGCAATGTGGGGCAATCTACATGGGAGGAGGGGACTGCCCCTGCAGAAAGAAAACACCAGACATTAATTATTGCATATTCTGCTGTGCTTAGATGCTATGCGAACAACATGGAACAACTCTGACAAAATTTTACCCACGAACGTTGTTTTGAGGATCTCATGTCAAACTGCTACGTGTGTGCACATTACAATTGAACAACAATTGTGCTCGTCCACTCCATTATGTGGATGCCGAATACTGAAATAAAATTCCATGCTTAATTATGTGGTTGACTTCTTTTGTTTTAACGCTACTTTTTTTTTTTTTTTTGGTGGAAAGTTACTGATGGAGACTTTTCTGTGTGTACGTGTGTTCTCCATAGAAACAGTTCCTTTTTAAGGGGAGTAAATATTGAGGATTGAGGATCATTTAGAGGTCTGAAGCCAGGAATGTCTGCTTGGAGTCAATCGTATTTTCCTTCCCAACCCCCATAAATAGCTGAGGTTGTAGAAGTGATGTGCAGTGTGATTAGGGTTTACTGAGCACAAGGCATAAGATACTTACAAAGTTTTGGCATGAAACTTTGCTCTGCTATGCTAACATTCTATACTTTTTCCCACACAGATCTGGGGGAAAGGGCATCTGGTTCCTTGTGTTGTTTGTGGATGGGCTCTTGCTAGTCTGTGGAATTTCTACTCTGTTATAAGCCAAAGCTTGAAGATACAGCACAAAGAAGCTCAATTCTTTCCATATTTAAGATCACTCATAATACCATATCTCCCCGAGCATACTGTTAAGAGTGGTTGAGTGGAATTTTCAATTCTCAGAATAATCTAACAAAATCATCTTTGTGGTTTAGATGATTGAGGAACCATCCTCTGAGAGGACTACTGAAAACAAGGGTCACTCAAGAGACAGTTGGTTTAGTTTCCAAATGTAAATATACAAGAAGCCCTTGATTTTGGAAGCCGGTGAATGTAGCAAGGTAAAGTAGTTGGATGGGGGCAGGATATCAGAGACACCGGAGTCTTCCAGCATAAAGCAAGTGTTCTGAAACACAAATTTTATTTTAAACTGTTTGATTGCAAAAAAAAAAATGTGAAGAATTATCAAAGTGGACAAGGTTCAAATCTAACACAGCAGCAACATGGTTTTTATTAGAGACAAAAAGCTCTACAAAATGGACACAAGAGGAGTAAAAGGGGTTTTCCTTCATAGTTTGCAGTAGTAAAATCTAGTTTCCAAAAACATACCCTCTTGCCCTCCAGAGGGTTACACTTTGGTAGACCAGCAATCTGGCCAGCTTTGTTTCACCATCTTTTTGGCTGTCTTAGCGCTCCAAAGTCACGTGTCAACTAATGACCACCCCCCTTAAGCTCCTGAGTGAATGTTCCTGGGCACCAAAGGGATTTGGCTCAGTTTAAAATCGCATAGATAATGGTGGGTTGGTGAGGGAAGGGATGGAAAGAGAGAGGCTAATGTTATTTAAGACTCAGTTTGTGCCAAGAAATTTTTAAGCACTGTGTAAATCGTAGCTCCTTACTCATCAAAAAAGTCCCTTCATAAGGGATTATTAGGGTTGTTCCCCCTTTAGGGGATGATGATCTGAGGCTTTAGGGGTTAATTAACTTCATCTTCGAGTAGCAATGACAAGACAATGTGACCCCAACTCATCAGACTCCAGGCTTGCTCCCTTCCCACCTCCACACTTTCCTGGGCACACAAGTCTAGCTATAGCTTCCAAGCATGTCTTGGATCCTTCCAACCACCTACACACACACACACACACACACTTCCTGTGAAAGACCGAGAGTCTCAGAATCCAGGCAAAGACAAATCTCTGATGCCGGGGTATCTTCTACACAACTGTGTGTTTCCATGATTTATTACTCATTTCTTACTCTTGGCTTAATTTACTCCAGTGTCCTCTAAGTCTTGGACCCTGCCAGAAACCTAAGCAGTCACTGGGGTCCAGCCATCCATGGTGGCTCTTGTCCCCTCTCCTTCACCTGTAATCCATCCTTACAGCTCAACCACTGGTAAGATCCATGCATGATGGAAAAACTTTCCAACAACATCTACCCCCCTGATCTGTCTTTTTGACTATACCTTTCCTTATGATTTCCTCCTTCCCATGTCCTATCTGTCAAATTGGGCCTCAGATATTGATAGTGACCAGAATCTTTCATGAGCTTAAAGGTAAGCCCACAGAGATCAAAAAGTCACCCTCATCAGAAACCACCAGACATTTGAATGAAACCATCTTAGACCTTCTGACTTCAGCTGACCTCCTAACTGAATTGGATGTGACCCCTCACCTCACCTGCCAGCTGAGACCACGTAGAGTGGAAGGACCAGCCAGCTGAGCCCTGCCAACCCGTGATTCCATGATAAGTGCTAAGTCATCCTTGTTTCAGGCCACTATGTGTTGGGGTGGTTTGATACAGAAATACACAGCCGAGACAAGTGTGTACCATGTGCCTGGCATCCTGCCAGCACTCAATATATATTTATTTCTATAAGTACTGGCAAAGATGTTGACTTCCATTGCCGAGTGTAAAAGTTCAAGAGTAAACACTGCTGGGAGAAGATGCCCTGAATTCTCTAATTCACACCCTCCACTCTCACCTTGGAGCAGTTCCAGGGCAGTAGCTGAGATGGATGACAAAGAATCAGGACCAGCCACGCACTTCTTTTTGGAAATGACTGCTGGGAATGGGGAGACGTGACTTTCAATTTCGCTCCTGACAGAATACTTCCTACTCAAGAGTGGGTTCAAGAATGAAGGGGGAAGGAAATGGTTTTGTGGTAAAGTGCATGCTTAGCGTGCATGAGGTCCTGGGTTCAATCCCCAGTACCTCCATTTAAAAAAAAAAAAAGTGAAGCTGTCTCTGTGTTTTTCTCTAATGATCTAACACTGTGTTCTTTCTGAAGTGCTATCATATACATCATTTACATCATGGCAACTACTTCCCTAGGTAACTGGTTATCTGCCTTCAAATATTTATAAAAACTCCGCAATAACATGGCAGGACTTGGGCTTGGCAGTGACTCTAGCTGGTGACTAATATTCTTCTTTCTAAATTCCATGGATTAGATACAGATTTCAACAAAAATGACAAATACTTCCCTGGAAGGTGGTTTGAAAAACAAACTTCCACATAAGATAATTGCATTCATTTTCAGAGACAACCACCAACAGTTATGTTTTACAGAGTCTTTTTGTTTGGGGAAGGTCTTCCTTAAAAGGGATATTTATTCTACTTTCTTTTGAACCAGCAAAAGCCCTTGGGTGGGCACGTGAAGGAGGCCTTTGGGTAGTTCTTTCAGGCCCCCAGGAAGCCTGGGGGTAAATTGCTAAGTCACTGTTCAGAATATGATGGTCTGCTGGCCTAGAGATCATTTGAGTCCCTACAGGTAGACAGCTGTTAACTATCCGTGAGCTCCTCTGGCTCCTGGAAATAAACTGAAGATGAAGCTGTTTGCAGCTGCAGTTGACAGAGCTGCCATCTGCTTTGCTCCCTGGAAGCTCTGAGCCAAGGACTTTGCGTCTAACTGCTGCACAGCAGAGCGGGCAGTTTTCTGTAGGGAGCTGGCTTGAAGGTCACCTCAGCCCACCTCCAGAAGGCACTTCCAGAAAGAAGCAAGCGACAGCCCTGACCCTTTGTCTTCTATCTCAGCCATTATCCTGAAACTGCTCCCAGGACAGGGGAAGTCAGAGAATTCAAGAGAGCTTCTCTTCGGGCACTTGGACAGTGGGACCACTTACCCCTCCATGAAACTCTCTTTCCACCCATTGTGTGTCCTTCTCTTTGGGCTCTTGCCTTTGGAAAAACCACCTCTCACAGCAGCACTTCCTTCTGTAACTTTCAAATGTAGAAGCACTACAGTGTTGTCAAACCCAAGTTCATGTGCCCGACACACCGTGAGTTGGAGCAGAGAAAGGTTTATCACAAGGGCCAAGCAAGGAGAACAGGCAGCTAGTGCTCAAAAGACCCAAAGTCCCTGATGGATTTCAAGGAAGAGTTTTTATAGGTAAAATTGACTGGAGAGATTTGCAGGGCACGTAACCTCTTCTGATTGGTTGGCCGGCAGGCAACAGAGTGATGTTCCAGTTATCTCAATCATCAGCCTTCTGGTTCCAACCAGTCTGGGGTTCTCATGCTTATGCTTAACCTGAAGTTACCACCCTCCACCTGCATGGGGGCCTTAGTTCCTGCAGAAGAACTCGGTGATGGGTATCAAGTCATTATGCACACCCTCCAGGAGGAGGAGGAGCCAGGAACCTTGCCCCATCTCTACACTATTGTTTCTTTCTGCATTCCCTCCTTCCCCTAATTAGTAACTGTTTGAATCTGCCCTTTGGAACTCAGGGAAGGTCTAGGAAGCTGAAATCTTTTTCCTATAAATAAGAAACAGGAAATTCAACGGGGAGGATATAGCTCAGTGGTAGAGTGCATGCTTAGCATGCACAAGTCCTGGGTTCAATCCCCAATGCCTCTGTTATAAATAAATAAATAAATAAACCTAATTACCCCCCCCCAAAACAAAAAAAAGAAGAAATGGGGGACTCGAAAGGCATTTTTCTTTTTGCTGGGAGGGCCCAGCAGGGTCCTGCTCAGTTTCCATCCCCTCTTTTCTTCAATACTCCTCAATCTTGAGGGGAACAGGTTGGACAAGAAAGAGGGTAACATTTTGCATAAAGAGGTTCCCCACAAACTTGGCGGGGGAACTTGGTTTTGGGGGGACTTGGTTTCAACAGGGCAGTCTTCCACTCTGCTTTTCTTTCTCTGAATCGTCATTCTTTGAGGTTTCCCTTTCAGCCCCTGCACTCCATCCATAGCCCCAACAAGCACACCGTTATTTCAATAGTATATCTCCAATTTACAACTGAATGTCTCCTTCTAGACTTCCTACTTTTCCCAAATCAGCATTTCTAAAGCGATATCAATCACATGTCTACATAAGTGACAGCCGACTTTGAATCTCCCTAACTGCTGACTCAAGTTTCTTCTTTTTTTATTGTCGTATAGTGAGTTTGCAATGTTGTGTTGATTTCTGGTGTATAGCGTAATGTTTCAGTCATACAGACGCATACATATATTTGTTTTCATATTCTTAATCATTACAGGTTACTACGAGATACTGAATATTGTTTCCTGTGCTGTGCAGAAGAAATTTGCTTTTTGTCTATTTTATATATAGTAGTTAATATTTGCAAATCTCAAATTCCCAATTTATCTCTTCCCATCCCCTTTACGCCCTGTCCCCTGCCCCCGCTGGTAACCGTAAGTTTGTTTACTATGCTTACTCAAGTTTTTGACTTTAGACGTCCTATAAGCTATTGACCTACTTAACTCCCAAGCCCAATATTGCAACCATAGACTAAAAGCTTCACCGTCTAACATCTGGGCACTTGCAACAAGTTTCTGGTCCTTCTCCCTGTCTCACTGTTTTGACCTTCTAAGACCTCATATGCATTGCTCCCTGCAGGGATATTTCTAATGCAATTCTTCCCGCTTTACGCTTCTGTTCAAAAATCTCCGATCACTCCCCATGTTCAGTATAAATGCGTTCACACTGACATTCAAGGTATTTCACATCATGGCTCCCAACCAACCTACTGGCCTCGTCTCCAGCCCATGTCTAGTACTAACATCGTCTAGTACTGACTGAACCACTGTGGGGGACAGTCCCAGAGAGGGTGCTGTTGCTGGGGAACGCCAGTGTGACTGTGACACCGTGGTGTTGCGCAACGCAGAGCACCTGGTCAGAAAATGCCGCACACACCTCTTCCTCGGGGCCTTTGGCTGCTCTATGCATCCCCTTTCTTCTACTTCTTTCTTGTCTTTATTCTCCCTTCAGCTTCTCAATCTCTAGCCCGGTATCCTGTCTTCTTGGGAAGGTCTCTCTCATCTGCCCCCAGCCCAGAGACCTGGAGCAATTTATCGGTGAAATCATTCTTTGGCACTTAGACCTTCCACCCAACACTTTTCGATTTGGCCATTCTTCATGTGTGCAATCCATTTATGGGACCAGAATAAAAGTTTCGAGAGAACAAGAGCTGCTCTGAAATTACGTGCGGCTTCCATGTCATTGATAATGCTGCTTATGATGACAATTTCCAATGTTTTTCTCACACAGACACTATAGCTTTAACCAAGAAATCTTTTTTTTTTTTTTTTTTTGGTACTGTCTGGGCAGAAAGATTTGAAAAAAGAGAAGAGATCATTGTATTCTCCACAGTCACACACAGCCTTTCTCTTTACTCTTAATATTTAATTTTATATTCTAATCAATTGACTCACATCAGCTATAAAGCAAATGCGAATGTCAACCAGCCAGTTCAGGGCTGTGGAAAACCTCTCTAAGGGCATATGGCGTTGCTGTCCAACTTCACTTTGAATTCTCTCCCACCTTGGCCGCTGCCTCTACCTGATTCTCTTCCCATCCCTTCCTTTTCACCTCCTTGTTTGGATGATCTTTCTTGTCTTGCTGTTTCCCCCCACACCTTTCCTTTGGTCTTCTTATTTTCTCACTCCACTTACTCAAGGAGATGGTTCCCAAGCCTGTCTCCAGGAGTGACACCTTTCCAAAGTGCCAGACACATATTCTCTACTGCCAACTGGAAACTTCTCCTTGGTTAATCTTTAGACAATTAAACTCAACACCTCCTCCTTTCTGCCCTCCTTCTGTCTGCATCTGTCTCGGTTAATGGCACTGCCATCCTCTCAAGCTAAGGGCTCCAGGTCATCATTCTCTTCCTACTGTTTCTCCCTCCCAACACGAGTCTTGGTCTCCTATAGCTTTTAACCTCTTAAATGTTTTTTTCTCCTTTCCATTCCTGCCATTCTGTCTTGATTCAGGTTCTTTGCATTCATCAGGGTAATTAACACTCCCTGCTATAGCTGTCAAACTTGGAAGTCCTAATGGCTTAAAATAACAAAGTCTTGTTTTTATGGGCTCATGCAAATCTGACACAGGTTGAGTGATGTCCAAGAGGTGCTCCTCCAGGTGGTGGTTCATTATCCATTCGGTGTCCTTCCTGTGAGTCTGCCACTTGCACACACATCTCCATGATCTCTGATGAAAGAGAAGAGAGAGGAGAGGGACAGTAAACAGGGAGTGAGGCAACTTGGAAGCGGATGGAGAAGACGCGGCAGACCATTGGCCAGAAGTGGTCACATGATCTAACGGATCTCCAGGAGAGGCTGGAAAATATGGCAGCATGGAATTTATCGTGAACACTAAGTGTCTCCAATACGCTTTTCCTTTCTCATATCGATTATTGCCACTTCTTCTAACTCGTTTCCCTACTTCTAGTTTCCTGTTCTACTCAGATACTTTCACCGGAGAGGTTTTATTTATTAAATGTCTTATTTCCTTTTTTGTTCGTTTTCATTTTTGTAAAATACAAAACTCATCATGCCACTTCCCGTTCAGAATCTATCCATGGCTCTCCACTCTTCATGGAATAAAATACGTCATCCTCCAAAATCTGGCTTCCATCTACTTTGCCCACTATACCTCCTCATCTACAACCCTTAGCTAGAACCACACCAGACAAAATACTTCCTGGACATTCAGTTCATTCTTTCGCTTTCATGCCTTCGTGCATATGGTACCCTCTTCCTGGAATATGTGGAAAATGTAATTTGAATGTGTTTTGATTTTGCTCTGAATTGTTATGTTAATGTAAACATTGAATGTGAGTCCATACAGAGAAAAAAAAAAAAAACGCCTATATGAGTAAACAAATCCAATCCTTATATAGTTTCCCCTTATCTTAGGAAAACAGACTTAAAGTTTAGTTTACTTTTTCTCTCCTTGAATGAAGAATGTAACCACACTTGGCCACAATTCCTTCTCTATGAATACTCTAATCCCTCAAAAAGCCCGTGGTGAATGATGCTGCTTCTTTGAAGACAGGTTCCAGATCCCTAATGAGACTATTAGAGGAAAATTTGGAGACACTTAACAGCTGATGAATTTCATATAAGAACCAGAGTATTTCCCTTCTGGTTCAATCCATGACCACACCAGCCTGCTTTCGCTGCCAGGAACTACCCGGGGGACTAGGTTTATATCTGGATGTAGAGGAAGATGAGATTTTTGCTGCTGACAGCCTAAGCCACTAGGAGATGTGATTATTCAAACACGGAATAAGGAAGGTTCCCTTGGGGAGCCAGGCTGCATTAGCAACAGCCCAAGGAATTAGTGATAAGGTAGTGTAGCCTGGTGGGAGCAACCAGGTGTCTGAAGGCAGATGAATCCAAGGTCAAGTCTACCAAGAAGTCTTATAATCTCCAGAGGTCACTTAACCCTTCTAAAGTGTAGGTTCCTCATCTGCCTCTCTTTCAGGAAGGGGGTGGAAATTACCGAAAACAACAAATGTGTGGCGGATTAATTTGTGCGATGTTCATTTGTACCCGCTCTCTGCATCTCCTCCCCACCACACGTACATCACACTCAAACACAATCCAGTCTTTCGACTTCCTTAAGTCAAGGATTTTTTGTTGCACGAAGGAGAAGTCACTGTCTCTGTAAGAGCATCCCTGTTCTTCTTCCCTGCCGAAGTTCACAGAAGAGGCACCACTCCAGGAGGAGAGTGAGCACGGAAGGCAGAGAGAACTGGAGGCTGGAAGATGAAAGGGAAATTAATCATGGACTTTTGTGTGGCGGTGTCCTGAAAAGGCAGTGAGACCTCAGAGGGTGCCCGAAGGAAGGCTGAACAAAAGACCAATGGGATCTCAGCCTCTCCAAACATATCTGGGCCCCTGGTACCCTGTCAAGAGCCCAGGGATGCAGGAATTTCAGTTTTTAGCAGCAACAAGTGTAGCTTGAAGACAGGGAGCTAGAGGCATCTTTTATTATATAGGATGACCATAGCCATGATCGATAATGAATTTCTCTACCAAGCAGGTAAGCTGGAGATTGGGAATCTGAGAAAATCCCGAAATACAGTGTTGCTTGTGCCCCTATGTTTCAGATTAAAGGGTTTATATGCTACCAGCGTAAAGTCCCTCACACTTGGTGAGCCTTCAGGGGATGAATGTTCATGCCCTCCTCCTGCTGCTCTGGGCAGGCTGGCAAGTGCTCACACGGGTCTGCCTGTATCACCACGTTGGCCCAGACCTCAATGCAAGTTCTTATCACACACTAAATCTTTCTATCAAAATCATAGTCAAAGCTTATGGGGCAAAATTCCTAAGACAGGGAAACAATTCAAAAATCTCAGAAGGATGAAACAGTAAAGATACACAGCCGTTCTCAGGTTCAGTGTCCCAGAGGGCTGGACATGCATCTTTGGAGCAAGAGAATTAATTCTCTAATTACTTACTTTCTATGGCATTTTGTTCAAGGCTTGTCTTCAAGGCAGTCCTCATGAAGGCAAGACTTGAGGGAGGTGGGGAGACCGACCAACAGGTTGCCATTACCCCTCCTGTCCCTTTTAGTCCTAGATCAGAGGCCAGCAAACCACAGTCCCCGGGTCAAATCCAACCCAGTGACCAGTTTTGTAAATCAAGTGTATTGGAGCACAGCCCTGCTCATTTGTTTACCTGTGGTCTCTGACTTCTGTTGTACTGTTTCATTGTAGGGCAAAGTTGAAGAGTTGCAACTAAATGGCTTACAAAACCAAAAATATTTACCACCTGGCTCTTTACTGAGGATGTTTGCCGACTCGCGTTCTAGGTAATGAGCGCGGTGGGACCGGTCACGCAGACAGAGCGGGGTGGCCCCAGTAGCGAAGCAGGTGTAACGCTGTCTACCATTTCTGAATTAGGGCATGTTTCAGCATGACAGGACCCCAGAATTATCCCTCTCTGTCCCTCTTTATGACCCCATGTCTAGCCCTCTCCCCTCCTAAACTCATTCCCACGGAATCATACTTCCCTCCTCAATTCGACCAACATTTTCTGTGCACCCAGTGTGTGCCAGGCCCTACTATGCACAGTTGATACAGAAGTAAATAAGTATCAGCTGGCCCTCGGGTTCTCAGGGAGCTTGCCGTGACTGTCAGGAGATAAATAATAAAGAGATTAGGATTTCTGTGAGGCTTCAGGGCACTGGACCACAAGACTGCACAGCCTTAGCCCGAAAGGTCTGAATTTCTGCTTCTAAACTTAGAATGGAGAGTAACTTTAGGGTAGGAAGTCCTTCAACACGAGCTGACAATTCTCTTTAAAATAAAGATGAAGCCAACAGAAGAGAATAGACCTCCTGTCTCTTTGTCCAGTGTGCTTTCTTTTGTGTATTTCTCGTTGTGACATGAATAAATGTAAAGACGTTCCAGTCACACGTGGCACGGACGAAAAAGACTTTAGAAATTACAAGTGTGGCCAAAAGGACTCCCTCCCAAGACTGGCCCATTGTACACTTGTTACCCCGGCATAATTCTTTTTAATAGTACTCTTTTTTATTCCTCAGACTTGGGCACTAAATCATGTGGTAACTTTACCTATAGCCCAAACCCTCATCCTGGCCACCTAAAAGATATTAGTAAGGCCAGGTTTTCTCCTTATCAGTTCAAAATTTTGTTTAGGTGATTCTGCAGGGCCCACATCAAATTAAATATCTACTGGTCCTTTCCTCCCCCAATAAAGTCAGACTATTTGCTTCACTGATTGCACAGTTTAATTATCAAATAAATCCCCAAATGCCTAGAAGGACCTCTGGCATATAGTAAAGAACAGTTAGACTTGCCGGATATGAGACTATTTCTTGTTTTTAACTGATGAGATGAAGACCTGAGGAAACAGTGTGTACATTGAGGTCTGTGGTTAATAGACTGAAGGCAGAGCCTCCTTTGGGAAGCCTTGGGTGACTTCTGACTCCCCCGACCCCTCCCCCACCCCCGGCATCCTTGAACAAGCCTTTTCGAGCTTGTCACATTTCCAATTTACTTGTTTCTTATCTGTCTCCACTGGGGGACCTTGAACTTTTAGTTAGCTGTCATAATCCCAGAATTTAGTCCAATGTCTCACTCATAGCAGGTTCCTAGGAATTTCTGCATCAAATAGTTACTGTCTGTTGACAAATTCCTGAGATAGAAATAGCAATAATGTCTCAACAAGTATGCCAGAAAAAAGCTCCTGTTACTGATATTATGATCATTGAGGAAACTTTGTTGTTTGGTGGATGTTGTGCGTCAGTAATCAAGGCACCTTAATGAAAGTTGCGCTCTAAACACTCACCGTGTGAAGGCAGCAGCGAGACTGATTTGAATCAGCCAGGAAGCAGACACTTTACCAACAGGAACAGAACCAGACCTCATTTCTCCTTAGAAAGGAAACTGGTACCGACCAACCAACCAAAAGCAGACAGAATGGAACAGAGAACTGTTAAAAGTTGAATTGTGGCAGCTTGGCCCGTCCCAGATACGTCCCATCCAAGCCCAATCTTGTTCCTAGAGACTTCCAGAGTAAGAACCATGGAGGCAGCAGGTTCTTGTCTGGGCGGTACCAGGATCCCTTCGCAGCAATGCGAAGGAGACGTTTGGCTGTCTCTTATGAACAGGCATTGTGGACTAAAAACTGGGAGCCAGCAGTCTTTCCTCTCCTGAAGGAAAGAGAAGAAAAACTGTCAGAACAGAGAATCTGTTGGAGGAATCCAAGGCAGTGTTGGCCCATATCCTTCCGTAAAGGCATGTAACACAGACGATGGGTCCACCTCCAGGATGAATCTCCTTAACCAGAGACAGCTGTTGATAGAAGGAAAATTGTCCACCCAGCTTTAAATGACGGGCAGGTGGTCAACATGGGAAAAGATTTTACTAGAAACTCAGAATGGATGGAAGGAGAGAGAGGGAGGGTGTAGCTCAGTGTTAGAGTGCATGATTAGCATACACAAAGTCCTGGGTTTAATCCCCAGAACCTCCATCAAAATAAATAAATAATAAACTTAATTACATGCCCCCCAACCCCCCCAAAAAAGCCAAAAAACTAAACCAAACAAAAAAGTCATTAAGTTGTACGCTGAAAACTGATACAATGTTATATGTCAATTGTATCTCAATAAAAACGTAGGTGTAGCAATAAAACGTGAGGACATGAAACGTATAAAAAGCATGAAAAGCATGAAACGTAAGGACATCAGAGTTTAACATCTATGCTACCAATTGGCTAAGTCACGTTGACTTTGGGTAGCTCTCTGCATCAATCCTGTATAGTCAAATGAATTGTTTTTATTTTTGTTTATTATACCTACTCCTACTATTTTAAAGACAATACTGAAGGTCTAAAGATTGCTGTTCAAGTCTCGTTTATGTGGATGAAGGCCAGGAGTGGAATTCACCATGGGGAAGACCACTGTTAGAGACTTTTTTTCCCCATTTTGAACTTCTCTTCAAGGTTATTAGCCACTTATTTGCCTGACTTCTCCCCTTAGAGAAGCGATGCTCACTTTCCAATTGCAGTTGAATGCCTTTCTGTTAATGAGGGAACAAAGCAGATTGCCATTCCTAAGTTCTCTGAGACAAGACAATACGGACCCCCAAAATGACTACAGTGGATATGGAACTTAGACTTCAAAGGACACAAAATGCAGAGCGAAATCCAGGAAAAGAGTCATTAGGTAAGCAAAGATGGCAAGGTAATGTCAAAACTTTCTTATCCACAGAATACTATGAAATCATTCCTGGGAAGAGGTCTCCAATTTAAATTTTGTCATCTCTAGCTAGACAAGACGTTCATTCAAATGACATGAAAGGCCATTCTACCACTAAGACACGTGCCTTGCATGATCCTGCCATCCTTCCCTCGAAAAGTTTGGGTAGGGCTTGCTGCAAATGCTTGCCTATAATTTTTCATTCTTCTGTAGATGAAAAAAGAAAGATGGTGATTCTTAAAATCACAGCTCATAAGTGAAATGTCAGGAAATATATTTGCAAAGCCCACGTCAGTTTCAAAATGCAATTGAAAATTTATAATTCGTTAGTTTTTATTCAGCTCCTTTTATAGGATAGTTTAAAAATTCTTTTCCTGTTATTATGCAATATTCTATATTGATTAGACATCAAGCATCTTGTGATGTTGGGCAAGTCATTTACCTCTGGATAAACTTTTATCTCGTCTTCCCCAAGACTCTGGTATGTATCCTCCACCCAAGACACACCTTGACGTAACTCTAGAATCACCACGCAGGATGAATCAGCCCCCTTGTAAGCTGACCCACTGTATGAATGACTCCACGTTATGTGAAGATGATTTTTTACAATTCTGCCACCCTGTTTCTCCTGTTGTGTTTATTTATTATTTATTGATGCTGGTTATCTGATAGGTTCTCTGCTAAACACTGGGGATACAGTGGTGAGTAATAGAGCTATCCTCCTTGCTAATTTCAGAGACTATTTTCGCCAACTCAGTGTCCATTATCCCTTCTTCCTCACCCACAGAGCTCTAGTTCTGTTACGAACTCTGGCAAAACTTGTATTCTTCCAGCTTCCTTGCAGCTGGAAGTGTTAGTCTTATAACTTATTCAGAACAATGACACTTAAGCAGAAGTCTGCTGTTTTTAAATCTTGTTTTAACAAATGGTTATGATGCCTTCTTCCTTCTACTCTCTCTCTCATGTGAAAGTAGACACAATGACTGAAGCTGGAACATCCATCACGCACCCATAAGGAAAAGGCCAAGAGGACTTCAGCATCCTCAGACCTGGTACCCCTTAGCTACTGAACCATTCATACACCCCTGTACTTTTCAAGATTCAAAAAAACAAAAACAAGAACAAAAAAAAATTCTCTCCTGTTTAATCACTGTTGTTTAAACTTTCTGTTACGTGCAACCAAACCCAATCTGTAATTGATAATACTCTTGTAAGAGTCCTTTTTGTCTTCTGGGAGATATATGTACACAAATAGGCAATTATCGTGTGATAAATGATTTAGGCAGAAAGATCCTGGTACTGTGGGAATACATACAGAGGTACCTAACTGAGAGTTTGGAGATTCAGCAAAAATCTTCCCATGTAGAAGTTAGTCATGTGATAAAAAAGAAAAGTTACACCCCAGACTGAAGGAACGGTACGAGCAAAGTACAGGGGCAGGAGTAGAGATATGGTCTGTTCAAGGAATGATAAGCAGTTACCTACAGCTGGGGCATAGGGTTTAAGATGAGGAAAGAGACTGGAGATAGAACAGGGGTCTGATCATAAAAGGCTTTTAAAACACATCAAGAAATATGAGAGGAGGTTGACTTCCAGCAAGACTGTGTGAAGAGCTTGGCCGACCCACTCTCCAGTGGAACTGGTGAAAATTATATTAAAAAAAACTAACCATTTAAAGCCTCTGGGAATGATCTTAAGGCAAACAACAAATGATGAAACATCTATTCAAGGAAATCTATGAAAAGTTTATAAGAAAAGCAAGAGTCCGTTGTATGTGAACCGAGTCTGCTCCCTTCCTCTACCTTTCTCTCCAACACAGTGAGGTGAACACGTGACTCCAAGCTGCTGCAGCTGAGAATGCAGGACTCCTTCTGCCCCCAGCTCCCTGTCAGAGGGCTCTCCTCCTACAAGAAGCAGGACTTCAGAGCTTCTCTCTTGCTGAGACTAAGTCCTGGGTGAGTGTGGTCAAGAGGCGGCAGCTCTTTTCTTCAGCTCAACTCCCATCATGGACTGAAGCTTCTACCTTGGGCACAGACCACTGAAAGTATACTGAGGCCCAGTCGTCCTCTCCTAGCTCATGAGCTGGTGCTTTCATGCTGGGAGAAGCCAGCTGAGAGGACCTCTCAGCCTGCTGTAGAATGGGGATGTCACTCAGAGAGAAGCTTGTCATTGTCGCCACTCCCAGCTCCACGGCTCTGGCTCAGAGATTTGCCTGGTGGTAAAAGCAAGCAATAAAAACCAGATAGCTCTTCATCTCTTCCCAAAGATCTCAAAAAGCAAAATTTGCAAAAGAGCGTAGAGCAGTGAAAACCCAAGGAGACTCTCAAAAATAGTGGAGGTTGTGGTGAAAAGCAGTTGGAAGGAGATTTAAAGATGTAGACCAGCTGGTAGACCAGCTAGTTTGCAGGAGATAACTGAAGAATAAGGCAGCTACAAAAAAAAAAAAAAAAAAAAAAAAAAAAAGAAAAGAAAAGAAAAAGACAAAAGAGCATAAATACAAAACAGAAACAGACTCATAGACATAGAATACGAACTTGTCGTTGCCGGTGGGGAGGGAGGGTGGGAAGGGACAGACTGGGAGTCTGAAATTTGTAGATACTGACAGGCATATGCAGAATAGATAAACAAGATTATACTGTATAGCACAGGGAACTATATACAAGATCTCGTGGTAGCTCACGGTGAAAAAGTATGCGACAACGAATATATGTATGTTCGTGTAACTGAGAAATTGTGCTTTACACTGGAAATTGAGATAATATTGTAAACTGACTATAACTCAATAAAATAAAATAAAATAAAAAAAGACAGCTAGAAGGATCCTTGGGGTCAGAATAAATATCATGGAACTGGGGAAACTATTCCTTCAAAGGAGTTAGAATTTGATTGAATTCGTTTGTAGAGCAATTTGTGCCCCAGGGTATTGTTGAATACAATAGAGCAACTAGAGAGCAATTAGTGGAATTTTAGAGTTGGGTGTGGTCAAGAATAGAAAGAAAGAGAACTTTGCCAAAACTGTGAGCACACCCAGAGCTGAGCCTATCCAAGGAAGGACACGAGAGGCGAACCTATGGGGCACTAACAGACTCCACTAAAATAAAGTAACCACTTCCTAAAATCAACAGGAAGTAACAATAACAAGCCTTGGAGACAGGGCTTAGCACCAAGAGCTGCCATAACAAAGCATATAAATGATCCATTTTCCAACAAAAAAATTACAAGGCATCCAAAGAAGTGGGAAAGTATGACCCCCATCACTGGTGTCAAAAAGAGGCATGACAAGCTCCGCGTGACAACAAGGTATCAGAAGTAACAGAGGAATATGTCACGATAGCCATTATAAATGTGTTCACAGCAGGAAAGGAAAGCGTAAGTGGGCCTGGCACTGAGTGAGAGGGAAGAGAGGGACCTGACAGTATTTATCACTGAAATGCTCTAAGATTAGTTTTCCCAAACCTATCTCAGGTAAAGAGATTTCCCAAGATAAAGGAAACTTCTGTAAGGTCAAGAAAACCCATGCAGTATTCCAATGCGTCAGCATTCTAATGCTGGAATGTCCTAAGGTGCTAATAGCACCATTTCCTAGAAGAGTTTGTGCAATCTCGGTCAAAACCCAAACACTCTGGGAGTCACCACTGAAAAGACAGTTCTCGTTACAGCGATGCTTCTCAACTATGAGAGACACAAGTGTCATTCTCAGTAGAAAAACAATAACCCAGATTGGACAGGTCAACAACAACTCCAGGAAGAATCTCACTGAAACTTTAGTTTGATGTGTCAGCTCCAAGAAGGCAGGAATCCCCAAATCCTGACTATGTAGTTTCAAAGAAGAAATGGAAGAATCTAAAGACTGCTTTTCCCATGTATGCAGCAAACTTGAATAAACTTGACCCTCAAAGAGTTTAAGGGCGTCGTGGAAGAGTGTCTACAATTCACTGTGCTATGTGCCATTAAAAAGGGTGATATTTGGTAATTTGGAAGCAAAAAATGTGGGATAAAAAAATTCTCCATTGACATCTTCATTATCCTATCAAATGTATTTAGGAAGCTTTAAACTTACCTGAGAAAATATAGAACTGTTGATTTAAATGTTGCCAAGTTCCCCAGGGTTTTGAGGCAACCATTGTAAAAATAACATGCTTTATTCATTAAACAATACAACTAGAATGACATAGAAGAAAAAAATCAGCATCATCTCTGTAAAATGTGTGCCTTGTGACTGAATCACAGGAGCCTAGCATTTATTTCTGAACAACAGTGAGACATAATACAATGAATGAAAATAATGATTACCCACTCATGATTCACGTGTTGAAATAGTCCTGGAATGGCAGAAGTACAGTGTAGTTTAATACCGATCTAGCCTATTTATTGATATTTATTGAGCACTTACTATATACAAATATTGAGTAGGATACAAAAGCACTCTTAAGGGAGTGCTTCCCCTTTTCTATGAACTAAGGAGGCAAAATGCATGAAGGTCTCAGAGGGACAGTCGTTAGAAGTTCACTGTCTGCCCCAGAATAGAAAGGAACAGCTTCCAGGGACCCTGTGATGAGTTGGAGATTAAATGGGCTGGTGGTTCCATTTCCTCTGTGCTGAGAATCGCCATAAAAGCCTGTTAGGGAAGCTTCCACAGCCACAGGAAGGAATGCGCAGGCTCCAAATTTACTCCACTCAAGTCCCTGCTAAATCCTTCAACCTCCAGTACATCAGAGGGCCAGGACCAACTGAGAATTTTTTTCTTTCTAGCTCTGAAACACAAAGGGATGGAAAATGGATTTACTCCACCTGTGGGGTAAGAAGCCTGAGACTTTAGAAACAAAATATTCATTCCCCCTCTCTGAGGGAGACCACTAGATATTTATTGTTATTATTTAAATAAAAATGAACAAAGCTTTGTTGATTACAAACAATACAATTAATAAGGTAAAACTAATAGGTTTGTACCTAATTTTAGATTATGAAACAGAGAGTATGTCTTATTTTTAAGATTCAATGTCTTATTAACAAAAATCCATGCCATGTTAGGCAAAAAAAAGTCTGAATAAATGTTTTAAAAGCATATATTTTGTCTAACAATGGATTGTATAATACAAATATGTAATACATACAAATACAAATGAATAATAATGAATTTTTTTAAATTCCAATTATTTTGAGACAGACAAATGTGTCATAGAGGACAACTGTCAAATGAGGACATAAAGAATACAATAACTGAATATTTGGAAAAAAATAATTCCAATAGAAAGCTTACAGATCAAAATTTCTGAAGAATTACCACAGCGTGACTCTGAGCATATTTATTTTCAAAAAGAAAAAGAATGAAAAATAGAGGAATTAAATATTTACTTGAAAACTTAAGGAAAAAGAACAGAAAAACATCCCAAAGCTAAGTAGAAGGAAAGCTTTATAAAGGATAAAGGCCAAAACAAATAAATAAAAATCATAAGAGCAGTAAAATCAAGAAATAAATTTAAGAATTTGTTCTTTCTAAACAGTAATAAAAAAAACACATGTTTGTGAATAAATTGTACATCAGTAAATTAGAAATGAGAACGTACATAGATTAACTGTATTAAAAAAGGTTACATTAGAAAGAAAAAGAAAATCCTATTCATATTTATCTAATATATTTGAAAACTTCAAACGAATGTCTTTTTTTCTACAATTAAAAAGCCAAAACTCACAAATAAGTGATATAAAACTGAAGAGACTTACTAATGAAGACACTGGAGAAGGATATGAAAGAATTTAAGCATGTTCCAGTCTTTTCAAGCCTGAAAAAGAAACAGCTGGAAAGGAAAGTTCAAGTCAACAAATAAGTCTGGACTAGAAAAATGTAAAACAAACAAACAAACAAACAAAAAACCTATAAAATATAATGCAGACATGCATTAAAACATTTTATGTCAGCAATGAAAAGTTGCATTGAATAGGGCATACACACAAAGTTTTATTTGTAAAAAGATACAATTCATAATGAGAGTATGACTCTTGAACTTTTATGTGCTTAGTAACATAGCATCAAGGTATGTAAAGCCAAATCTATGAGCTATACAAGGAACAGCTGACAGAAGCTCAAATGTAGACAAAGATTTTTAACGTTCCTCTCTTGGCTTTTGGTATGTCAAATAATCTAAAAAAAATGAGTATTTAAAGAATGTTAAAGATACAATTGACAAAGTTGAACTTAACAAAAGTAGATTTTTGCATGCTGGAAAAAGGTAAAACCGTACCTTGTTTTATAATTATTCTCATCTATTCACTAGTAGTATCTTTTCAGAGGGTATTAGAATAAGCTGTCACATTTTGGTTTCAATTGTATTAAACATTTTTATTCGAATTGTATTAAACTTAGAGATTATTTTGGGACATTGAATACAGGCATACCTTGGGAGTATTGTGAATTCAGTTCCAGATCACTGCAATGAAGGGAATATTGCAATAAAATGAGTCACATTAATTTTCTGGTTTCCCAGTACATGTAAAAGTTATGTTTACATTATACTCTAGTTAATTAATTGTGCAATAGCATTATGCCTAAACAAGCAATGACATACCCTAATTTTAAAATATTGCTAAAAAACGCTAACCATCATTTGAATCATCAGAGTCGTAACAGTAGCATGAAAGGAGTATCGCAAATCACCATAATAAATATGAGAATAATAATTTTAAAAAAGTGAAATATTATGAGAATTACCAAATGTGACGCAGAGACATGAAGCAAGCAAATGCTTTGGGTGAAACAATGCTGACAGACTTGCTTGGTGTGGGGTTGTCACAGATTAGTGTGTGTAAGAACACAATAACTGAAGTGCAATAAAGCAAAGAGAGATAAAATATAGCATGGCTGTAATAGCTTTGTTTTCTAGCTTCTTAATTTCTGCTCATATTTATTTAATCTCTTTGCTTTACTTACTTTTTGTTTACTCTGTTGCGTTCTTCTAACTTTCTCAGTTTGCTACACAGCATGGCAATTTAAAAATATGTCCACAAATTCTTTGACACTTTTCCCTTCAAAGGGTAAGGTCCTTCCCTTAATTGTGGACTCGACTTCGGAAATCACTTCTAAAAAACAGATTAGAGCAGAAGTGATGGTATGTGACTTCTGAGACCAGGCCATAAAGGCCGTCGTGGCCTCCCTCTTGCTCTCTTTTGGATGACTCACTCTGGGGTAAGTCAGGCAGCCCTATGGAGAGGTTAGGGTGACCAGTTGTTCTGGTTCATCTAGGAGTTTCTGAGTTTTAGCACCAAAAGGATACACTTTTAGCCCTGGGAAGACTAGGATGGTTGGTCACCCTAGAGCAGACTCACATGGAAAAAAATTGGAGCCTCCAGCCAATGGTTACATGAGTGAGCCATCTTGGAAGTAAATCCTTCAACCCCAGTCAAGCCTTCAGATGACTGCAGCCCTGGCCAACATCTGGAATGAAACTGTACTAGAAGAGCTTGGGTCACAACTACCAAGCTAAGCCACTCCTGTTCTGGACCCACTGAAACTACAAATAGTAAATGATTGTTGTTTTAAACCATGAAGTTTGGAGTGATTTGTTATTCATCAATAGTTCATTATCTTTTAGCGTTTCTTTCTTTTAAATAGAATCATTTACATTTATGGTTTTATTTATATTTGGATATTTTCCCTAAATTTTAATTAACCTGAATCACACAGTTTTGAAATTGTATTTTCATTATTGTTCAGAATTTCTGATATAGTTGGGTTTTGATCTACCGTTTCATGGCTTTATTTCTAGAAATCCCACCTACACTGTGTGACATTTCTCCTCCCTAGTTTCCTTATTTTATATTAATCAGTAATAATTATTTTTTAAATGATCCTATTCCACCTCTTATTAGTTTATTAATTTTATATTCTTTTACTTTTTTGATAGTTAGCCTAGAAATTGCAATGTGCATCTTCGATAGGGTTTATTTCAAATAATTGCTTTTACCACTTTTGGTGTAATCAGAGGCATTAAAACACACGTCCTCTTTGCACTTTTTGCACTATTATCCTTGTATGTTTTAATTCCATGTCTGCTTAAACTCTTACATGATACTGTTGCTATTATTGTGGACAGTCACTATTTATTTAGGTTTGTCCATATATTTCTTTTCTTTGCTCTTTATTTCTTCTTCATCTCCCTCTCTTCCATTTGGGATAATTTCTTCTCCCTGAAGAACTCTCTTTAGATTTGGGAGGTTTTTAATTTTTTGCTTTTTGGGTTTTTTTAGAGTGTGTCTGCTGCTGATAATTTTTTTTTTCCCTGAAATGTCTTTATTTGCCTTCATTTTACGAAAACATTTTGGCTGCTATAGAATTCTAGTTCATCTTTAAAGAATATTTTGCTTGGTACAATTCTAAGTTGGCAGTTATTTTTTGTCAGCACTTTGAAGATGACATACAACTGTCTTTTGGCTTCCATCATTTCTGTTAAGGAATCTGTTAAGGAATCTGGTCTTAAAGATAATGAAAGTATTTTATTATTGAAAGTAATGTATCTTTTTTTCCTCTCTGGCTGTTTTCGAGATTTTCTCATTGTCTTTGATTTCCTTGAGGTTTACAATGGTATGTTTGCTTTGTTTCCTTTTTTATTGCTTGGTGGGGGCTGTACTTGGATTCTGTAGTTATTTGAACCTACAATTTGATGCCTTTCAACAATTTTGAAAAATTTTTGGTCAGTACCACTTCAAGAATAGCGACATTCTCCTACTCTGCTTCTGAGATTCCATCTACAAGAAACATTTTTTTTTAATATGTCCTACATGTCTCCTGTGATGAATTTTGAATTTCTTTTTGTTTACTTGTTTTTATTTATCTTGGTTTTTTTTATTCATTTGTTTCTCTGTTACTCAGTATGAATATTTTCTATTGTTCTATCTCCCAGTTCATTAATCCTCTATTTAGCTAAAATTGCTACGCTCTTAATTTGTCTACCGAGTTCTCATTCATACTAATTATATTTTTCTCTCCTGGAATTTCCACTTTAATTATTCATTAGACTTGGGTTATCTGCTAAACTCTCCATTTATGTCCTTGAATGCACAATAATCATTATATTAAAGTCTGTATCTATTTATTCTGTCCGTTGATATTGGATTTGCTTCTCATGTCTGTATCTTCTCCTAGTTTTTATTCAATTATTTTTGTCTCATGGAACACACGATAACTTTTGTCTGGAAAGTCAGGCATCGTAATGAAAAATTAAAGCAATAAATTAAAGTTCCTGATCATGTAATTTTCCTTCAAGGAAGATATATTTTGGTTACTGCATGTGTCAGGAAAAAAGCAGACCACCTCATGTAGACTGGTATTGAATAATTTGGAATGAGCAGTATTAGTTTTGAAGGCAAAGCTATTTTCATCTAATAATTTCTCCTACACCCTTTTAGGTTTCTTAATACAAAATCTGGTATGTTTTCTGGGGTTCTCATCTCATTGGTAAGTTTCCTAAAACTGCTGAAAGCTCCATTCAGCTTCTTGGCCTCATAGCCACTGTGCTTTCTACCACTTACGGAGTTGCTCAGCCCTGTGTAGATATTTGAATTCTGCTTTTAAACCATGACATATGCTTGTGATTAGAAATTATCAGGAGAGATTTTTGCTTTTTTCTGTCCCATTCCATCCAGAGTCAAGGCTAAGAAAAGCACATATTCTTACTATCAACTTTTTCAATCAGTCTCATTGTTGCTGTTCAGTCATTAGAGGCATCACCCTTCCGGTGTTTTACCTTTATGCAGAAGTTTCTCATCGATCTGTGTCCCTGCTCCAGCTTAAGCCTTTGTTTTCTGTCCCCAGCTTGTACAGACCAGTAAATCACAAGTTCTATGCCATCAGGCCTTGGCAGATATTGCGAGGGTCAATGCCAACCAGCTCTAAATTTTTCTTACTTTCCAGATTATTGATTTTTAGCCTTTAAGGAAATCCATTTGTTTAATCACCTCCATCACTTATTTGGTTTCTTTTTCATGTTTATTGCCCTAGACGGTATATATCTGACTATCTGGTCTGCCATATTGCCTTAAGTAAGAGTCTAATCATGCTGTTTCTCAGTCACACTGAAAACACATTCCACCTTTTCCCACATCCAGGCATTGATTCTACTAATTCTTCTTGATCCAAGAGGTATTGATATATGACGGTTAAGAGCTTGACCTTTGGCATTAAACGTTCTGAATTCAAATATTTTCTCTGCCAGTCGCTAAGTAGGTGATATTGGGCCATTTACTTACCTCTCAAGACTTCAGTTTCTGCATCTATAAAATGGAACTAAACACCTTTACAGATTAGTTGTAACAATTGAATGGGCTAATGTGTGTAGTGTTGATACAACGTCAGACACACTGTATAAGCCAAGCATCATAGAAGATAAATTAATGTTAGTTACTATTTTATTTGCCTATAATGTCTTTTCCTTGGATATTTGTTTATTGAATTCCTAGTCTTAACATTAGGGAGCAATAGATATTTCATCTCCTTCAAAAACCCATTCAGATTTCTCTAGAAAACATTAAATTATTTTATCTTATGTTTCATAGCATGTTCATTGCTTATAAATCTCTTAAAGCATTTCCCCCAAGATTCACCAGTTCCAGAACTGTGCAAGTAGTTACATGAGTCTGCCCTCCACCAGTTTGTGAGCTTCTGCACAGAGAGATTCCCACATGGAACATGTGTTGGATTCAGTGAGTTGATTTATAACCTACACTCTAGATCAGTTCTTCAGTGAGATAGGCGGCATACATGTGAGTTTGAAAATAAAGAAAAGCAGAAAAAAAGGAAAAAAATGTGATAAGCTTTTGTCTGAAAAGCTGTTTCACATATATGATTTCCAATGATCCTTTCAACAAATCCTGGGGGTGGGGGGTTCACGGAGTTTATCATAGTTACCATTTAATAATAGTTACCATTTTTCTTGATTGAAAGATACACATATCCAGGTGTTAGTGATTTTTCAAAATGTACTAGGGTCCAGATTTTCTTATATTATTATACAAAATATGGTTATGAAGTGAGAAAAAAATGTAGAAGTGTCTTGATATAGAAAGTTTTGGGGGAAAATAGTAGTAAGTCTTAACCCAGAGGATGGTAGCTTTCAAGGAGAGAAATAGGGAGGGGGAAAGCCGGGGGGGAATAAGATGGGAGACTGAAGAAATTCATGGCTGATTAATCAAGGTTCCCAGAGGAATAAAACAATGAGGATAAATACATATAATCTATAGAAATATATCTCTATCTATGTATCTATGTACCTATCTATCTATCTATCTATCTATCATCTACCTATTTATCTTCCTGTCTATATCTATACTTGTATATCTATTGAAAGAAAAATTTATTTAAGAAATTGTCTCATGTATTAGTGGTGACTGGCAGATCCAAAATTCACAGAGAAGGCCAGCCAGCTAGAGACGCAGGGTAGACTTGATGCTGCAGTCTCAAGTCTGAAGGAAGTCTGAAGGTGGAATTCTTTCTTTCTCTAGGAACCTAACCTGCTTTCACCCTCTCTCTCTCTCTTTTCCCAGTTTTACTGAGATATAATTGACATATAGCACTGTGTATGTTTAAGGTGTGCAGCATAATGACTTGGCTTATATGCATCATGAAAGGATGACCACAACAAGTTTAGTGAACATCTATTATCTCATACAGACAGAAAACTGAAGAAATAGGAAAAAAAAATTTTTTGGTGATGTGAACTCTTAGAGACCTCTCTTAAGACCTTCACCTGATTGGATAAGGCCCACCCATATTATGCAGGGTAATCTGCTTTACTCAAAGCAGATTTACTTATTTAAATGTTAAACATATTTTTAAAAGTACCTTCACAGCAACATCTAGACTGGTGTTTGACTGAAAACTAGGTACCATGGCCTCATCAGGTTAACACATGAAATGGCTAGGAGAAAATTATGTACTCACAGATTCAATCTCTTAAATTGATTCTCTTTTCTTTCTTCTAGCTATGTTCTTTCTCAAATCTCACTTTTCCTAAATACAGTTCTGTAAACTGAATCTCTAATAGTCTCACCAGCACTCTCAGAGCCTTTTCCAGAAAGACCCTGAAACAAAATTCAAAGATCTCTTTCCCGTTTCTCTCACCTCTTCCTTTATTTTTTTCTTTTTTCCTTTTGATTTTGGGAAAAGATGGTTTTATATATTATCTTGGCAGAGAAGAGATCTTTAGCAATGGAAGTGAAGAGCAATGGAATAAAGCAAGTTGAGCAGAAAGAGAGAGATGACAGTGGGAACTCAGAGAAGAACTAACAGGATATTTGAAAGGTGAAAGAGGATTTATAGATCTAAGAATGTGAACAAAGCCTTTCCTGGGCTGCACTAGTTAGGAAAGGCTTAGAAAGCCCGGGGTGCCTCGGTGTGCGCTGGTGACCAAGAAGTCCCCAGCTGGGAACTTTTGATGGTTTGATAGAAGGGGCAGTGCTAGGGATTCTGAAATTAGAATTGGGCATGTCTGTAGGAATCATTTACTAGTATAATATGAATAGAGAATATTTGCCATTTAGTTAGCTTCTTTCCTCTGTGATTAAACAGGGAGATTGTAGTCAGCTCTTTCGGGGATTTAGCTCTTGATGAATTCAACATCTCCATTTTTACAGCAAGTGCCACCACCAACAAGAGCTACAATGAAACTGAGACTAAGTCAGTCTTTTGAAATTCCCTGAAACTCAATGTTTTCAATTCTTTTCTAGGAAGGTTTTTCATCTTATATCAGTCAGGAGCTTGATATCATAGAATCTGTTATTACTAAGATACATACATATTACCCAACAAATGAATCTGGCCCCTGTGAAGAATAAATTAACATAGGTCTGGTATAGTAATTATGTTGCACAATAGTCCTTAGATAGTAATCAGACTTACATTTTTTCCCACTGTTTGAATGGATTTTGTAACATTCTCTACCAAATTGTGGTTTAATTTGTGCTCGAATGTCTCTGTTGGTGGGAACACTCTTCAAACAGCCCATCTAAATTTTAGACAACTTCGACTGTAATTTCTTTATACTGAAATGGAATTTATCTTCCTGTGGCTTCTAGTTTGACTCTTTGAACCAAATTAAAATACATCTCATCCCTTTGACTCATAAACCCTTAAAATATGTGATGAAAACTATTATTCCCTCTTTACCCTTAATTGACAGTTGTCTCTTCTTCAAAGTAAACACCCCTCATATCTTCAACTATGTTTTATTACTAAGCATCAAACACGTTTGTTTTACTGACCCTCTTCTGCTAAACAGATCCAAAACTAGACAGTGACCATATATGATC